>NC_086452.1:381837415-382140540 GCF_028390025.1 Pseudophryne corroboree
GGATATTTGCACTCTGGCATCATGAATAAACGCGATGTCCATAACTGCCAGAAGATGTTATGGACACGACAGTGGTCAGGTGATGCAGATTCCAAACGGCACAGTATGGCCGTATAAAGGAAGAGGACTTGTTTGGGGTCGGTCCTTCGGACCTGGTGGTCACGGCAACTGCTGGAAAATCCACCGTTTTTTACCCTAAGTCACATCTCTGCAGAAAAAGACACCGTCTTTTCAGCCTCAGTCCTCTCGTCCCTATAAGATCATATCTGCCCAGGGATAGAGGAAAGGGAAGAAGACTGCAGCAGGCAGCCTATTCCCAGGAACAGAAGCGTTTCACCGCGTCTGACAAGTTCTCAGCATGGCGCTGAGACCGTACAGGACCCCTGGATCCTACAAGTAGTATCCCGGGGGTACAGATGGGAATGTCGAGACGTTTCCCCTTCGCAGGCTCCTGAAGTCTGCTTTACCAAGTCTCCCTCCGACAAGGAGGTAGTATGGGAAAAAATTCACAAGCTGTATTCCCAGCAGGTGACAATTAAATTACCCCTCCTACTACAGAAAAGGGGTATTATTCCACACTATATTGTGGTACTGAAGCCAGAAGGCTAGGTGAGACTTATTCTAAAAATTTTTTTTTGAACACTTACAAAGGTTCAAATTAAGATGAAGTCACTCAGAGCAGTGATAACGAACCAGGAAGAAGGGGACTATATAGTGTCCCGGGACATCAGGGATGCTTACCTCTATGTCCCAAATTTGCCCTTCTCACTAAGGGTACCTCAGGTTCGTGGTGCAGAACTGTCACTATCAGTTTCAGACGCTGCCGTTTGGATTGTCCACGGCACCCCGGGGTCTTTACCAAGGTAATGGCCGAATTGATGATTCTTCTTCGAAGAAAAGGCGTCTAAATTATCCCTTACTTGGACGATCTCCTGATAGGGGCATAGTCCAGGGAACAGTTGGAGGTCGGAGTAGCACTATCTCGGATACTGCTACAATCAGCACGGGTGGATTCTAAATATTCCAAAATCGCAGCTGATCCCGACGACACGTCTGCTGTGCCTAGGGATGATTCTGGACACAGTCCAGAAAAAGGTGTTTCTCCCGGAAGAGAAAGCCAGGGAGTTATCCGAGCAAGTCAGGAACCTCCTAAAAACAGTGCATCATTGCACAAGGGTCCTGGTAAAAATGGTGGCTTCCTACGAAGCAATTCCATTCGGCAGATTTCACGTAAGAACTTTTCAGTGGGATCTGCTGGACAAATGGTCCGGATCGCATCTTCAGATGCATCAGCGGATAACCCAATATCCAAGGACAAGGGTGTCTCTCCTGTGGTGGTTATAGAGTGCTCATCTTCTAGAGGGCCGCAGATTCGGCATTCAGGATTGGATGCTGGTAACCACGGAGCCCAGCCTGAGAGGCTGGGGAGCAGTCACACAAGGGAAAAATTTCCAGGGAGTGTGATCAAGTATGGAGACTTTTCTCCACATAAATATACTGGAGCTAAGGGTAAATTTATAATGCTCTAAGCTTAGCAAGACCTCTGCTTCAAGGTCAGCCGGTATTGATCCAGTGGGAAAATCATCACGGCAGTCGCCCACGTAAACAGACAGGGCGACACAAGAAGCAGGAGGGCAATGGCAGAAACTGCAAGGACTTTTCGCTGGGCGGAAAATCATGTGATAACACTGTCAGCAGTTTTTCATCCCGGGAATGGAAACTGGGAAGCAGACTTCCTCAGCACGACCTCCACCCGGGAGAGTGGAAACTTCATTGAGAAGTTTTTTCCACATGATTGTAAACCGTTGGAAAATACCAAAGGTGGACATGATGGCGTCCCGTCTGAACAAAAAACGGGACAGGTATTGCGCCAGGTCAAGAGACCCTCAGGCAATAGATGTGGACGTTCTGGTAACACCGTGGGTGTACCAGTCGGTGTATGTGTTCCCTCCTCTGCTTCTCATACCTAAGGTGCTGAGAATTATAAGACGTAGAGGAGTAAGAACTATACTCATGGCTCCGGATTGGCCAAGGAGGACTTGGTACCCGGAACTTCAAGAGATGCTTACAGAGGTCTTATGGCCTCTGCCGCTAAGAAGGGACTTGCTTCAGCAAGTACCATGTCTGTTCCAAGACTTACCGCAGCTGCGTTTGTCGGCATGGAGATGGAAAGCCGGATCCTAAGGGAAAAAAGGCATTCCGGAAGAGGTCATTCCTACCCTGGTCAAAGCCAGAAAGGAGGTGACCGCACAACATTATCACCACGTGTGGCGAAAATATGTTGCGTGGTGTGAGGCCAGGAAGGCCCCACAAAGAAATTTCAACTCGGTCGTTTCCTGCATTTCCTGCAAACAGGAGTGTCTATGGGCCTCAAATTGGGGTCCATTAAGGTTCAAATTCGGCCCTGTAAATTTTCTTCCAGAAAGAATTGGCTTCAGTTCCTGAAGTCCAGAAGTTTGTCAAGGGAGTATTGCATATACAAAACCCTTTTTTGTGCCTCCAGTGGCACTGTGGGATCTCAACGTAGTTCTGGGATTCCTCAAATCACATTGGTTTAAAACCAGTCAAATATGTGGATTTGAAGCATCTCACATAAAAAGTGACCATGCTCTTGGCCCTGGCCTGGACCAGGCGAGTGTCAAATTGGTGGTTTTTTCTCAAAAAAGCCCATATCTGTTTGTCCATTCGGACAGGGCAGAGCTGCGGACTCGTCCCCAGTTCTCTCCCTAAGGTGGTGTCAGTGTTTCACCTGAACCAGCTTATTGTGGTGCCTTGCACCTACTAGGGACTTGGAGGACTCCAAGTTGCTAGAAGTTGTCAGGGCCCTGAAAATATGTTCCAGGACAGCTGGAGTCAGAAAATCTGACTCGCTGTTTATACTGTATGCACCCAACAAGTTGGGTGCGCCTGCTTCTAAGCAGTCGATTGCTCGTTGGATTTGTAACACAATTCAACTTGCACATTCTGAGGCAGGCCTGCCACAGTCTAAATCGGTTAAGGCCCATTCCACAAGGAAGGTGGGCTCATCTTGGGCGGCTGCCCGAGAGGTCTCGGCATTACAACTCTGCCGAGCAGCTACGTGGTCAGGGGAGAACACGTTTGTAAATTTCTACAAATTTGATATCCTGGCAAAAGAGGACCTGGAGTTCTCTCATTCGGTGCTGCAGAGTCATCCGCACTCTCCCGCCCGTTTGGGAGCTTTGGTATAATCCCCATGGTCCTTTCAGGAACCCCAGCATCCACTAGGACGATAGAGAAAATAAGAATTTACTTACCGATAATTCTATTTCTCGGAGTCCGTAGTGGATGCTGGGCGCCCATCCCAAGTGCGGATTATCTGCAATACTTGTACATAGTTACAAAAATCGGGTTATTATTGTTGTGAGCCATCTTTTCAGAGGCTCCGCTGTTATCATACTGTTAACTGGGTTTAGATCACAAGTTGTACGGTGTGATTGGTGTGGCTGGTATGAGTCTTACCCGGGATTCAAAATTCCTCCCTTATTGTGTACGCTCGTCCGGGCACAGTACCTAACTGGCTTGGAGGAGGGTCATAGGGGGAGGAGCCAGTGCACACCACCTGATCCTAAAGCTTTACTTTTTTGTGCCCTGTCTCCTGCGGAGCCGCTATTCCCCATGGTCCTTTCAGGAACCCCAGCATCCACTACGGACTCCGAGAAATAGAATTATCGGTAAGTAAATTCTTATTTTCTGGTTTATGTCCAGAACCATCCCCAGGAACAGTAGACGTGTCATAGGAACCAGCTGTGACTTTGGACTGTTTAGAATCCAACCATGCTGTTGTAGCACTTTCCAAAATAGTGCTACCCCGACTACCAACTGCTCCTTGGACTTCGCCCTTATAACGAGATTGTCCAAGTACGGGATAATTACAACTCCCTTTTCTCTGACGTCCTAAGTGGATGCTGGGGACTCCGTCAGGACCACGGGGAATTAGCGGCTCCGCAGGAGACAGGGCACAAAAGTAAAAGCTTTAGGATCAGGTGGTGTGCACTGGCTCCTCCCCCTATGACCCCCCTCCAAGCCTCAGTTAGATTTTTGTGCCCGGCCGAGAAGGGTGCAATCTAGGTGGCTCTCCTGAGCTGCTTAGAATAAAAGTTTAAGTTAGGTTTTTTATTTTCAGTGAGTCCTGCTGGCAACAGGCTCACTGCTACGAGGGACTTAGGGGAGAGAAGTAAACTCACCTGCGTGCAGGATGGATTTGCTTCTTAGGCTACTGGACACCATTAGCTCCAGAGGGAGTCGGAACACAGGTCTCACCCTGGGGTTCGTCCCGGAGCCGTGCCGCCGACCCCCCTTGCAGATGCCGAAGTTGAAGAGGTCCAGAGGTCCAGAAACAGGCGGCAGAAGACTTTCAGTCTTCATAAGGTAGCGCACAGCACTGCAGCTGTGCGCCATTGTTGTCAGCACACTTCATACCAGCGGTCACTGAGGGTGCAGGGCGCTGGGGGGGGCGCCCTGGGCAGCAATGTATTATACCTTTTTTATGGCTAAAATACATCACATATAGCCCTTGAGGCTATATGGATGTATTTAACCCCTGCCAGATCTCACAAACTCCGGGAGAAGAGCCCGCCGTTTTAGGGGGCGGGGCCTATTCTCCTCAGCACACGGCGCCATTTTCCTGCTCAGCTCTGCTGTGAGGAAGGCTCCCAGGCTCTCTCCTGCACTGCACTACAGAAACAGGGTTAAAAACAGAGAGGGGGGGCACTTATTTGGCGATATGATTACATATGTGAAAATGCTATAAGGGAAAACACTTGTATAAGGGGTTGTCCCTGTATAATTATAGCGTTTTTGGTGTGTGCTGGCAAACTCTCCCTGTCTCCCCAAAGGGCTAGTGGGGTCCTGTCCTCTATCGGAGCATTCCCTGTGTGTGTGCTGTGTGTCGGTACGTGTGTGTCGACATGTAGGAGGACGATGTTGGTGAGGAGGCGGAGCAAATTGCCTGTATTGGTGATGTCACTCTCTAGGGAGTCGACACCGGAATGGATGGCTTATTTAGGAATTACGTGATAATGTCAACACGATGCAAGGTCGGTTGACGACATGAGACGGCCGGCAAACAAATTAGTACCTGTCCAGGCGTCTCAGACACCGTCAGGGGCTTGTAAAAACGCCCATTTACCTCAGTTGGTCGACACAGACACGGACACTGACTTCAGTGTCGACGGTGAAGAAACAAACGTATTTTCCTTTAGGGCCACACGTTACATGTTAAGGGCAATGAAGGAGGTGTTACATATTTCTGATACTACAAGTACCACAAATAAGGGTATTATGTAGGGTGGGAATAATCTACTTGTAGTTTTTCCTGAATCAGATAAATTAAAGTGTGTGATGATACGTGGGTTTCCTCCGATAGAAAATTATTGGAGGTATACCCTTTCCCGCCAGAAGTGAGGGCGAGTTGGGAAACACACCTTAGGGTGGATAAGGCGCTCACACGCTTATAAAAACAAGTGGCGTTACCGTCTCCAGATACGGCCGCCCTCAAGGAGCCAGCTGATAGGAAGCTGAAAAAAATCCAAAAAAGTATATACACACATACTGGTGTTATACTACGACCAGCAATCGCCTCAGCCTGGATGTGCAGCGCTGGGGGGGCTTGGTCGGATTTCCTGACTGAAAATATTGATACCCTTGACAGGAACAATATTTTATTGACTATAGAGCATTTTAAGGATGCATTTCTATATATGCGAGATGCGCAGAGGGATATTTGCATTCTGGCATCAAGAGTAGATGTGATGTCCATATCTGCCAGACGATGTTTATAGACACGACAGTGGTCAGGTGATGCAGATTCCAGACGGCACATGGAAGTATTGCCGTATAAAGGGGCGGTCCATCGGACCTGGTGGCCATGGCAACAGCTGGAAAATCCACTTTTGTTACCCCAAGTCACATCTCAGCAGAAAAGGACACAGTCTTTTCAGTCTCAGTCCTTTCGTACCCATAAAGGCAGGCGGGCAAAAGGCCAGTCATATCTGCCCAGGGTTAGAGGAAAGGGAAGAAGACTGCAGCAGGCAGCCCATTCCCAGGAACAGAAGTCCTCCACAGCTTCTGCCAAGTCCGCAGCATGACGCTGGGGCCATACAAGCGGACTCAGGTGCGGTGGGGGGTCATCTCAAGAGTTTCAGCACGCAGTGGGCTCACTCGCAAGTGGACTCCTGGATCCTACACGTAGTATCCCAGGTGTACATTGGAAATTCGAGACGTCTTCCCCTCACAAGTTCCTGAAGTCTGCTTTACCAACGTCTCCCTCCGACAGGGAGGCAGTATTGGAAAAAAATTCACAGGCTGTATTCCCAGCAGGTGATAATCAAAGTACCCCTCCTACAACAAGGGAAGGGGTATTATTCCACACTATATTGTGGTACTGAAGCCAAACGGCTCGGTGAGACCTATTCTAAATCTGAAATATTTGAACACTTACATACAAAGGTTCAAATCAAGATGGAGTCACTCAGAGCAGTGATAGCGAACCAGGAAGAAGGGGACTATATGGTGTCCCTGGACATCAAGGATGCTTACCTCCATGTCCCAATTTGCCCTTCTCACCAAGGGTACCTCAGGTTCGTGGTACAAAACTGTCACTATCAGTTTCAGACGCTGCCGTTTGGATTGTCCACGGCACCCCGGGTCTTTACCAAGGTAATGGCCGAAATGATGATTCTTCTTCAAAGAAAAGGCGTCTTAATTATCCCTTACTTGGACGATCTCCTGATAAGGGCAAGGTCCAGAGAACAGTTGGAGGTCGGAGTAGCACTATCTCAAGTAGTTCTACGACAGCACGGGTGGATTCTAAATATTCCAAAATCGCAGCTGTCTCCGACGACACGTCTGCTGTTCCTAGGGATGATTCTGGACACAGTCCAGAAAAAGGTGTTTCTCCCGGAGGAGAAAGCCAGGGAGTTATCCGAGCTAGTCAGGAACCTCCTAAAACCAGGAAAAGTGTCAGTGCATCATTGCACAAGGGTCCTGGGTAAAATGGTGGCTTCTTACGATGCGATTCCATTCGGCAGATTTCACGCAAGAACTTTTCAGTGGGATCTGCTGGAAAAATGGTCCGGATCGCATCTTCAGATGCATCAGCGGATAACCCTGTCTCCAAGGACAAGGGTGTCTCTTCTGTGGTGGCTGCAGAGTGCTCATCTACTAAAGGGCCACAGATTCTGCATTCAGGACTGGGTCCTGGTGACCACGGATGCCAGCCTGAACGGCTGGGGAGCAGTCACACAAGGAAAAAATTTCCAGGGAGTGTGATCAAGTCTGGAGACTTCTCTCCACATAAATATACTGGAGCTAAGAGCAATTTACAATGCTCTAAGCTTAGCAAGACCTCTGCTTCAAGGTCAGCCGGTATTGATCCAGTGGGACAACATCACGACAGTCGCCCACGTAAACAGACTGGGCGGCACAAGAAGCAGGAGGGCAATGGCAGAAACTGCAAGGATTCTTCGCTGGGCGGAAAATCATGTGTTAGCACTGTCAGCAGTGTTCATTCCGGGAGTGGACAACTGGGAAGCAGACTTCCTCAGCACGACCTCCACCCGGGAGAGTGGGGACTTCTTCGGGAAGTCTTCCACATGATTGTGAACCGTTGGGAAAGACCAAAGGTGGACATGATGGCGTCCCGCCTGAACAAAAAACTGGACAGGTATTGCGCCAGGTCAAGAGACCCTCAGGCAATAGCTGTGGACGTTCTGGTAACACCGTGGGTGTACCAGTCGGTGTATGTGTTCCCTCCTCTGCTTCTCATACCGAAGGTACTGAGAATTATAAGACGTAGAGGAGTAAGAACTATACTCGTGGATCCGGATTGGCCAAGAAGGACTTGGTACCCGGAACTTCAAGAGATGCTCACAGAGGACTCAGGGCCTCTGCCGCTAAGAAGGGACTTGCCTCAGCAAGTACCATGTCTGTTCCAAGACTTACCGCGGCTGCGTTTGACGGCATGGCGGTTGAACGCCGGATCCTAAGGGAAAAAGGCATTCCGGAAGAGGTCATTCCTACCCTGGTCAAAGCCAGGAAGGAGGTGACCGCACAACATTATCACCACATGTGGCAAAAATATGTTGCGTGGTGTGAGACCAGGAAGGCCCCACGAAGAAATTTCAACTCGGTCGATTCCTGCATTTCCTGCAAACAGGAGTGTCTATGGGCCTCAAATTGGGGTCCATTAAGGTTCAAATTTCGGCCCTGTCGATTTTCTTCCAGAAAGAATTGGCTTCAGTTCCTGAAGTCCAGAAGTTTGTCAAGGGAGTACTGCATATACAACCCCCTTTTGTGCCTCCAGTGGCACTGTGGGATCTCAACGTAGTTCTGGGATTCCCCAAATCACATTGGTTTAAACCGCTCAAATCTGTGGATTTGAAATATTTCACATGGAAAGTGACCATGATGTTGGCCCTGGCCTCGGCCAGGCGAGTGTCAGAATTGGCGGCTTTGTCTCACAAAAGCCCATATCTGATTGTCCATTCGGACAGGGCAGAGCTGCGGACTCGTCCCCAGTTTCTCCCTAAGGTGGTGTCAGCGTTTCACCTGAACCAGCTTATTGTGGTACCTGCGGCTACAAGGGACTTGGAGGACTCCAAGTTGCTAGATGTTGTCAGGGCCCTGAAAATATAGGTTTCCAGGACGGCTGGAGTCAGGAAAACTGACTTGCTGTTATCCTGTATGCACCCAACAAACTGGGTGCTCTTGCTTCTAAGCAGACGATTGCTAGTTGGATGTGTAGTACAATTCAGCTTGCACATTCTGTGGCAGGCCTGCCACAGCCAAAATATGTAAATGCCCATTCCACAAGGAAGGTGGGCTCATCTTGGGCGGCTGCCCGAGGGGTCTCGGCTTTACAACTTTGCCGAGCTGCTACTTGGTCAGGGGCACACCCTGGCTGAGGAGGACCTGGAGTTCTCTCACTCGGTGCTGCAGAGTCATCCGCACTCTCCCGCCCGTTTGGGAGCTTTGGTATAATCCCCATGGTCCTGACGGAGTCCCCAGCATCCACTTAGGACGTCAGAGAAAATAAGAATTTACTTACCGATAATTCTATTTCTCGTAGTCCGTAGTGGATGCTGGGCGCCCATCCCAAGTGCGGATTGTCTGCAATACTTGTACATAGTTATTGTTACAAAAATCGGGTTATTATTGTTGTGAGCCATCTTTTCAGAGGCTCCGCTGTTATCATGCTGTTAACTGGGTTCAGATCACAGGTTGTACAGTGTGATTGGTGTGGCTGGTATGAGTCTTACCCGGGATTCAAAATCCTTCCTTATTGTGTACGCTCGTCCGGGCACAGTATCCTAACTGAGGCTTGGAGGGGGGTCATAGGGGGAGGAGCCAGTGCACACCACCTGATCCTAAAGCTTTTACTTTTGTGCCCTGTCTCCTGCGGAGCCGCTAATTCCCCATGGTCCTGACGGAGTCCCCAGCATCCACTACGGACTACAAGAAATAGAATTATCGGTAAGTAAATTCTTATTTTTTCTGAAGGAGTATCAACATTTCGGCCATTACCTTGATAAAACACCCTCGGTGCCATGTACAGTCCAAACGGCAGTGTCTGGACTTGGTAATGGTAATCCTGTACCACAAATCTGAGGTACTCCTGGCGAGGATGGTAAATGGGGACATGCAGGTAAGCATCCTTGATGTCCCAGGATACCATGTAATCCCCCTCGTCCAGGCTTGGAATAACCGCCCTGAGCGATTCCATCTTGAACTTGAATTTTTGTGTTCAAGGATTTTAAATATAAAATGGGTCACACCGAACCATGCGGTTTCGGTACCCCAACCCGCGTGGAATAGTAACCCCGTCCTTGTTGAAGTAGGGGCACCTTGAGTATTACCTGATGGGAATACCGCTTATTAATTGCCTCTAGCACAGCCTCCCTGCCTGAGGGAGTTGTCAGCAAGGCATATTTTAGGAAACGGCTGGGGGGAGACATCTCGAATTCCAGCTTGTACCCCTGAAATACTACTTGAAAGAAACAGGGATCCACCTGTGAGCGAGCCCACTAATTGCTGAAATTTTTGAGACGGCCCCCCACCGTACCTGGCTACACCTGTGGAGCACCCGCGTCATGGTGTGGCCTCACAGGAGGCGGGGGAAGAATCTTGATTCTGGGAACAGGCTGACTGGTGCAGCTTTTTTCCCTCTACCCTTGTCTCTGTACAGAAAGGAAGCGCCATTTGACCCGCTTGCTTTTCTGAAGCCGAAAGGACTGTACCTTTGTCTGTGAGGAAACCTGAGGTAAAATTATTTCTTCCCAGCAGTTGCTGTGGATACGAGGTCCCAGAGACCATCCCCAAATAATTCCTCACCCTTATAAGGCTCTCTATGCGCTTTTTAAGTCAGCATCACCTGTCCAGTGACAGGTCTCTAATACCCTCCTGACAGAATGGACATTACATTTATTTTGGATGCCAGCCGGCAAAATATCCCTCTGTGCATCCCCCATATATAAGACGACGTCTTTAATATGTTTTTATGTTTGCCAACTAGTATCCCTGTTTGACAGGGTCACCGACCACGCTGCAGCAGCACTATCTGCAGGTCTCAGTCTAGTACCTGAGTGTGTAAATACAGACTTCAGGATAGCCTCCTGTTTTTTATCAACAGGTACCTATTAAAGTGGCCGTATCCTAAGACGGCAGTGCCACCTTTTTTGACAAACGTGTGAGCGCCTTATCCACCCTAGGGGATATCTCCCAGCGTAACTTATCCACCTGGCGGGAAAGGGTACGCCATCAGTAACTTTTTATAAATTACCAGTTTCTTAACGGGGGAACCCACGCTTTCACACACTTCATTTATTCATCTGATGGGGGAACAAAACACTGCCTGTTTTTTCTCCCCAAACCTAAAACCCATTTTTAGAGATGCTTGGGTTAAAGTCAGAAATGTATAACACATTTTTTATTGCCGGGATCACGTCACGGATGTTACTAGTGGATTGTGTATATGTCTCCACCTTGTCGACACTGGAGTCAGACTCCGTGTCGACATCTGTGTCTGCCATCTGAGAGAGCGGGCGTTTTTGAGCCCCTGATGGCCTTTGAGACGCCTGGGCAGGCGCGGGCTGCCCCACAGCTGTTACGTCATCCACCCTTTTATGTAAGGAGTTGACACTGTCGGTTAATACCTTTCACCTATCCATCCACTCTGGTGTCGGCCCCACAGGGGGCGACATCACATATATCGGCCTCTGTTCTGTCACCATATAAGCCTCCTCATTCAACATGTCGACACAGCCGTACCGACACACCGCAGACACACAGGGAATGCTCTAAACGGGGACAGGACCCACAAAAGCCCTTTGGGGGGACAGAGTAAGAGTATGCCAGCACACACCAGAGCGCTATATATATACAGGGACTAACTGAGTTATGTCCCTAATAGCTTTTATATAATATACTGTATACAGTGCCAATTTTAATGCCCCCCCTCTCTTTTCCCTCTTACTGTGCAGGGAAGAGCCAGGGAGCTTCCCTCCAGCCGAGCTGTGAGGGAAAAATGGCGCCAGTGTGCTGAGGAGATAGGCTCCGCCCCTTTTTCGCGGCCTATTCTCCCGTTTTTTATGGAATTCTGGCAGGGGTATTTACCTCATATATAGCCCCTGGGGCCATATATTGAGGTATTTTAGCCAGCCAAGGTGTTTTTATTGCTGCCTCAGGGCGCCCCCCCCAGCGCCCTGCACCCTCAGTGACCGGAGTGTGAAGTGTGTGAGAGGAGCAATGGCGCACAGCTGCAGTGCTGTGCGCTACCTTGGTGAAGACAGAGTCTTCATGCCGCCGATTTTCCGGACCATCTTCTTGCTTCTGGCCCTGTAAGGGGGACGGCGGCGCGGCTTCGGGACCGAACATCAAGGCTGGGCCTGCGGTCGATCCCTCTGGAGCTAATGGTGTCCAGTAGCCTAAGAAGCCCAATCCGGCTGCAAGCAGGCGAGTTCGCTTCTTCTCCCCTTAGTCCCTCGCTGCAGTGAGCCTGTTGCCAGCAGGTCTCACTGAAAATAACAAATTCTAAGACTATAACTTTCTAAGAGCTCAGGAGAGCCCCTAGTGTGCATCCAACCTCGGCCGGGCACGAAATCTAACTGAGGCTTGGAGGAGGGTCATAGTGGGAGGAGCCAGTGCACACCAGGTAGTCTAAGATCTTTCTAGAGTGCCCAGCCTCCTTCGGAGCCCGCTATTTCCCCATGGTCCTTACGGAGTTCCCAGCATCCACTAGGACGTTAGAGAAACTACCAATAGTTTTTCCCCCATCTGAGGAATTGAATGATGTGTGTGAAGAAGCGTGGGCTTTCCCCGATAAAAAATTGGTGATTTCAAAAAAATTACTAATGGCGTTCCCTTTCTCGCCAGAGGATAGGTCACGTTGGGAAACTCCCCCTAGGGTGGATAAAGCGCTCACACGTTTGTCTAAAAAGGTGGCACTACCGTCTCCGGATACGGCCGCCCTAAAGGAACCTGCTGATAGAAAGCAGGAGGCTATCCTAAAGTCTATATACACACACACTGGTGTTATACTGAGACCAGCTATTGCTTCAGCCTGGATGTGCAGTGCTGCTGCTGCTTGGTCAGATTCCCTGTCGGAAAATATTGACACCCTAAACAGAGACACTATATTGCTAACCATAGAGCATATAAAAGACTCAGTCTTATACATGAGAGATGCACAGAGGGAGATCTGCCGGCTGGCATCTAGAATAAGTGCATTGTCCATTTCTGCTAGGAGAGGCTTATGGACTCGGCAGTGGACAGGAGATGCAGATTCTAAAAGGCACATGGAAGTTTTGCCTTATAAGGGTGAGGAGTTATTCGGGGACGGTCTCTCAGACCTTGTTTCCACAGCAACAGCTGGGAAGTCTGCATTTTTGCCCCATGTCCCCTCACAGCCTAAGAAAGCACCGTATTACCAAGTACAGTCCTTTCGACCCCAGAAAAACAGGCGGGGAAAAGGCGGGTCCTTTCTGTCTAGAGGCAGAGGAAGGGGGAAAAAGCTGCAACACACAGCAGGTTCCCAGGACCAAAAGTCCTCCCCCGCTTCTTCCAAATCCGCCGCATGACGGTGGGGCTCCACAGGCGGAGCCAGGTACGGTGGGGGGCCGCCTCAAGAATTTCAGCGATCAGTGGGCTCGCTCACGGGTGGATCCCTGGATCCTTCAAGTAGTATCTCAGGGATACAAGCTGGAATTCGAGGCGCCTCCCCCCCGCCGTTTCCTCAAATCGGCCTTACCGACGACTCCCTCGGGCAGGAGGCTGTGCTAGAAGCCATTCACAAGCTGTATTCCCAGCAGGTGATAGTCAAGGTACCCCTACTTCAACAAGGCCGGGGCTACTATTCCACACTGTTTGTGGTACCGAAACCGGACGGTTCGGTGAGACCCATTTTAAATTTGAAATCCTTGAACACTTACATAACAAAATTCAAGTTCAAGATGGAATCGCTCAGGGCGGTTATTGCAAGCCTGGACGAGGGGGATTACATGGTATCCCTGGACATCAAGGATGCTTACCTGCATGTCCCCATTTACCTTCCTCACCAGGAGTACCTCAGATTTGTGGTACAGGATTGCCATTACCAATTCCAGACACTACCGTTTGGACTGTCCACGGCACCGAGGGTGTTTACCAAAGTAATGGCAGAAATGATGATACTCCTTAGAAAAAAGGGAGTTTTAATTATCCCGTACTTGGACGATCTCCTTATAAAGGCGAGGTCCAGGGAGCAGTTACTGGTCGGAGTAGCACTATCTCAGGAAGTGCTACAACAGCATGGCTGGATTCTAAACATTCCAAAGTCACAACTGGTTCCTTCCATTTGCTTACTGTTCCTGGGGATGATTTTGGACACAGAACTGAAAAAAGTGTTTCTCCCGCAGGAGAAAGCCAAGGAGCTGTCATCTCTAGTCAGAGACCTCCTAAAACCAAAACGGGTATCGGTGCATCACTGCACACGAGTCCTGGGGAAAATGGTGGCTTCATACGAAGCAATTCCATTCGGCAGGTTCCATGCAAGGACCTTCCAGTGGGACCTCTTGGACAAGTGGTCGGGATCGCATCTTCAGATGCATCAACTGATAACCCTGTCTCCAAGGACCAGGGTGTCTCTACTGTGGTGGCTGCAGAGTGCTCATCTTCTAGAGGGCCGCAGTTTCGGCATACAGGACTGGGTCCTGGTGACCACGGATGCCAGCCTTCGAGGCTGGGGAGCAGTCACACAGGGAAGAAACTTCCAAGGACTATGGTCAAGTCAGGAGACTTCCCTGCACATAAATATTCTGGAACTGAGGGCCATTTACAATGCCCTAAGTCAGGCAAAACCCCTGCTTCAAAACCAGCCGGTACTGATCCAGTCAGACAACATCACGGCAGTCGCCCATGTGAACCGACAGGGCGGCACAAGAAGCAGGATGGCGATGGCAGAAGCCACAAGGATTCTCCGATGGGCGGAAAATCACGTCTTAGCACTGTCAGCAGTGTTCATTCCGGGAGTGGACAACTGGGAAGCAGACTTCCTCAGCAGACACGACCTACACCCGGGAGAGTGGGGACTTCATCCAGAAGTCTTCCTACTGTTGGTAAACCGTTGGGAAAGGCCACAGGTGGACATGATGGCGTCCCGCCTCAACAAAAAGCTAAAGAGATATTGCGCCAGGTCAAGGGACCCTCAGGCGATAGCTGTGGACGCTCTAGTGACACCGTGGGTGTACCAGTCGGTTTATGTGTTCCCTCCTCTGCCTCTCATACCAAAGGTACTCAGAATAATAAGAAGGCGAGGAGTAAGAACGATACTCGTGGTTCCGGATTGGCCAAGAAGGGCTTGGTACCCAGAACTTCAAGAAATGATATCAGAGGACCCATGGCCTCTACCGCTCAGACAGGATCTGCTACAGCAGGGGCCCTGTCTGTTCCAAGACTTACCGCGGCTGCGTTTGACGGCATGGCGGTTGAATTCCGGATCCTAAAGGAAAAGGGCATTCCGGAGGAAGTCATTCCTACGCTGATAAAAGCCAGGAAAGAAGTAACCGCAAACCATTATCATCGTATTTGGCGAAAATATGTTGCGTGGTGTGAGGCCAGGAAGGCCCCAACAGAGGAATTTCAGCTGGGTCGGTTTCTGCACTTCCTACAGTCGGGAGTGACTATGGGCCTAAAATTGGGTTCCATTAAGGTCCAGATTTCGGCCCTGTCGATTTTCTTCCAGAAAGAACTGGCTTCACTGCCTGAAGTTCAGACTTTTGTAAAGGGAGTGCTTCATATTCAGCCCCCTTTTGTGCCTCCCGTGGCACCTTGGGATCTCAATGTGGTGTTGAGTTTCCTAAAATCACATTGGTTTGAACCACTTAAAACTGTGGATCTGAAATATCTCACGTGGAAAGTGGTCATGTTATTGGCCTTGGCTTCGGCCAGGCGTGTGTCAGAATTGGCGGCTTTGTCTTGTAAAAGCCCTTATCTGATTTTCCATATGGATAGGGCAGAATTGAGGACTCGTCCCCAGTTTCTCCCTAAGGTGGTATCTGCTTTTCACTTGAACCAACCTATTGTGGTGCCTGCGGCTACTAGGGACTTGGAGGATTCCAAGTTACTGGATGTAGTCAGGGCCTTGAAACTTTGTTTCCAGGACGGCTGGAGTCAGGAAGACTGACTCGCTTTTTGTCCTGTATGCACCCAACAAGATAGGTGCTCCTGCTTCTAAGCAGACTATTGCTCGCTGGATTTGTAGCACAATTCAGCTGGCGCATTCTGCGGCTGGATTGCCGCATCCTAAATCAGTGAAAGCCCATTCCACGAGGAAAGTGGGCTCATCTTGGGCGGCTGCCCGAGGGGTCTCCGCTTTACAACTTTGCCGAGCTGCAACTTGGTCAGGGGCAAACACGTTTGCTAAATTCTACAAATTTGATACCCTGGCTGAGGAGGACCTTGAGTTCTCTCATTCGGTGCTGCAGAGTCATCCGCACTCTCCCGCCCGTTTGGGAGCTTTGGTATAATCCCCATGGTCCTTACGGAGTCCCCAGCATCCACTAGGACGTCAGAGAAAATAAGATTTTACTCACCGGTAAATCTATTTCTCGTAGTCCGTAGTGGATGCTGGGCGCCCATCCCAAGTGCGGATTGTCTGCAATACTTGTATATAGTTATTGCCTAACTAAAGGGTTATTGTTGAGCCATCTGTTGAGAGGCTCTGTTATATTTCATACTGTTAACTGGGTATAGTATCACGAGTTATACGGTGTGATTGGTGTGGCTGGTATGAGTCTTACCCTGGATTCAAAATCCTTCCTTATTGTGTCAGCTCTTCCGGGCACAGTATCCTAACTGAGGTCTGGAGGAGGGGCATAGAGGGAGGAGCCAGTGCACACCAGATAGTACCAAATCTTTCTTATAGAGTGCCCAGTCTCCTGCGGAGCCCGTCTATTCCCCATGGTCCTTACGGAGTCCCCAGCATCCACTACGGACTACGAGAAATAGATTTACCGGTGAGTAAAATCTTATTTTCTCTCCACAGCTCCGCTGAGAGGAAGCTCCCCAGGCTCTTCCCTGCAGATTCACGGTAGAAGAGGGTAAAAAGAGAGGGGGGGGGGCACATAAATTAAGCGCAAAAACATTATTTCTCTGACGTCCTAAGTGGATGCTGGGACTCCGTAAGGACCATGGGGAATAGTGCAGGAGACTGGGCACAACTAAAAGAAAGCTTTAGACTACTGGTGTGCACTGGCTCCTCCCACCATGACCCTCCTCCAGACTTCAGTTAGAATCTTGTGCCCGGCTGAGCTGGATGCACACTAGGGGCTCTCCTGAGCTCCTAGAAAGAAAGTATATTTTAGGTTTTTTATTTTACAGTGAGATCTGCTGGCAACAGACTCACTACAGCGAGGGACTAAGGGGAGAAGAAGCGAACCTACCTAACTGGTGGTAGCTTGGGCTTCTTAGGCTACTGGACACCATTAGCTCCAGAGGGATCGACCACAGGACCCGACCTCGCTGTTCGGTCCCGGAGCCGCGCCGCCGGCCCCCTTACAGAGCCAGAAGCAAGAAGTGTTCCTGAAAATCGGCGGCAGAAGACTTCTGTCTTCAACAAGGTAGCGCACAGCACTGCAGCTGTGCGCCATTGCTCCTCATGCACACCTCACACTCCGGTCACTGATGGGTGCAGGGCGCCGGGGGGGGGGGCGCCCTGAGGGCAATATAAGACACCTTGGCTGGCAAATCTACACCATATATAGTCAGGAAGGCTATATAGGTGTAAAAATACCCCTGCCAGAATTCCAGAAAAAGCGGGAGAAGTCCGCCGGAAAAGGGGCGGGGCCATCTCCCTCAGCACACTGGCGCCATTTTCCCCTCACAGCTCCGCTGGAAGGACGCTCCCTGGCTCTCCCCTGCAGTGTCAAGCTACATAAGGGTAAAAAAGAGAGGGGGGGCACTAAATTTAGGCGCAGTATATATAATATAAGCAGCTATAAGGGAAAAACACTCATTTATAGTGGGATCCCTGTGTTATATAGCGCTCTGGTGTGTGCTGGCATACTCTCTCTCTGTCTCCCCAAAGGGCTTTGTGGGGTCCTGTCCTCTGTCAGAGCATTCCCTGTGTGTATGCGGTGTGTCGGTACGGCTGTGTCGACATGTTTGATGAGGAGGCTTATGTGGAGGCGGAACAGATGCCGATAAATGTGATGTCACCCCCTGCGGGGTCGACACCTGAGTGGATGGTGCTGTGGAAGGAATTACGCGACAGTGTCGACTCCTTGCATAAAAGGTTTGACGACATACCAAATGTGGGACAGCCGGCTTCTCAGCCTGTGCCTGCCCAGGCGTCTCAAAAGCCATCAGGGGCTCTAAAACGCCCGCTACCTCAGATGGCAGACACAGATGTCAACACGGATACTGACTCCAGTGTCGACGACGATGAGACTAATGTAACTTCCAATAGGGCCACACGTTACATGATTGAGGCAATGAAAAATGTGTTACACATTTCTGATGTTACCCCGGGTACCACAAAAAAGGGTATTATGTTTGGAGAGAAAAAACTACCAGTGGTTTTTCCTCCATCTGAGGAATTAAATGAAGTGTGTGAAGAAGCGTGGGCTTCCCCTGATAAGAAACTGTTAATTTCTAAGAGGTTACTAATGGCGTACCCTTTCCCGCCAGAGGATAGGTCACGTTGGGAAACATCCCCTAGGGTGGATAAAGCGCTCACACGCTTGTCAAAGAAGGTGGCACTACCGTCTCCGGATACGGCCGCCCTGAAGGAATCTGCTGATAGAAAGCAGGAGGCTATCCTGAAGTCTATATATACACACACAGGTGTTGTACTGAGACCTGCTATTGCTTTAGCATGGATGTGCAGTGCTGCAGCTGCGTGGTCAGATTCCCTGTCGGAAAATATTGATACCCTAGACAGGGACACTATATTGCTAACCGTAGAGCATATTAAAGACGCACTCTTCTACATGAGGGATGCACAGAGGGATATTTGCCGGCTGGCATCTAAAATAAGTGCAATGTCCATTTCTGCCAGGAGAGGGTTATGGACTCGGCAGTGGACAGGAGATGCAGATTCTAAAAGGCACATGGAAGTTTTGCCTTATAAGGGTGAGGAGTTGTTCGGGTATGGTCTCTCGGACCTCGTTTCCACAGCAACGGCTGGGAAGTCTACATTTTTACCCCATGTTCCCTCACAGCCAAAGAAAGCACCGTATTATCAGGTACAGTCCTTTCGGCCCAATAAGGGCAAGCGGGTTAGGGGCGCGTCCTTTCTGCCCAGAGGCAGAGGTAGAGGGAAAAAGCTGCAGCATACAGCCAGTTCCCAGGAGCAAAAGTCCTCCCCCGCTTCCTCTAAGTCCACAGCATGACGCTGGGGCTCCACAGGCGGAGCCAGGTACGGTGGGGGCCCGTCTCAAAAATTTCAGCAATCAGTGGGCTCGCTCACGGGTGGATCCCTGGATCTTTCAAGTAGTATCTCAGGGGTACAAGCTGGAATTCGAGACGCCTCCCCCCCGCCGTTTCCTCAAATCTGCCTTACCAACAACTCCCTCAGACAGGGAGGCAGTGTTACAGGCAATTCACAAGCTATATTCACAACAGGTGATAATAAAGGTGCCCCTACTTCAACAAGGACGGGGTTACTATTCCACAATGTTTGTGGTACCGAAACCGGACGGTTCGTGAGACCCATTTTAAATTTGAAATCCTTGAACACGTATATAAAAAAATTCAAGTTCAAGATGGAATCGCTCAGGGCGGTTATTGCAAACCTGGACGAGGGGGATTACATGGTATCACTGGACATCAAGGATGCTTACCTGCATGTCCCCATTTACCATCCTCACCAGGAGTACCTCAGATTTGTGGTACAGGATTGTCATTACCAATTCCAGACGTTGCCGTTCGGTCTATCCACGGCTCCGAGGGTCTTTACCAAGGTTATGGCCGAAATGATGATACTCCTTCGAAAGAAGGGAGTTTTAATTATCCCTTACTTGGACGATCTCCTGATAAAGGCGAGGTCCAGGGAGCAGTTGTTGGTCGGGGTAGCACTATCTCGGGAGGTGCTACAACAGCACGGCTGGATTCTAAATATTCCAAAGTCACAGCTGATCCCTACGACACGTCTACTGTTCCTGGGGATGGTTCTGGACACAGAACAGAAAAAAGTGTTTCTCCCGGAGGAGAAGGCCAAGGAGCTGTCATCTCTAGTCAGAGGCCTCCTAAAACCAAAACAGGTGTCGGTGCATCACTGCACGCGGATCCTGGGACAGATGGTAGCTTCCTACAAAGCAATTCCATTCGGCAGGTTCCATGCAAGAACCTTTCAGTGGGACCTGTTGGACAAGTGGTCCGGATCGCATCTTCAGATGCATCGGCTGATAACCCTGTCTCCAAGGACCAGGGTGTCTCTGCTGTGGTGGCTGCAGAGTGCTCATCTTCAAGAGGGCCGCAGATTCGGCATACAGGACTGGGTCCTGGTGACCACGGATGCCAGCCTTCGAGGCTGGGGGGCAGTCACACAGGGAAGAAACTTCCAAGGACTATGGTCAAGTCAGGAGACTTCCCTGCACATAAATATTCTGGAACTGAGGGCCATTTACAATGCCCTAAGTCAGGCAAAACCCCTGCTTCAAAACCAGCCGGTACTGATCCAGTCAGACAACATCACGGTGGTCGCCCATGTAAACCGACAGGGCGGCACGAGAAGCAGGACGGCGATGGCAGAAGCCACAAGGATTCTCCGATGGGCGGAAAATCACGTGTTAGCACTGTCAGCAGTGTTCATTCCGGGAGTGGACAACTGGGAAGCAGATTTCCTCAGCAGGCACGACCTCCACCCGGGAGAGTGGGGACTTCATCAAGAAGTCTTCCAGCTGATTGTACATCGTTGGGAAAGACCACAGGTGGACATGATGGCGTCCCGCCTCAACAAAAAGCTAGAAAAGTATTGCGCCAGGTCAAGAGACCCGCAGGCGATAGCTGTGGACGCTCTAGTGACACCGTGGGTGTACCGGTCGGTTTATGTGTTCCCTCCTCTTCCTCTCATACCAAAGGTACTGAGGATAATAAGGAGAAGAGGAGTAAGAACTATACTCAATGTTCCGGATTGGCCAAGAAGAGCTTGGTACCCGGAACTTCAAGAAATGATCTCAGAGGAACCATGGCCTCTGCCGCTCAGACAGGACCTGCTGCAGCAGGGGCCCTGTCTGTTCCAAGACTTACCGCGGCTGCGTTTGACGGCATGGCGGTTGAACACCGGATCCTGAAGGAAAAGGGCATTCCGGAGGAAGTCATTCCTACGCTGATTAAAGCTAGGAAAGAAGTAACTGCAAACCATTATCACCGCATATGGCGAAAATATGTTGCGTGGTGTGAGCCCAGGAAGGCACCAACGGAAGAATTTCAGCTGGGCCGTTTCCTGCACTTTCTACAGTCAGGGGTGACTATGGGCCTAAAATTGGGTTCCATTAAGGTCCAGATTTCGGCTCTATCGATTTTCTTCCAGAGAGAACTGGCTTCACTACCTGAAGTTCAAACTTTTGTTAAGGGAGTGCTGCATATTCAGCCCCCTTTTGTGCCTCCAGTGGCACCTTGGGATCTCAACGTGGTGTTGGATTTCCTAAAGTCACATTGGTTTGAGCCACTTAAAACCGTGGAATTGAAATATCTCACGTGGAAAGTGGTCATGTTGTTGGCCTTGGCTTCGGCCAGGCGTGTATCAGAATTGGCGGCTTTGTCATGTAAAAGCCCTTATCTGATTTTCCATATAGATAGGGCAGAATTGAGGACTCGTCCCCAATTTCTCCCTAAGGTGGTGTCAGCCTTTCATCTGAACCAACCTATCGCGGTGCCTGCGGCTACTAAAGACTTGGAGGCTTCCAAGTCGTTGGATGTAGTCAGGGCCCTGAAAATTTATGTTTCCAGGACAGCTGGAGTCAGAAAGACTGACTCGCTATTTATCCTGTACGCGCCCAACAAGTTGGGTGCACCTGCTTCAAAGCAGACTATTGCTCGCTGGATCTGTAGTACGATTCAGCTTGCACATGCTGCGGCTGGACTGCCGCAGCCTAAATCAGTAAAAGCCCATTCCACGAGGAAGGTGGGCTCTTCTTGGGCGGCTGCCCGAGGGGTCTCGGCTCTACAACTTTGCCGAGCAGCTACTTGGTCGGGGTCAAACACATTTGCTACATTCTACAAGTTTGACACCCTGGCTGAGGAGGACCTAGAGTTTGCCCATTCGGTGCTGCAGAGTCATCCGCGCTCTCCCGCCCGTTTGGGAGCTTTGGTATAATCCCCATGGTCCTTACGGAGTCCCAGCATCCACTTAGGACGTCAGAGAAAATAAGAATTTACTTACCGATAATTCTATTTCTCATAGTCCGTAGTGGATGCTGGGCGCCCATCCCAAGTGCGGATTGTCTGCATTACTTGTACATAGTTATTGTTACAAAAATCGGGTTATTGTTGTTGTGAGCCATCTTTTCAGAGGCTCCTTCTGTTATCATGCTGTTAACTGGGTTCAGATCACAAGTTGTACGGTGTGATTGGTGTGGCTGGTATGAGTCTTACCCGGGATTCAAAATCCTTCCTTATTGTGTCAGCTCTTCCGGGCACAGTATCCTAACTGAAGTCTGGAGGAGGGTCATGGTGGGAGGAGCCAGTGCACACCAGTAGTCTAAAGCTTTCTTTTAGTTGTGCCCAGTCTCCTGCGGAGCCGCTATTCCCCATGGTCCTTACGGAGTCCCAGCATCCACTACGGACTACGAGAAATAGAATTACCGGTGAGTAAATTCTTTTCTCTAACGTCCTAGTGGATGCTGGGGACTCCGAAAGGACCATGGGGATAGCGGCTCCGCAGGAGACTGGGCACAAAAGTAAAAAGCTTTAGGACTACCTGGTGTGCACTGGCTCCTCCCCCCATGACCCTCCTCCAAGCCTCAGTTAGATTTTTGTGCCCGAACGAGACGGGTGCAGGCTAAGGGCTCTCCTGAGCTGCTTAGTGTAAAAGTTTAAAGTAGGTTTTTTATTTTCAGTGAGACCTGCTGGCAACAGGCTCACTGCACCGAGGGACTAAGGGGAGAAGAAGCGAACTCACCTGCGTGCAGAGTGGATTGGGCTTCTTAGGCTACTGGACATTAGCTCCAGAGGGACGATCACAGGCCCAGCCATGGATGGGTCCTAGAGCCGCGCCGCCGGCCCCCTTACAGAGCCAGAAGACTGAAGAGGTCCGGAAAATCGGCGGCAGAAGACGTCCTGTCTTCTATAAGGTAGCGCACAGCACCGCAGCTGTGCGCCATTGCTCTCAGCACACTTCACACTCCGGTCACTGAGGGTGCAGGGCGCTAGGGGGGGCGCCCTGAGACGCAATAAAAACACCTTTTTGGCAAAAAATACATCACATATAGCTCCTGGGCTATATGGATGCATTTAACCCCTGCCAATTTTTCCATAAAAAAGCGGGAGAAAGGCCGCCGAGAAGGGGGCGGAGCCTATCTCCTCAGCACACTGGCGCCATTTTTTCCTCACAGCTCCGTTGGAGGAAGGCTCCCTGACTCTCCCCTGCAGTCCTGCACTACAGAAACAGGGTAAAACAAGAGAGGGGGGGGCACTAAATTGGCATATAAATATATACAGCAGCTATATTAGGGAAAAACACTTATATAAGGTTATCCCTGTATATATATAGCGCTCTGGTGTGTGCTGGCAAACTCTCCCTCTGTCTCCCCAAAGGGCTAGTGGGGTCCTGTCCTCTATCAGAGCATTCCCTGTGTGTGTGCTGTGTGTCGGTACGTTGTGTCGACATGTATGAGGAGGAAAATGGTGTGGAGGCGGAGCAATTGCCTGTGTTAGTGATGTCACCCCCTAGGGAGTCGACACCTGACTGGATGGTCTTATGGAAAGAATTACGTGATAGTGTCAGCACTTTACAAAAGACTGTTGACGACATGAGACAGCCGGCAAATCAGTTAATACCTGTACAGGCGTCTCAAACACCGTCAGGGGCTCTAAAGCGCCCGTTACCTCAGGTCGATACAGACACGGACACTGACTCCAGTGTCGACGGTGAGGAAACAAACGTATTTTCCAGTAGGGCCACACGTTACATGATTACGGCAATGAAGAAGGTTTTGAATATTTCTGATACTACAAGTACCACAAAAAAGGGTATTATGTGGGGTGTGAAAAAACTACCCGTAGTTTTTCCCGAATCAGATGAATTAAATGAGGTGTGTGATGAAGCGTGGGTTTCCCCCGATAAAAAACTGCTAATTTCTAAAAAATTATTGGCATTATACCCTTTCCCGCCAGAGGTTAGGGCACGTTGGGAAACACCCCCTAGGGTAGATAAGGCGCTCACACGCTTATCAAAACAAGTGGCGTTACCGTCTCCTGATACGGCCGCCCTCAAGGAACCAGCTGATAGGAAGCTGGAAAATATCCTAAAAAGTATATACACACATACTGGTATTATACTGCGACCAGCAATCGCCTCAGCCTGGATGTGCAGTGCTGGGGTGGCTTGGTCGGATTCCCTGACTGAAAATATTGATACCCTGTACAGGGACAATATATTATTGACTATAGAGCATTTAAAGGATGCATTTCTATATATGCGAGATGCACAGAGGGATATTTGCACTCTGGCATCAAGAGTAAGTGCGATGTCCATTTCTGCCAGAAGAGGATTATGGACGCGACAGTGGTCAGGGGATGCGGATTCCAAACGGCATATGGAAGTATTGCCGTATAAAGGGGAGGAGTTATTTGGGGTCGGTCTATCGGACCTGGTGGCCACGGCAACGGCTGGGAAATCCACCTTTTTACCCCAAGTCACCCCGCAGCAGAAAAAGATACCGTCTTTTCAGGCTCAGTCCTTTCGTCCCCATAAGGGCAAGCGGGCAAAAGGCCACTCATATCTGCCCCGGGGCAGAGGAAGGGGAAAAAGACTGCAGCAGACAGCCTCTTCCCACGAACAGAAGCCCTCCCCCGCTTCTGCCAAGTCCTCAGCATGACGCTGGGGCTTTACAAGCGGACTCAGGCACGGTGGGGGCCCGTCTCAAGAATTTCAGCGCGCAGTGGGCTCACTCGCAAGTGGACCCCTGGATCCTGCAGGTAGTATCTCAGGGGTACAAATTGGAATTCGAGACGTCTCCCCCTCGCCGGTTCCTGAAGTCTGCTTTACCAACGTCGCCCCCCGACAGGGAGGCGGTATTGGAAGCCATTCACAAGCTGTATTCCCAGCAAGTGATAATCAAGGTACCCCTCCTACAACAGGGAAAGGGGTATTATTCCACGCTGTTTGTGGTACCGAAGCCGGACGGCTCGGTGAGACCCATTTTAAATCTGAAATCCTTGAACACTTACATAAAAAGGTTCAATTTCAAGATGGAGTCACTCAGAGCAGTGATAGCGAACCTGGAAGAAGGGGACTATATGGTGTCTCTGGACATCAAGGATGCTTACCTCCATGTCCCAATTTGCCCTTCTCACCAAGGGTACCTCAGGTTTGTGGTACAGAACTGTCACTATCAGTTTCAGACGCTGCCGTTTGGATTGTCCACGGCACCCCGGGTCTTTACCAAGGTAATGGCCGAAATGATGATTCTTCTTCGAAGAAAAGGCGTCTTAATTATCCCTTACTTGGACGATCTCCTGATAAGGGCAAGGTCCAGAGAACAGTTAGAGGTCGGAGTAGCACTATCTCAAGTAGTACTACGACAGCACGGATGGATTCTAAATATTCCAAAATCGCAGCTGATTCCGACGACACGTCTGCTGTTCCTAGGAATGATTCTGGACACAGTACAGAAAAAGGTGTTTCTCCCGGAAGAGAAAGCCAGGGAGTTATCCGACCTAGTCAGGAACCTCCTAAGACCAGGCCAAGTGTCAGTACATCAATGCACAAGGGTCCTGGGAAAGATGGTGGCTTCTTACGAAGCGATTCCATTCGGCAGATTCCACGCAAGAACTTTTCAGTGGGATCTGCTGGACAAATGGTCCAGATCGCATCTTCAAATGCATCAGCGGATAACCCTGTCCCCAAGGACAAGGGTGTCTCTCCTGTGGTGGTTACAGAGTGCTCATCTCCTAGAGGGCCGCAGATTCGGCATTCAGGATTGGGTCCTGGTGACCACGGATGCCAGCCTGAGAGGCTGGGGAGCAGTCACACAGGGAAGAAATTTCCAGGGCTTGTGGTCAAGCATGGAAACGTCACTTCACATAAATATCCTGGAACTAAGGGCCATTTACAATGCCCTAAGTCAGGCAAGGCCTCTGCTTCAGGGTCAGCCGGTGTTGATCCAGTCGGACAACATCACGGCAGTCGCCCACGTAAACAGACAGGGCGGCACAAGAAGCAGGAGGGCAATGACGGAAGTGGCAAGGATTCTTCGCTGGGCGGAAAATCATGTGATAGCACTGTCAGCAGTGTTCATTCCGGGAGTGGACAACTGGGAAGCAGACTTCCTCAGCAGACATGATCTTCACCCGGGGGAGTGGGGACTTCACCCAGAAGTCTTCCACATGATTGTGAACCGTTGGGAAAAACCAAAGGTGGACATGATGGCGTCCCGCCTCAACAAAAAACTGGACAGATATTGCGCCAGGTCAAGGGACCCTCAGGCAATAGCTGTGGACGCTCTGGTAACACCGTGGGTGTACCATTCAGTGTATGTGTTCCCTCCTCTGCCTCTCATACCCAAGGTACTGAGAATCATAAGAAGGAGAGGAGTAAAGACTATACTCGTGGCTCCGGATTGGCCAAGAAGGACTTGGTACCCGGAAATTCAAGAGATGCTCACGGAAGACCCGTGGCCTCTACCTCTAAGAAAGGACCTGCTCCAGCAGGGACCATGTCTGTTCCAAGACTTACCGCGGCTGCGTTTGACGGCATGGCGGTTGAACGCCGGATCCTGAAGGAAAAAGGCATTCCGGATGAAGTCATCCCTACCCTGATCAAAGCCAGGAAGGATGTAACCGTACAACATTATCATCGTATTTGGCGTAAATATGTTGCGTGGTGCGAGGCCAGGAAGGCCCCTACAGAGGAATTTCAACTGGGTCGATTCCTGCATTTCCTGCAAACAGGACTGTCTATGGGCCTAAAATTAGGGTCCATTAAGGTTCAAATTTCGGCCCTGTCAATATTCTTCCAAAAAGAACTAGCTTCAGTTCCTGAAATTCAGACGTTTGTCAAGGGAGTACTGCATATACAGCCTCCTTTTGTGCCTCCAGTGGCACCTTGGGATCTCAATGAAGTTTTGGGATTCCTAAAATCCCATTGGTTTGAACCACTCACCACTGTGGACTTAAAATATCTCACATGGAAAGTGGTAATGCTGTTAGCCCTGGCTTCAGCCAGGCGTGTCTCAGAATTGGCGGCTTTATCCTATAAAAGCCCTTACCTAATTTTTCATACGGACAGGGCAGAATTGAGGACTCGTCCTCAATTTCTCCCTAAGGTGGTTTCAGCATTTCACTTAAACCAGCCTATTGTGGTGCCTGCGGCTACTAGGGACTTGGAGGATTCCAAGTTGCTGGACGTAGTCAGGGCCCTGAAAATATATGTTTCCAGGACGGCTGGAGTCAGAAAATCTGACTCGCTGTTTATCCTGTATGCACCCAACAAGCTGGGTGCTCCTGCTTCTAAGCAGACGATTGCTCGTTGGATTTGTAGTACAATTCAGCTTGCACATTCTGTGGCAGGCCTGCCACAGCCAAAATCTGTAAAAGCCCATTCCACACGGAAAGTGGGCTCATCTTGGGCGGCTGCCCGAGGGGTCTCGGCTTTACAACTTTGCCGAGCAGCTACTTGGTCAGGGGCAAACACGTTTGCTAAATTCTACAAATTTGATACCCTGGCTGAGGAGGACCTGGAGTTCTCTCATTCGGTGCTGCAGAGTCATCCGCACTCTCCCGCCCGTTTGGGAGCTTTGGTATAATCCCCATGGTCCTTTCGGAGTCCCCAGCATCCACTAGGGCGTTAGAGAAAATAAGAATTTACTTACCGATAATTCTATTTCTCATAGTCCGTAGTGGATGCTGGGCGCCCATCCCAAGTGCGGATTGTCTGCATTACTTGTACATAGTTATTGTTACAAAAATCGGGTTATTGTTGTTGTGAGCCATCTTTTCAGAGGCTCCTTCTGTTATCATGCTGTTAACTGGGTTCAGATCACAAGTTGTACGGTGTGATTGGTGTGGCTGGTATGAGTCTTACCCGGGATTCAAAATCCTTCCTTATTGTGTACGCTCGTCCGGGCACAGTATCCTAACTGAGGCTTGGAGGAGGGTCATGGGGGGAGGAGCCAGTGCACACCAGGTAGTCCTAAAGCTTTTTACTTTTGTGCCCAGTCTCCTGCGGAGCCGCTATCCCCATGGTCCTTTCGGAGTCCCCAGCATCCACTACGGACTATGAGAAATAGAATTATCGGTAAGTAAATTCTTATTATTATACAGCAGCTACTGGGTTAACACTAAGTTACTGTGTGATTCCTGGGACATATAGCGCTGGGGTGTGTGCTGGCATACTCTCTCTCTGTCTCTCCAAAGGGCCTTGTGGGGGGAACTGTCTTCAGAAAGAGAATCCCCTGTGTGTGTGGTGTCGGTACGCTTGTGCCGACATGTTTGACGAGGAAGGCTATGTGGAAGCAGAGCGGGAGCAAATGAATGAGGTGTCTCCGCCGACTGCGCCGACACCTGATTGGATGGATATGTGGAAGGTTTTAAATGATAATGTTAATTCCTTGCATAAAAGGTTGGATAAAGCTGAAACCTTAGGACAGTCGGGGTCTCAGCCCATGCCTGATCCTATGTCGCAGAGGCCGTCAGGGTCGCAGAAGCGCCCACTATCCCAAATTGTTGACACAGATACCGACACGGATTCTGACTCCAGTGTCGACTATGATGATGCAAAGTTACAGCCTAAATTGGCTAAAGCTATACGTTATATGATTATAGCAATGTAGGAGGTGTTGCACATCGCAGAGGAAACCCCAGTCCCTGACAAGAGGGTTCATATGTATGGGGAAAAAAGGCAGGTGGTGACCTTTCCCCCTTCACATGAGCTAAATGAGTTATGTGAAAAAGCTTGGGAATCTCCAGATAAACTGCAGATTTCCAAACGGATGCTTATGGCGTATCCTTTCCCGCCAACGGACAGGCTACGCTGGGAATCCTCCCCTAGGGTGGACAACACGCTTTTCCAAGAAGGTGGCCCTACCGTCACAGGATACCTCCACCCTAAAAGATGCTGCTGATAGATGGCAAGAGCGTACCCTGAAGTCCATTTATACACATTCAGGTACCTTACTACGGCCGGCAATTGCGTCGGCCTGGGTGTGTAGTGCTGTAGCAGCATGGACGGATACCTTATCTGAGGATCTGGATACCTTGGACAAGGATACTATATTAATGACCATGGGGCATATAAAAGACGCTGTCCTGTATATGAGAGATGCTCAAAGAGACATTAGCCTACTGGGCTCTAGAATAAATGCAATGTCGATTTCTGCCAGAAGGGTCCTGTGGACTCGGCAATGGACAGGCGATGCCGACTCAAAAAGGCACATGGAGGTTTTACCTTACAAGGGTGAGGAATTGTTTGGGTAGGTTCTCTCGGACCTGGTCTCCACAGCTACTGCTGGAAAGTCAAATTTTTTGCCATATGTTCCCTCACAACCTAAGAAAGCACCGTATTACCAAATGCAGTCCTTTCGTTCACAAAAAGGCAAGAAAGTCCGAGATGCGTCCTTTCTTGCCAGAGGCAGGGGCAGAGGAAAGAAGCTGCACAACACAGCTAGTTCCCAGGAACAGAAGTCCTCCCCGGCTTCCACTAAATCCACCGCATGACGGAGCTAGGCTCGGTGGGGGCGCGTCTCCGAAATTTCAGCCACAAGTGGGTTCACTCCCAGGTGGATCCCTGGGCAATAGAGATTGTGTCTCAGGGATACAAGCTGGAATTCGAGGAGATGCCCCCTCACCGATACCTCAAATCGGCCCTGCCAGCTTCCCCCTTAGAGAGGGAAATAGTGTTAGCTGCAATTCACAAATTGTATCTTCAGCAGGTGGTGGTCAAGGTTCCCCTCCTTCAACAAGGAAAGGGTTATTATTCGACCATGTTTGTGGTACCGAAACCGGACGGTTCGGTCAGACCCATATTGAATTTAAAATCCCTGAACATATACCTGAAAAGGTTCAAGTTCAAGATGGAATCGCTCAGAGCGGTCATTGCAAGCCTGGAAGGGGGGGATTTTATGGTGTCTCTGGACATAAAGGATGCATACCTTCATGTCCCCATTTATCCACCTCATCAGGCGTACCTCAGATTTGTGGTACAGGATTGTCATTACCAATTCCAGACGTTGCCATTTGGTCTCTCCACGGCACCGAGAATATTTACCAAGGTAATGGCGGAAATGATGGTGCTCCTGCGAAAGCAGGGGGTCACAATTATCCCAATCTTGGACGATCTCCTCATAAAGGCGATGTCCAGAGAGCAGTTGCTGATCAGCGTAGCACGCTCTCGGGATGTGTTTCAACAGCACGGCTGGATTCTAAATATTCCGAAGTCGCAGTTGATTCCTGCGACTCGTCTGCCCTTCCTGGGCATGATTCTGTACACAGACCAGAAGAGGGTTTATCTCCCGATGGAGAAGGCTCAGGAGCTCATGACACTAGTCAGAGACCTATTAAAACCATAACAGGTGTCGGTGCATCACTGCACGCGAGTCCTGGGAAAGATGGTGGCATCATACGAGGCCATTCCCTTCGGCATGTTCCATGCGAGGACCTTTCAATGGGATCTGTTGGACAAGTGGTCCGGATCACATCTTCAGATGCACCGGCTGATCACCCTATCCCCCAGGGCCAGGGTGTCTCTCCTGTGGTGGCTGCAGAGTGCTCACCTTCTCGAGGGCCGCAGATTTGGCATTCAGGACTGGGTCCTGGTGACCACGGATGCAAGCCTCCGAGGGTGGGGGGCAGTCACACAGGGAAGAAATTTCCAAGGGCTGTGGTCAAGTCAGGAGACTTGCCTTCACATCAATATCCTGGAACTAAGGGCCATATACAACGCCCTACGTCAAGCGGAGACCCTGCTTCGCGACCAATCCGTTCTGATTCAGTCAGACAACATCACCGCAGTGGCTCATGTAAACCGCCAAGGCGGCACAAGGAGCAGGGTGGCGATGGCGGAAGCCACCAGAATTCTTCGCTGGGCAGAGAATCACGTAAGCGCACTGTCAGCAGTGTTCATTCCAGGAGTGGACAACTGGAAAGCAGACTTCCTCAGCAGGCACGACCTCCACCCGGGAGAGTGGGGACTTCATCAGGAAGTCTTCACACAGATTTCAAGTCGGTGGGAACTGCCACAGGTGGACATGATGGCATCCCGCCTCAACAAAAAGCTACAGAGGTATTTCGCCAGGTCAAGAGACCCTCAGGCAATAGCTGTAGACGCACTAGTGACACCGTGGGTGTTCCAGTCGGTTTATGTATTTCCTCCTCTTCCTCTCATACCCAAGGTGCTGAGAATCATAAGAAAAAGAGGAGTGAGAACAATACTCATTGTTCCGGATTGGCCAAGAAGGACTTGGTATCCAGATCTGCAAGAAATGCTCACAGAGGACCCATGGCCTCTGCCTCTAAGACAGGACTTGTTGCAACAGGGGCCCTGTCTGTTCCAAGACTTACTGCGGCTGCGTTTGACGGCATGGCTGTTTAATGCCGGATCCTAGCAGAAAAAGGCATTCCGGATGAAGTTATTCCTACGCTGATAAAGGCTAGGAAGGACGTGACGGCTCAACATTATCACCGTATATGGCGAAAATATATTGCTTGGTGTGAGGCCAGGAATGCCCCCACGGAGGAATTCCAGCTGGGCCGTTTCCTTCACTTCCTACAGGTGGGAGTGACTTTGGGCCTAAAATTGGGTTCCATTAAGGTCCAGATTTCGGCCCTGTCTATTTTCTTTCAAAAAGAACTGGCTTCTCTGCCTGAAGTTCAGACGTTTGTAAAGGGAGTGCTGCATATTTAGCCCCCTTTTGTGCCTCCAGTGGCACCTTGGGATCTGAACGTGGTGTTGAGTTTCCTGAAGTCACACTGGTTTGAACCACTTAAAACCGTGGAGTTAAAATATCTCACGTGGAAGGTGGTCATGCTATTAGCCTTGGCTTCGGCTAGGCGTGTGTCAGAATTAGCGGCTTTATCACATAAAAGCCCCTATCTGGTTTTCCATATGGACAGAGCAGAATTGAGGACCCGTCCACAATTTCTGCCTAAGGTGGTGTCATCTTTTCTTATGAACCAACCTATTGTGGTGCCTGTGGCTACTCGTGACTTGGAGGATTCCGAGTTACTAAATGTGGTCAGGGCTTTGAAGGTTTATGTAGCCAGAACGGCTAGAGTCAGGAAAACTGAGTCGCTGTTTATCCTGTATGCATCCAACAAGCTGGGTGCTCCTTCTTCAAAGCAGACTATTGCTCGCTGGATCTGTAACACGATTCAGCAGGCTCATTCTGTGGCAGGATTGCCGCTGCCAAAATCAGTTAAAGCCCACTCCACAAGGAAGGTGGGCTCTTTTTGGGCGGCTGCCCGAGGGGGTCTCGGCATTACAGCTTTGCCGAGCAGCTACTTGGTCAGGTTCAAACACTTTTGCAAAGTTTTACAAGTTTGATACCCTGGCTGAGGAGGACCTTGTGTTTGCTCATTCGGTGCTGCAGAGTCATCCGCACTCTCCCGTCCGTTTGGGAGCTTTGGTATAATCCCCATGGTCCTTACGGAGTCCCCAGCATCCACTAGGACGTTAGAGAAAATAAGATTTTACTTACCGGTAAATCTATTTCTCGTAGAGTCCCCAGCATCTACTAGGACGTTAGAGAAAATAAGATTTTACTTACCGGTAAATCTATTTCTCGTAGAGTCCCCAGCATCCACTAGGACGTTAGAGAAAATAAGATTTTACTTACCGGTAAATCTATTTCTCGTAGAGTCCCCAGCATCTACTAGGACGTTAGAGAAAATAAGATTTTACTTACCGGTAAATCTATTTCTCGTAGTCCGTAGTGGATGCTTGGTGCCCGTCCCAAGTGCGGACTTCTTCTGCAATGCTTGTATATAGTTATTGCTTGCATAAGGGTTATGTTATAGTGCATCAGGGTTGATCTGATGCTCTGTTGTTGTTCATACTGTTAAATGGGTAAGTTTATCACAAGTTATACGGTGTGATTGGTGTGGCTGGTATGAGTCTTGCCCTGGATTCCAAAATCCTTTCCTTGTACTGCCAGCTCTTCCGGGCACAGTTTCTCTAACTGAGGTCTGGAGGAGGGACATAGAGGGAGGAGCCAGAGCACACCAGAATCTAAATTCTTTCTTAAAGTGCCCCGTCTCCTGCGGAGCCCGTCTATTCCCCATGGTCCTTACGGAGTCCCCAGCATCCACTACGGACTACGAGAAATAGATTTACCGGTAAGTAAAATCTTATTTTTCTTCCCTCGGCTGCACCTGCCACAAAGAAACCCTTTTCTCATACGTCCTAGAGGATGCTGGGTTCCACTTTAATACCATAGGGCAGGCATTCCCAACCACGGTCCTCAAGGCACACCAACAGTGCAGGTTTTAGTGATATCCAGGCTGCAGCACAGATGGTTGAATCAAAATAACTGAGCTACTAATTAAGTCACCTGTGCTGCAGCCTGGATATCACTAAAACCTGCACTGTTGGTGTGCCTTGAGGACCGTGGTTGGGAATGCCTGCCATAGGGTATAGACGGTTCCGCAGGATCCATGGGCACTTTAAGACTTTTTCAGAGTGTGAACTGGCTCCTCCCTCTATGCCCCTCCTCCAGACCTCAGTTTAGAAAATGTGCCCAGGCAGACTGGTCGCACTCTATTGGAGCTCTACAGAGTTCTACTAAAAGACTTTGTTTAGGTTTTTTTATTTTTCAGGGAGACTGCTGGCAACAGTCTCCCTGCTTCGTGGGACTTAGGGGGAAGAAGTAGGAACCAACTTCCTATGTAGTTTCATGGCTCTGCTTCTGCTGACAGGACACTATTAGCTCCTGAAGGGTACTGAACACTAGCTGCGGCTATGCGCTCACTTCCACAGCACGCCGTCACCCCTCTAACAGAGCCAGAAGACTGGTGAGTAGTGTTACCGGAGATCTGCAGAGAGGGACCTCCGGTCAGATTAACGGCTTAAGGTACCGCGCAGCAAGCGGGAACGCGGCCTGGGCAGCATGAACCTTACTCTCACTGGCAAAAGGTAGCATATGATGTTTTACACAGTCCTACACCCCCGCCTGTATAAAGATTATGTCTAATACCTGAGGAGGAACATGCCATTACAGGGGGCGGAGCTTCTTCCTCAGGAAGCCAGCACATTTCTCAGCGCTATTTCCGCCCAGCAGCAGGGGAAGACACGCTGATCCTCTTCTCCACATCTGACCAAGTATCAGGGTGCAAAAAAGTGTTGTGGGGGGGGAGTGTTATTTAGGTGTTATAACCTATATTGGCATTATATAAGTGCTCTACAAGTCTGTGTGTGTAAACAACGTTTCACAGGAATTTGTTATTTTGGCGCTCAGTTGTGGACTGGCAATTCCCTTCTGTGTCCCTCTGACAGTGTGTGACATGTCTGAGGCAGGGAGCTCTTCCCCTGAGGAAGCCATTTTAGGGACACAAGGATGTAATGTGATGGCACTGCCGTCACACCACGAGCCTGAATGGGTGAAAGAATTACGTGATAGTGTGAATCATATAAGTAAGAGATTGGATAAGTCTGAGTCTCATGCAGAAAACTGGAGAAAATCAGTGGAAGACGTGATTTTTTTTCATAGTTCTGCCTTTTCATCCACAGGGGACCCCTCTGGTTCGCAAAAAAGGTCATTTGCACAAGTAGTACAAACTGATACCGACACGGACTCTGATTCCTGTGTCAACACTAGTGATTCCAGGGGAATAGATCCAAAGTTAGCAAAAAACATTCAATACATGATTGTTGCTATAAGGTAGTGTTAAAAGTTACGGAGCCCCCTCCTTTACCACAGGAGAAGGCTTACTTTAATAAAGAGAAGAAACCTAATTAACTTTCCCTCCATCTCATGAACTGAACGGACTTTGAGGGAGTCTGGACAAACCCTGAAAAGAAGTTTCAGATTCCCAAAAGAATTCAGGCAGCTTACCCTTTTCCTGCAGAGGACAGGAAATGGTGGGAGTCACCCCCCATTTTAGATAGTGCCCTCTCATGGTTAACAAAAAAGGTGATTCTCCCTGCGCCTGGGACGGCTTCACTAAAGGAACCGGCAGACCTAAAGGAACTGGCAAGTTAGAGACTACATTGAAATCTATTTATGTGACCAATGGGACACTACTCAGGCCTTTGCGTGGGTGAGTAGGGCTATTGAAAAGTGGTCAGAAAACTTGTCATCTGACATTGACACGATAGATAGAGACGAGATACTCCTAACGGGTCATATCAAGGACGCTGCTGCGTACATGCTGGAAGCCATGAAAGATATTGGTCTCTTGTGATCAAGAGCCGCTACCATGGCGATTTCAGCACGGAGGGCGTTGTGGATTCACCAATGGAATGCAGACGCGGATTCCAAAAGGAATATGGAGGCTTTCCCGTATAAGGGCGAAGCCTTGTTTGGAGATGGGCTGGATGCCTTAGTTTCTGCGGCTACCGCAGGTAAGTCGACATTTTTGCCTAATGCTCCTGCGCCTGCGAAAAAGACGCTTCACTCTCAGATGCAGTCCTTTCGGCCCAATAAATATAAAAAGGGTAAAGGAAGGGTAAAAGGTAAAAAGTCCACAGTGTCTCCAGGATCGCAGGAGCAGAAATCAACCTCTGCTTCTGCCAAATCTTCAGCATGACGCTGGGGCTCCCTTGCAGGAGTTCGCTCAGGTGGGGGCACATCTGAAACTCTTCAGTCAGATTTCGGTTCAATCTGGCCTGGACCCGTGGGTCTTACAAATAGTGTCCAACGGGTACAAGCTGGAGTTTCAAGGCATTCCCCCATGCCGATTTTTCAAATCAGGCTTACCAGCTTTTGCTCCAGACGGAAGTGGTATCAGCAGCAATACAAAAATTGTGTCAGGATCAAGTGATTGTCCTGGTTCCCTTGTCGCAACAAGGAGAAGGATTTTATTCAAGCCTATTCGTAGTCCCGAAGCCGGACGGCTCGGTCAGACCGATTCTAAACCTGAAAACACTGAATCTCTACCTGCAAAGGTTCAAGTTCAAGATGGAATCTCTGAGGGCAGTGATTTCCATTCTGGAGGAAATGGACTTCATGGTGTCAGTGGACATAAAAGATGCCTACTTACATGTTCCTATCATCCTCCACATCAAGCTTCTCTGAGATTCACAGTGCAGGATTGTCCTTACCAATTTCAAACGTTACCGTTCGGGCTCTCCACGGCACCAAGGGTGTTTACCAAGGTGATGGCGGAGATAATGGTCCTCCTTCGACGGCAAGGAGTCAACAATTCCTTACCTGGACGATCTGATAAAGGCGAGGTCCAGGGAAAGGTTGGTGCAGAGCATTGCACTCTCCCTGACAGTACTTCAACAACACGGTTGGATCATAAATTTTCCAAAGTCACAGTTGGAACCGACGACAAGATTATCGTTTCTGGGGATGATACTGGACACAGAAGTACAGAGGGTATTTCTTCCAGTGGAAAAGGCTCTGGAAATCCAGAGAATGGTCAAACAAATTCTATTACCAACAAAAGTGTTGATTCATCAATGCATATGTTTGTTGGGGAAGATGGTAACGGCCTACGAGGCCCTACAGTTCGGCCGATTCCATGCCAGAGTATTCCAGTGGGACCTATTGGACAAGTGGTCCGGATCCCATCTGCACATGCATCAGAGGATAATCCTGTCATCCAAATCCAGAATTTCGCTCCTGTGGTGGCTACACAGTTCTCACCTCCTAGAGGGACGCAGGTTCGGGATTCAGGACTGGGTCCTAGTAACCACGGATGCAAGTCTCCGAGGCTGGGGAGCAGTCACACAGGGGGAAAGCTTCCAAGGAAGATGGTCAAGTCAAGAAACCTGTCTTCACATAAACGTTCTGGAGTTGAGAGCCATTTACAACGGCCTTCTACAAGCGGTGCATCTTCTTCAAGATCAACCCATACAGATCCAGTCAGACAATGTAACAGCAGTCGCGTACATAAACCGTCAGGGCGGAACGAAAAACAGCGGCAATGGCAGAGGTGACAAAGATCCTCTGGGCAGAAAGACATGCAGGAGCTCTGTCTGCAATTTTCATTCCGGGAGTGGACAACTGGGAAGCGGACTTCCTCAGCAGACACGATTTCCACCCAGGAGAATGGGGCCTCCACCAAGAAGTCTTCGCAGAGGTGACAGGTCTTTGGGGAGTTCCTCAAGTAGACATGATGGCATCTCGTCTCAAGAAGCTTCAGAGATATTGTTCCAGGTCGAGAGACCCTCAAGCAATAGCAGTGGATGCATTAGTGACCCAGTAGGTGTTTCGGTCAGTGTATGTCTTCTCTCCACTTCCACTAATACCAAAAGTTCTCAGGATCATAAGAACAGGGGTTCGAGTGATCCTCATTGTCTCAGACTGGCCAAGGAGGGCTTGGTATCCAGATCTTCAGGAGTTACTCATCGAAGATCCTCGGCCTCTTCCTCTTTGCGAGGACCTGCTGTGGCAGGGGCCGTGCTTGTATCAAGACTTACCGCGGCTACGTTTGACGGCATGGCTGTTAAACGCCGGATCCTAGCCTGAAAGGGTATTCCCAAAGAAGTCATTCCCACTCTTATTCAGGCCAGGAAAGGAGTACCACCGTATTTGGAGAAAATGTGTCTTGGTGTGAAACCAAGAAGGCTCCAACGGAAGAATATCAGTTAGGACGTTTTCTCCATTTTCTTCAGGCGGGTGTGGATGCTGGCTTAAGATTGGGTTCAATCAAGGTCCAACTTTCGGCCTTGTCCGTTTTCTTTCAGAAACAATTAGCCTCCCTTCCGGAAGTTCAGACGTTCGTGAAAGGGGTTCTGCACATCCAACCTCAATTTGTGCCTCCTACGGCACCGTGGGATTTTAACGTGGTGTTGCAGTTCCTTCAATCAGATTGGTTTGAACCTCTCCAGGAGGTGGAGTTAAAGTTTCTAACTTCTGTTGGCCTTGGCATCCGCAAGGAGGGTGTCTGAGATGGGGGCCTTGTCTCACAAGAGCCCTTATTTGATCTTCCATGAAGATAGGGCTGAACTAAGAACTTGTCAGCAATTTCTTCCAAAGGTGATTTCTTCTTTGCATGTGAACCAACCTATTGTGGTGCCAGTGGCTACTGACACCTTAGCTGCTTCAAAGTCTCTGGATGTGGTCAGAGCGTTGAAAATGTATGTCACGAGAACAGCTCGGATAAGGAAAACAGGCACTGTTTGTCCTGTATGATCCCAACAAGATTGGGTGCCCTGCTTCTAAGCAGACGATTGCGTGCTGGATCAGAGGTACGATTCAGCACGCTCATTCCACGTCAGGATTGCCGATACCGAATTCGGCGAATGCCCATTCTACAAGGAAGGTGGGCTCATCCTGGGCGGCTGCCCAGGGGGTCTCTGTATTACAGCTTCGACGAGCAGCTACTTGGTCGGGGACAAACACGTTTGCTAAATTTTACAAGTTTGACATTTTGGCCGCTGATGACCTAAAGTTTGGTCAATCGGTTCTGCAGGGTCATCCGCACTCTCCCGCCCGTACTGGAGCTTTGGTAAAACCCCATGGTACTAAAGTGGACCCTAGCATCCTCTAGGACAGGCTTTTTCAACCAGTGTGCCGTGGCACACTAGTGTGCCGCGACCAGTTGCAAGGTGTGCCGCAGAGCCAGAGCAGCTTCCTGCACCTTCAGAGTGAACTGTTGGCCCGGGTTCTTCTTAGAGGATCAGTCATGCTCTGCCCATGACCTATGCCTTAAAAATTATGTGATATCATAGGTCACAGCCGCCGCGTCTCACCACCCAGCCAGCCCACCCGCCTGCATACACATCTTTCAGTTCCTGCCTGCATCCACAGCTTTTCTTGCCCAACCACATACACACCTGCCCGACCGCCTGCTGCTCAGTATTCGCAGCAATCCACTATGAACAACCCCTTGCCACTGAGGGACAGAGAGGAGGACAGCTGATAATATTTGTTTTCTCTATCGTCCTAGTGGATGCTGGGGTTCCTGAAAGGACCATGGGGAATAGCGGCTCCGCACCGCAGGAGACAGGGCACAAAAGTAAAGCTTTCCGATCAGGTGGTGTGCACTGGCTCCTCCCCCTATGACCCTCCTCCAAGCCAGTTAGATTTTTGTGCCCGGCCGAGAAGGGTGCAATCTAGGTGGCTCTCCTAAAGAGCTGCTTAGAGAAAGTTTAGCTTAGGTTTTTTACTTTACAGTGAGTCCTGCTGGCAACAGGATCACTGCAACGAGGGACAGAGGGGAGAAGAAGTGAACTCACCTGCGTGCAGGATGGATTGGCTTCTTGGCTACTGGACATCAGCTCCAGAGGGACGATCACAGGTACAGCCTGGATGGTCACCGGAGCCGCGCCGCCGGCCCCCTTGCAGATGCTGAAGTAAGAAGAGGTCCAGAATCGGTGGCAGAAGACTCCTCAGTCTTCTAAAGGTAGCGCACAGCACTGCAGCTGTGCGCCATTTTCCTCTCAGCACACTTCACACGGCAGTCACTGAGGGTGCAGGGCGCTGGGAGGGGGGCGCCCTGGGAGGCAAATGAATACCTATTTTGGCTAAAAATACCTCACATATAGCCTCCGGAGGCTATATGGAGATATTTAACCCCTGCCAGAATCCGTTAAGAGCGAGAGACGAGGCCGCCGAAAAAGGGGCGGGGCCTATCTCCTCAGCACACAGCGCCATTTTCCCTCACAGAAAGGCTGGAGGGAAGGCTCCCAGGCTCTCCCCTGCACTGCACTACAGAAACATGGTTAAAACAGAGAGGGGGGGCACTAATTTGGCGATATGCTTATATATATTAAGATGCTATATGGGAAAACACTTATATAAGGTTGTCCCTATATAATTATAGCGTTTTTGGTGTGTGCTGGCAAACTCTCCCTCTGTCTCTCCAAAGGGCTAGTGGGTCCTGTCCTCTATCAGAGCATTCCCTGTGTGTGTGCTGTGTGTCGGTACGTGTGTGTCGACATGTAGGAGGACGATGTTGGTGAGGAGGCGGAGCAATTGCCTGTAATGGTGATGTCACTCTCTAGGGAGTCGACACCGGAATGGATGGCTTATTTAGGAAATTACGTGATAATGTCAACACGCTGCAAGGTCGGTTGACGACATGAGACGGCCGACAAACAATTAGTACCGGTCCAGACGTCTCAAAAACACCGTCAGGGGTTTTTAAAACGCCCGTTTACTTTAGTCGGTCGACACAGACACAGACAGGGACACTGAATCCAGTGTCGACGGTGAATAAACAAACGTATTCCTTATTAGGGCCACACGTTAAAGGCAATGAAGGAGGTGTTACATATTTCTGATACTACAAGTACCACAAAAGAGGGTATTATGTGGGATGTGAAAAAACTACCATAGTTTTTCCTGAATCAGATAAATTAAATAAAGTGTGTGATGATGCGTGGGTTCCCCCCGATAGAAAATTATGGGCGGTATACCCTTTCCCGCCAGAAGTTAGGGCGCGTTGGGAAACACCCCTTAAGGTGGATAAGGCGCTCACACGCTTATCAAAACAAGTGGCGGTACCGTCTATAGATAGGGCCGTCCTCAAGGACCAGCTGACAGGAGGCTGGAAAAATATCATGAAAAGTATATACACACATACTGGTGTTATACTGCGACCAGCGATCGCCTCAGCCTGGATGTGCAGAGCTGGGGTGGCTTGGTCGGATCCCCTGACTAAAAATATTGATACCCTTGACAGGGACAGTATTTTATTGACTATAGAGCATTTAAAGGATGCATTTCTATATATGCGAGATGCACAGAGGGATATTTGCACTCTGGCATCATGAGTAAATGCGATGTCCATAACTGCCAAAAGATGTTATGGACACGACAGTGGTCAGGTGATGCAGATTCCAAACGGCACAAAGGTGTATTGCCGTATAAAGGAAGAGGAGTTATTTGGGGTCGGTCCATCGGACCTGGTGGCCACGGCAACTGCTGGAAAATCCTCCGTTTTTTACCCTAAGTCACATCTCTGCAGAAAAAGACACCGTCTTTTCAGCCTCAGTCCTCTCGTCCCTATAAGATCATATCTGCCCAGGGATAGAGGAAAGGGAAGAAGACTGCAGCAGGCAGCCCATTCCCAGGAACAGAAGCGTTCCACCGCTTCTGACAAGTTCTCAGCATGACGCTGAGACCGTACAGGACCCCTGGATCCTACAAGTAGTATCCCAGGGGTACAGATTGGAAGGTCGAGACGTTTCCCCTTCGCAGGCTCCTGAAGTCTGCTTTACCAAGGTCTCCCTCCGACAAGGAGGCAATATGGGAAAAAATTCACAAGCTGTATTCCCAGCAGGTGATAACTAAATTACCCCTCCCACTACAAGAAAAGGGGTATTATTCCACACTATATTGTGGTACTGAAGCCAGAAGGCTAGGTGAGACTTATTCTAAAAATTTTTTTTTGAACACTTACAAAGGTTCAAATCAAGATGGAGTCACTCAGAGCAGTGATAACGAACCAGGAAGAAGAGGACTATATAGTGTCCCGGGACATCAGGGATGCTTACCTCTATGTCCCAAATTTGCCCTTCTCACTAAGGGTACCTCAGGTTCGTGGTGCAGAACTGTCACTATCAGTTTCAGACGCTGCCGTTTGGATTGTCCACGGCACCCCGGGTCTTTACCAAGGTAATGGCCGAAAGGATGATTCTTCTTCGAAGAAAAGGCGTCTTAAGTATCCCTTACTTGGACGATCTCCTGATAAGGGCATAGTCCAGGGAACAGTTGGAGGTCGGAGTAGCACTATCTCGGATACTGCTACAACAGCACGGGTGGATTCTAAATATTCCAAAATCGCAGCTGATCCGACGACACGTCTGCTGTGCCTAGGGATGATTCTGGACACAGTCCAGAAAAAGGTGTTTCTCCCGGAAGAGAAAGCCAGGGAGTTATCCGAGCTAGTCAGGAACCTCCTAAAAACAGTGCATCATTGCACAAGGGTCCTGGTAAAAATGGTGGCTTCCTACGAAGCAATTCCATTCGGCAGATTTCACGCAAGAACTTTTCAGTGGGATCTGCTGGACAAATGGCCCGGATCGCATCTTCAGATGCATCAGCGGATAACCCTATATCCAAGGACAAGGGTGTCTCTCCTGTGGTGGTTATAGAGTGCTCATCTTCTAGAGGGCCGCAGATTCGGCATTCAGGATTGGATGCTGGTGACCACGGAGCCCAGCCCGAGAGGCTGGGGAGCAGTCACACAAGGAATAAAAATTTCCAGGGAGTGTGATCAAGTCTGGAGACTTTCTCCACATAAATATACTGGAGCTAAGGGTAAATTTATAATGCTCTAAGCTTAGCAAGACCTCTGCTTCAAGGTCAGCCGGTATTGATCCAGTGGGAAAAACATCACGGCAGTCGCCCACGTAAACAGACAGGGCGACACAAGAAGCAGGAGGGCAATGGCAAAAACTGCAAGGACTTTTCGCTGGGCGGAAAATCATGTGATAGCACTGTCAGCAGTGTTTCATCCCGGGAATGGAAACTGGGAAGCAGACTTCCTCAGCAGGCACGACCTCCACCCGGGAGAGTGGAAACTTCATCGGGAAGTTTTTTCCACATGATTGTAAACCGTTGGGAAATACCAAAGGTAGACATGATGGCGTCCCGTCTGAACAAAAAACGGGACAGGTATTGCGCCAGGTCAAGAGACCCTCAGGCAATAGCTGTGGACGTTCTGGTAACACCGTGGGTGTACCAGTCGGTGTATGTGTTCCCTCCTCTGCTTCTCATACCTAAGGTGCTGAGAATTATAAGACGTAGAGGAGTAAGAACTATACTCATGGCTCCGGATTGGCCAAGAAGGACTTGGTACCCGGAACTTCAAGAGATGCTTACAGAGGTCTTATGGCCTCTGCCGCTAAGAAGGGACTTGCTTCAGCAAGTACCATGTCTGTTCCAAGACTTACCGCAGCTGCGTTTGTCGGCATGGCGGTGGAAAGCCGGATCCTAAGGGAAAAAGGCATTCCGGAAGAGGTCATTCCTACCCTGGTCAAAGCCAGTAAGGAGGTGACCGCACAACATTATCACCACATGTGGCGAAAATATGTTACGTGGTGTGAGGCCAGGAAGGCCCCACAAAGAAATTTCAACTCGGTCGTTTCCTGCATTTCCTGCAAACAGGAGTGTCTATGGGCCTCAAATTGGGGTCCATTAAGGTTCAAATTTCGGCCCTGTCGATTTTCTTCCAGAAAGAATTGGCTTCAGTTCCTGAAGTCCAGAAGTTTGTCAAGGGAGTATTGCATATACAACCCCCTTTTGTGCCTCCAGTGGCACTGTGGGATCTCAACGTAGTTCTGGGATTCCTCAAATCACATTGGTTTAAAACCAGTCAAATCTGTAGATTTGAAGCATCTCACATGGAAAGTGACCATGCTCTTGGCCCTGGCCTGGACCAGGCGAGTGTCAAATTGGTGGTTTTTTCTCAAAAAAGCCCATATCTGTTTGTCCATTCGGACAGGGCAGAGCTGCGGACTCGTCCCCAGTTCTCTCCCTAAGGTGGTGTCAGTGTTTCACCTGAACCAGCTTATTGTGGTGCCTTGCACCTACTAGGGACTTGGAGGACTCCAAGTTGCTAGATGTTGTCAGGGCCCTGAAAATATGTTCCAGGACGGCTGGAGTCAGGAAAACTGACTTGCTGTTATCCTGTATGCACCCAACAAACTGGGTGCTCTTGCTTCTAAGCAGACTATTACTAGTTGGATGTGTAATACAATTCAGCTTGCACATTCTGTGGCAGGCCTGCCACAGCCAAAATCTGTAAATGCCCATTCCACAAGGAAGGTGGGCTCATCTTGGGCGGCTGCCCGAGGGGTCTCGGCTTTACAACTTTGCCGAGCAGCTACTTGGTCAGGGGCAAACACGTTTGCTAAATTCTACAAATTTGATACCCTGGCTAAGGAGGACCTGGAGTTCTCTCATTCGGTGCTGCAGAGGCATCCGCACTCTCCCGCCCGTTTGGGAGCTTTGGTATAATCCCCATGGTCCTTTCAGGAACCCCAGCATCCACTAGGACGATAGAGAAAATAAGAATTTACTTACCGATAATTCTATTTCTCGGAGTCCGTAGTGGATGCTGGGCGCCCATCCCAAGTGCGGATTATCTGCAATACTTGTACATAGTTACAAAAATCGGGTTATTATTGTTGTGAGCCATCTTTTCAGAGGCTCCGCTGTTATCATACTGTTAACTGGGTTTAGATCACAAGTTGTACGGTGTGATTGGTGTGGCTGGTATGAGTCTTACCCGGGATTCAAAATTCCTCCCTTATTGTGTACGCTCGTCCGGGCACAGTACCTAACTGGCTTGGAGGAGGGTCATAGGGGGAGGAGCCAGTGCACACCACCTGATCGGAAAGCTTTACTTTTGTGCCCTGTCTCCTGCGGTGCGGAGCCGCTATTCCCCATGGTCCTTTCAGGAACCCCAGCATCCACTACGGACTCCGAGAAATAGAATTATCGGTAAGTAAATTCTTATTATTTTATTTCTCCTGTGGGGACCAATAGGATTTATGTGGGGAGAATAAGAATTTATGGACTTATGGGGGGAACAATGTGAATAATTCATATGGGGAGAAATGTGATTGATTTATGTGTGGAGCAATGTGATTGTTTTTTCTGTGTGGATTTTTTTTTTTTTTTTTACTGTGAGGGCCAATGTGTATTTTGCTTTTTTCTGTGGGGAACTGATGGTGTGCCTTGGCAATTTTAAAATTATTATTTGGTGTGCAGCGAGTAAAAAAAAGGTTGAAAATCACTGCTCTAGGACGTATGAGAAAACCGGATTTTAATACCTACCGGTAAATCCTTATCTCCTAGTCCGTAGAGGATGCTGGGCACCCAGCCCAGTGCGTACTTTACCTGCAGTGGTTATTTTGTTATGGTTTTACACAGGTGTGTTAAAATTGTTTTCAGCACGTTGCTGCAATGGTCATGCTCGTTGGCATGTGTTATGTTGAATGCCATGTTGTGCGGCATGGTTGAAGTGTGAGCTGGTATGAATCTCACCATTAACTTAAAAGTAAATCCTTTTCTCGAATTGTCCGTCTCCCTGGGCACAATTCCTATACTGAGGTCTGGAGGAGGAGCATAGAGGGAGGAGCCAGTTCACACACTGAAAGTCTTAAAGTGCCCATGGCTCCTGCGGAACCGTCTATACCCGATGGTACTAAAGTGGACCCCAGCATCCTCTACGGACTAGGAGAAAAGGATTTACCGGTAGGTATTAAAATCCTGTTTTCTTCAACTGCATCACAGTCCTTTCGGACTGCCAAGCAAAGAAAGGCCAAACTGTCCAACACCTACTTTAGGTGAGGTCGGACAAAATCCAAGAAACCTGCTGCTGCGGGTTCCCAGGAACAGAAACCTGCTTCAGGTATGCCAAAGTCCTCAGCATGGCGGTGGATCGCACGGCCTGAAAGTGGAGCCAAGACTCAGGCTTTTCAGTCACGTCTGGATGTCGTCCGCCCTTGATACCTGGGTGCAAGATATTGTGTCCCAGGGGTACAGGCTGGAATTTCAAGATCTCCCTCCTCACCGATTCTTCAAATCAGGCTTGCCAGCTTTGCTGGTAGACAGGGCTATCCTACAGAAAGCCATCCAGTAGTTGGTGGAGGCACAGGTTATTGTACCAGTCCCACCCCATATGCAAAACAAAGTTACTTTTCTTGGTACCGAAACCGGATGGTTCTGTCAGACCCATTTTGAATTTAAAATTGTGTCAAATCGCAGGAAGGGGTGAGGGAGTTCAAGTTCAAAATGGAGTCTAAGGGTGGTGATATCAGGTCTGGAAGATGGGAAGTTCCTGGTAAAACTGGATATCAAGGATGCGTACCTCCACATTTCCGATTTGGCCGCCGCATCAAACTTATCTCCGATTCGCACTGTTGGACTGTCATTTCCAATTCCAGGCCGTACCATTTGGCCTTTCCACAGCACCGAGGGTATTCACCAAGGTGATGGCAGAGATGATGGTTCTCCTCCGCAGACAGGGGGTGAACATAATTCCATATCTGGACAATCTGCTGATAAAAGCATCGTCCAAGGAGACGCTGTTACAGTCCATTGTTCTAACGACCTATCTACTCAGAATACGGTTGGATCTTGAATATTCCAAAATCACATTTGGAACCAACCAGGAGGTTGTCCTATCTGGGAATGATCCTCGACACGGAAGTGCAGAGGGTGTTTCTTCCAGAGGAAAAAGCGTTGGTGATACAAACAATGGTCCAGGATGTCCGGAAGCCAGCCCGGGTGTCGGTGCATTAGTGCATTCGCCTTCTGGGGAAGATGGTGGCCTCTTACGAGGCTCTACAGTATGGGAGGTTTCATGCTCGGTCCTTCCAGCTGGATCTCCTGGACAAGTAGTCGGGATCTCATCTTCACATGCACCAGAGAATACGTCTTTTGCCAAAGGCCAGGATTTCACTCCTCTGGTGGCTACAATTACCTCATCTTCTGGAGGGCCGCAGGTTCGGGATTCAGGACTGGATCCTTCTGACCACGGTTGCAAGTCTCCGGGGCTGGGGCGCAGTCGCCCAAGGGGAGTGGACAAGTCTGGAAGCCGGCCTGCCGATAAACATTCTGGAGCTATGAGCAGTCTACAACGGCCTTCTCCAAGCGGCCCATCTTCTAAGTAAACGGGCCGTTCAAGTGCAGTCGGACAATGTAACGACAGTGGCTTACATAAACCGACAGGGCGGAACGAAGAGCGGAGCTGCAATGGCAGAGGTAACAAGAATCATCCTCTGGGCAGAAAAACACGCGTTGGCGCTGTCAGCAATCTTCATTCCGGGAGTAGACAACTGGGAAGCAGACTTCCTCAGCAGACACGATCTCCAGGGGAGTGGGGTCACCATCTGGAGGTGTTCAAGGAGATAACAGATCTTTGGGGTGTACCCCAAATAGTCATGATGGCCTCTCGTCTCAACAAGAAGCTTTGGCGATATTGTTCCAGGTCGAGGGGCCCGCAAGCAGTGGCGGTGGACGCCCTAGTGACTCCGTGGTTATTCCAGTCGATGTACGTGTTTCCACCACTTCCACTCATTCCAAGAATTCTAAAGCTCATAAGGAGATGAAGAGTTCAAGCAATCCTCATTGCTCCAGACTGGCCAAGAAGGGCTTGGTACGCGGATCTTCTGGATATGCTGCTAGAAGAGCCAAGGCCTCTTCGGGAGGACCTGCTACAGCAGGGGCCGTTCGCCTATCAAGACTTACCACGGCTACGTTTGACGGCATGGAGGTTGAATGCCAGATACTAGCTCGGAAGGGCATTCCGAACAAGGTTATGCCTACCCTGATACAGGCTAGGAAAGGAGTAACGTCTAAACATACCATTGTATTTGGAAAAATATGTATCTTGGTGTGAGTCCAAGAAGTTTCCTACGGTGGAGTTTCAGCTGGGACTGTTTCTCCTCTTCCTGCAAGCAGGTGTGGATATGGGCCTGAGGCTAGGATCCGTGAAGGTCCAGATTTCGGCTCTATCCATTTTCTTCCAGAAACAATTGGCTGCCCTCCCTGAGGTTCAGACTTTTTTGAAGGGAGTACTGCACATCCAACCTCCCTTTGTACCGCCTACAGCGCCATGGGATCTTAACGTGGTGTTGCAGTTCCTTCAGTCAGACTTGTTTGAGCCTCTACAGGAGGTTGAGGTCAAGTTTCTCACCTGGAAGGCTGTCACTTTGTTGGCCTTAGCTTATGCTAGACGTGTGTCGGAGTTGGGTGCGTTGTCGTGTAAAAGCCCCTACTTGATCTTCTATGAAGACAGAGCTGAGCTCCGGACGCGTCAGCAGTTCCTTCCGAAGGTTGTGTCGGCATTTCATATCAACCAACTTATTGTGGTGACAGTTGCGACTGACTCCTCAATCTCATCAAAGTCCTTAGATGTTGTAAGGGCTCTAAAGATCTATGTGAGGAGGACTGCTCATCACAGAAAATCGGACTCTGTTTGTCCTGTATGATCAAAAAGGGTAGAGAAAAGGGGATCAGTTTCTACGGGTGCACTCTTTTCCCAAGACCAATAAAGATTTTTGATATCAGATCTGTGTCTTTGTACTTTTATTATATATATACGTGTACATTAACACTTAATTTGTAATACCTACCAATACCCATATGGAATAATTCAACTTTATTAATGTCCCATATGAAGTATTATGACCCTAAATTGGGCCGTAAAAGTGAAATATAAAAACAATAAAGAATAGTAGACGTGAATCAGAAAATTGGACAAATAAAGAGAAAGAGAGAATTTATTTGTCCTAGTGTTAAATAATAAAGAAGATTAAAATCAAAGTCATGTGCCGCCAATCATTTATTAATGTTTTATATACCCATAGTATTCCACTGTTGTATTCCTAAGAAGAATAAAAATTTGGATATATATATATATATATATATATATATATATCTCTGTGTGTATTTCTTTATTATTATTATGGTAATTCCTGATTGATAATAAAATTCTTCTTAAATCTGTGTTAACCTTATTGTGTTATTATAAACAATAATTGCTCTAGATTATATATGAGCCTTCTATTGTTAAGTAGGGACAAAAATTCCCAGTGCAGATATTAATTCTGTGTTTACATCCTGCTAGAAATAATAGTTACTTTTCAATGTTGCACCTAGTGCTAGAATATTATCTCGATACAAATGTTGCTAAATCTGAGCAAAATATCTTGCTGTGTTGTAACTATGTTATCTTATGAAAGGAGATCTACAGTGTCTCTTTCCAAATGAAGTATAGTTATGAATAATTTCTTATTATGGGCAGGAGACACATAGGAGATCTGACTTACATTCAAACATTCATGTATATATATACACAATACATGTATCTGAGATTTATTGATTATACTGTAAAGCCTTTTCAGCTAGTAGCATAACATATTAATCATATGCACACCATTTAAAGAGGGATCAGTTCATATATCCCTACTTGAATTGTTGTATGTTTATAGGTTATATGACCCCAATGGAAGGTGGTACATCTGTTTTTATTCAATTATATACTGACAGTACTCATACTTAATATTCTGTAGTATAATACATATGTACACCATTTAAAGAGGGATCAGTTCATATATCCCTACTTGAATTGTTGTATGTTTATAGGTTATATGACCCCAATAGAAGGTGGTGCATCTGTTTTTATTCAATTATATACTGACAATACTTATACTTAATATTCTGTAGTATGATACACAATTGTAAGTGTATTGTATGCCCTTCACAGGAAATAATACGTTCGTAATCTATTAATATCTGATTGTATCTATGTTATGCTCATGCCCATGTCACATTCCACATCCCTCATATATAGGTTATGGGGCAATTTTAGAGCTTATAACATTGGTGCAGTGAAAACATAGGGTAGTTTTATGCCCCTTTATACTGACAATATTCGTATTAGATGTCCTATAACTGCATTCACAATCAGTAAGATTCTGGTTTTTATTCCCAGATATCATAGACCTGTGTCGTTCTTTTGTTTTTTTTGTCCTGTATGATCCCAAGAAAATTGGGTGTCCTGCTTCTAAGCAGACGATCTCTCGCTAGATCATGTTCACTATCCAGCATGTGTATTCTACGGCAGGCTTGCCGTGTCCTACGTCTGTTAATGCCCACTCTACTCGTAAGGTGGGTTCTTCCTGGCCGGCTTCCCGGGGTGTCTCGGCATTCCAACTCTGCCGAGCGGCTACTTGGTCTGGGGCGAACACGTTTGCAAAGTTCTACAAGTTCGATACTTTGGCCTCTGAGGACCTAAAGTTTGGTTAATCAGTTCTGCAAGAGCCTCCGCGCTCTCCCTCCCGTTCTGGGAGCTTTGGTATATCCCCACCATACTAATGTGGACCCCAGCATCCTCTAGGACGTAAGAGAAAATAGGATTTTAATTACCTACCGGTAAATCCTTTTCTCGTAGTCTGTAGAGGATGCTGGGCGCCCGCCCAGCGCTTCGTTTTCCTGCAGTGGTTATCTGGTTCAGTACAACTTTGTTTTTAGTTGAGTACTGCACTGTTACTTGGTAAGTAATGTTTCAGCGGTTGCTGAGTTTCATGCTAGTTAGCTTGGTTTGCCTTGTATGTGTGAGCTGGTATGAATCTCGCCACTATCTGTGTATAATCCTTCTCTCGAAGATGTCCGTCTCCTCCGGCACAGTTTCTAGACTGAGTCTGGTAGGAGGGGCATAAAGGGAGGAGCCAGCCCACGCTCTCAAACTCTTAAAGTGCCAATGGCTCCTAGTGGACCAGTCTATACCCCATGGTACTAATGTCGACCCCAGCATCCTCTACGGACTACGAGAAAAGTATTTACCGGTAGGTAATTAAAAATAAGAATTTACTTACCGATAATTCTATTTCTCGTAGTCCGTAGTGGATGCTGGGGACTCCGTCAGGACCATGGGGGATAGCGGCTCCGCAGGAGACAGGGCACAAAAATAAAGCTTTAGGATTAGGTGGTGTGTACTGGCTCCTCCCCCTATGACCCTCCTCCAAGCCTCAGTTAGGATACTGTGCCCGGACGAGCGTACACAATAAGGAAGGATATTGAACCCCGGGTAAGACTCATACCAGCCACACCAATCACACCGTATAACTTGTGATCTGAACCCAGTTAACAGTATGACAAACGTAGGAGCCTCTGAACAGACGGCTCACAACAAATAACAACCCGATTTTTTTGTAACAATAACTATGTACAAGTATTGCAGACAATCCGCACTTGGGATGGGCGCCCAGCATCCACTACGGACTACGAGAAATAGAATTATCGGTAAGTAAATTCTTATTTTCTCTAACATCCTAAGTGGATGCTGGGGACTCCGTCAGGACCATGGGGATTATACCAAAGCTCCCAAACGGGCGGGAGAGTGCGGATGACTCTGCAGCACCGAATGAGAGAACTCAAGGTCCTCCTCAGCCAGGGTATCAAATTTGTAGAATTTTGCAAACGTGTTTGCCCCTGACCAAGTAGCAGCTCGGCAGAGTTGTAATGCCGAGACTCCCCGGGCAGCCGCCCAGGATGAGCCCACTTTCCTTGTGGAATGGGCCTTGACAGGTTTAGGTTGTGGCAAGCCTGCCACAGAATGTGCAAGTTGAATTGTGCTACAAATCCAACGAGCAATCGTCTGCTTTGAAGCAGGAGCACCCATCTTGTTGGGTGCATACAATATAAGCAGTGAGTCAGACTTTCTGACTCCCGCCGTTCTTGAAATATATATTTTCAATGCCCGGACCACGTCCAACAACTTGGAATCCTCCAACTCGTTAGTAGCCGCAGGCACCACAATAGGCTGGTTCAGGTGAAACGCTGACACCACCTTAGGCAGAAAATGAGGACGCGTCCGCAGTTCTGCCCTGTCCGTATGGAAAATCAGATATGGGCTCTTATATGATAAAGCCGCCAATTCTGATACTCTCCTGGCTGAAGCTAGGGCCAGTAGCATGGTTACTTTCCATGTAAGATACTTCAGCTCCACCGATTTGAGCGGCTCAAACCAATGGGATTTGAGAAAATCCAAGACTACATTAAGATCCCACGGTGCCACTGGGGGCACAACCGGGGGCTGTATATGTAGTACTCCTTTTACAAAAGTCTGGACTTCAGGAACTGAAGCCAATTCTTTCTGGAAGAAAATCGACAGGGCCGAAATTTGAACCTTAATGGACCCCAATTTGAGGCCCATAGACAATCCTGTTTGCAGGAAATGTAGGAATCGACCCAGTTGAAATTCCTCCGTGGGGGCCTTCCTGGCCTCACACCACGCAACATATTTTCTCCAAATGCGGTGATAATGTTGTGCAGTCACCTCCTTCCTGGCTTTTACCAGTGTAGGAATGACCTCTTCCGGAATGCCTTTTTCCTTTAGAATTCGGCGTTCAACCGCCATGCCGTCAAACGCAGCCGCGGTAAGTCTTGGAATAGACACGGTCCCTGCTGAAGCAGGTCCCGTCTTAGAGGTAGAGGCCACGGATCCTCCGTGAGCATCTCTTGAAGTTCCGGGTACCAAGTTCTTCTTGGCCAATCCGGAGCCACTAGTATCGTTCTTACTCCCTTTTGCCGTATAATTCTCAGTACTTTTGGTATGAGAGGCAGAGGAGGGAACACATACACTGACTGGAACACCCACGGTGTTACCAGAGCGTCCACAGCTATTGCCTGAGGATCCCTTGACCTGGCGCAATACCTGTCCAGTTTTTTGTTGAGGCGGGACGCCATCATATCCACCATTGGTTTTTCCCAACGGTTCACAATCATGTGGAAGACTTCTGGATGAAGTCCCCACTCTCCCGGGTGTAGATCGTGTCTGCTGAGGAAGTCTGCTTCCCAGTTGTCCACTCCCGGAATGAATACTGCTGACAGTGCTATCCCATGATCTTCCGCCCAGCGAAGAATCCTTGCAGCTTCTGCCATTGCTGTCCTGCTTCTTGTGCCGCCCTGTCTGTTTACGTGGGCGACTGCCGTGATGTTGTCCGACTGGATCAACACCGGCTGACCCTGAAGCAGGGGTTTTGCCAGACTTAGAGCATTGTAAATCGCTCTTAGCTCCAGTATATTTATGTGAAGAGACATCTCCAGGCTTGACCATACTCCCTGGAAGTTTCTTCCTTGTGTGACCGCTCCCCAGCCTCTCAGACTGGCATCCGTGGTCACCAGGACCCAGTCCTGTATGCCGAATCTGCGGCCCTCTAACAGATGAGCACTCTGCAACCACCACAGAAGAGACACCCTTGTCCGTGGCGATAAGGTTATCCGCTGATGCATCTGCAGATGCGATCCGGACCATTTGTCCAGCAGATCCCACTGAAAAGTTCGTGCGTGGAATCTGCCGAATGGAATCGCTTCGTAAGAAGCCACCATCTTTCCCAGGACTCTTGTGCACAGTGTCTTGATGCACAGACACTGTCCCTGGTTTTAGGAGGTTCCTGACAAGTTCGGATAACTCCCTGGCTTTCTCCTCCGGAAGAAACACCTTTTTCTGAACCGTGTCCAGAATCATTCCCAGGAACAGCAGACGTGTCGTCGGGGTCAACTGAGATTTTGGAAAATTCAGAATCCACCCGTGTTGTTGCAGCACTAGTTGGGTTAGTGCTACTCCGTCTTCCAGCTGTTCTCTGGACCTTGCCCTTATCAGGAGATCGTCCAAGTAAGGGATAATTAATACGCCTCTTCTTCGTAGAAGGATCATCATTTCGGCCATTACCTTGGTAAAAACCCGAGGTGCCGTGGACAATCCAAACGGCAGCGTCTGAAACTGATAATGACAGTTTTGCACCACGAACCTGAGGTACCCTTGATGTGAAGGGCAAATTGGGACCTGCAGGTAAGCATCCTTTATGTCCAGGGACACCATAAAGTCCCCTTCTTCCAGATTCGCTATCACTGCTCTGAGTGACTCCATCTTGAACTTGAATTTTTGTATGTACAGGTTCAAAGATTTCAGATTTAGAATAGGTCTTACCGAGCCGTCCGGCTTCGGTACCACAAATAGCGTGGAGTAATACCCCTTTCCCTGTTGTAGGAGGGGTACCTTGACTATCACCTGCTGAGAAAACAGCTTGTGAATGGCTTCCAATACCGTCGCCCTGTCTGAGGGAGACGTTGGCAAAGCAGACTTTAGGAACCGGCGAGGGGGAGACTTCTCGAATTCCAAACTGTAACCCTGAGATACTACCTGCAGAATCCAGGGGTCCACCTGTGAGCAAGCCCACTGTGCGCTGAAATTCTTGAGTCGACCCCCCACCGCTCCTGAGTCCGCTTGTAAGGCCCCAGCGTCATGCTGAGGGCTTTGCAGAACCTTGGGAGGGCTTCTGTTCCTGGGCAGGGGCTGCTTGCTGCCCTCTCTTAACCCTTCCTCTGCCCCGAGGCAGATATGACTGTCCTTTTGTCCGCTTGTTCTTATAGGACCGAAAGGACTGCGGCTGAAAAGACGGTGTCTTTTTCTGTTGGGAGGGGGTCTGAGGTAAAAAAGTGGATTTTCCGGCAGTTGCCGTGGCCACCAGATCCGATAGACCGACGCCAAATAATTCCTCCCCTTTATACGGCAATACTTCCATATGTCGTTTGGAATCCGCATCACCTGACCACTGTCGCGTCCATAAACTCCTTCTGGCAGATATGGACATCGCATTTACTCTCGATGCCAGAGTGCAAATATCTCTCTGCGCATCTCGCATATAAAGGAAAGCATCCTTTAATTGCTCTATAGTCAATAAAATACTGTCCCTATCCAGGGTATCAATATTTTCAGTCAGGGAATCCAACCAGACGACCCCAGCACTGCACATCCAGGCTGAGGCGATGGCTGGTCGCAGTATAACACCAGTATGTGTGTATATACTTTTTAGGGTAGTTTCCAGTCTCCTATCCGCTGGATCCTTGAGGGCGGCCGTATCAGGAGACGGTAACGCCACTTGTTTTGATAAGCGTGTGAGCGCCTTATCCACCCTAGGGGGTGTTTCCCAGCGCGCCCTAACCTCTGGCGGGAAAGGGTATAATGCTAATAACTTTTTTGAAATTAGCATTTTTCTATCTGGGTTAACCCACGCTTCATCACATACATCATTTAATTCCTCTGATTCAGGAAAAACTACAGGTAGTTTTTTCACCCCCCACATAATACCCCTTTTTGTGGTACTTGCAGTATCAGAGATATGCAAAGCCTCCTTCATTGCCGTGATCATATAACGTGTGGCCCTACTTGAAAATACGTTTGTTTCATCACCGTCGACACTAGATTCAGTGTCTGTGTCTGGGTCTGTGTCGACCGACTGAGGTAAAGGGCGTTTTACAGCCCCTGACGGTGTCTGAGACGCCTGGGCAGGTACTAACTGGTTTGCCGCCCGTCTCATGTCGTCAACTGATTTTTGTAATGTGCTGACATTATCACGTAATTCCATAAACAAAGCCATCCATTCTGGTGTCGACTCCCTGGGGGGTGACATCACCATTATCGGCAATTGCTCTGCCTCCACGCCAACATCGTCCTCATACATGTCGACACACACGTACCGACACACAGCAGACACACAGGGAATGCTCTTATCGAAGACAGGACCCCACTAGCCCTTTGGGGAGACAGAGGGAGAGTTTGCCAGCACACACCCAAGCGCTATAATATATATGGGAACAACCTTATATAAGTGTTGTTCCTTATAGCAGCTTAAATATATCCAATATATCGCCAAAAAATGCCCCCCCTCTCTGTTTTACCCTGTTTCTGTAGTGCAGTGCAGGGGAGAGTCCTGGGAGCCTTCCTCACAGCGGAGCTGAGCAGGAAAATGGCGCTGTGTGCTGAGGAGAATAAGCCCCGCCCCCTATTTCGGCGGGCTTTCCTCCCGTAGATTTAGATAACTGGCATGGGTTAAATACATACATATAGCCTTAATGGCTATATGTGATGTATTCTTTTGCCATAAGGTATTAAAATATTGCTGCCCAGGGCGCCCCCAGCAGCGCCCTGCACCCTCCGTGACCGCTTGGTGTGAAGTGTGTGACAACAATGGCGCACAGCTGCAGTGCTGTGCGCTACCTTCATGAAGACTGAAGAGCCTTCTGCCGCCTGTTTCCGGACCTTCAATCTTCAGCATCTGTAAGGGGGGTCGGCGGCGCGGCTCCGGGACGAACCCCAGGGTGAGACCTGTGTTCCGACTCCCTCTGGAGCTAATGGTGTCCAGTAGCCTAAGAATCCAATCCATCCTGCACGCAGGTGAGTTGAAATTCTCTCCCCTAAGTCCCTCGATGCAGTGAGCCTGTTGCCAGCAGGACTCACTGAAAATAAAAAACCTAAAAAACTTTTTCTAAGCAGCTCTTTAAGAGAGCCACCTAGATTGCACCCTGCTCGGACGGGCACAAAAACCTAACTGAGGCTTGGAGGAGGGTCATAGGGGGAGGAGCCAGTACACACCACCTAATCCTAAAGCTTTATTTTTGTGCCCTGTCTCCTGCGGAGCCGCTATCCCCCATGGTCCTGACGGAGTCCCCAGCATCCACTTAGGACGTTAGAGAAATCCTGTTATCACCTCTAATTGAATTCCCCCCTCCCTTAATCTGTCCATCCTTCATGTATTTAGCCTGTATGGAATAATTCTTAGTTCACAGCAGCATGGGACCTTGTGTTAGGAAAGAGTGTGACTGCTACCCTGCAGGATTTGTATGTAGTGCAACTACCGTGTATAATTACTCACATTATCTAGTATTCAGCTGTCTGTAATCACTATAGGACATCCTTTGATGGAGTCTTGCATTGTTTAGTCAAAGCAATGGAAGAGGAGCATGCAGCCTAGTGTACACTCTAGTATCCACCTGGAGATACTGCTTCAGTTGCTGTGAAGTAACCATGGCCCTCATTCCGAGTTTGTCGCTCGCTAGCTGCTTTTAGCAGCATTGCAAATGCTAGGCCGCCGCCCTCTGGGAGTGTATCTTAGCTTAGCAGAATAGCGAACGAAAGATTAGCAGAACTGCTACTAAATAATTCCTTGCAGTTTCTGAGTAGCTCCAGACCTACTCCTAGACTGCGATCACCTCAGTCCGTTTAGTTCCTGTTTTGACGTCACAAACACACCCTGCATACGGCCAGCCACTCCCCCGTTTCTCCAGCCACTCCTGCGTTTTTACCTGGCACGCCCAGAAACACCCACTTCCTGTCAATCACATTACGATCACTCGAGCGATGGAAAAACGTCGCTCAAGCTTGTGTAAATCTAAGTTTTGTGCTAAATAACTTGCGTACCATGCGCATGCACATTTTCCACCTAATCGCTGCGTTGCGAAAAACGGCAACGAGCGAACAACTCGGAAAGACCACCCATATTACCCCAGCAAAATGTATTGTGATGAACATCCAACCTTATTTTTGTGTTTTACCGGATCTTTACCATGTTGCATGCTCTTTGTATATGAAATTGCCCAGGAGAATTTGTCACATAATATATTGCTTTGGATTTCATCACCTCCATGTAGGTAATGGGCAAAAATAAGATTTTACTTACCAGTAAATCTATTTCTCGTAGTCCGTAGTGGATGCTGGGGACTCCGTAAGGACCATGGGGAATAGACGGGCTCCGCAGGAGACATCGGCACTTTAAGAAAGAATTTAGATTCTGGTGTGCTCTGGCTCCTCCCTCTATGTCCCTCCTCCAGACCTCAGTTAGAGAAACTGTGCCCGGAAGGGCTGACAGTACAAGGAAAGGATTTTGGGAATCCAGGGTAAGACTCATACCAGCCACACCAATCACACCGTATAACTTGTGATAACTTTACCCAGTTAACAGTATGAACAATCACAGAGCATCAGATAAACTCTGATGCAGCTATAACATAACCCTTGTTTAAGCAATAACTATATACAAGCATTGCAGAAGAAGTCCGCACTTGGGACAGGCGCCCAGCATCCACTACGGACTACGAGAAATAGATTTACCGGTAAGTAAAATCTTATTTTCTCTAACGTCCTAGTAGATGCTGGGGACTCCGTAAGGACCATGGGGATTATACCAAAGCTCCCAAACGGGCGGGAGAGTGCGGATGACTCTGCAGCACCGAATGAGCAAACACAAGGTCCTCCTCAGCCAGGGTATCAAACTTGTAGAACTTTGCAAAGGTGTTTGAACCTGACCAAGTAGCCGCTCGGCAAAGCTGTAACGCCGAGACCCCTCGGGCAGCCGCCCAAGAGCCCACCTTCCTAGTGGAATGGGCCTTAACTGATTTTGGCAGCGGCAACCCAGCCGCAGAATGAGCCTGCTGAATCGTGTTACAGATCAGGCGAGCAATAGTTTGCTTTGAAGCAGGCGCCCCAATCTTGTTGGAAAACAAAGATTCTGTTTTCCTGACCTTAGCCGTTCTGGCTACATAAACCTTCAAAGTCCCGACTACATCCAGTGACTCGGAATCCTCCAAGTCACTAGTAGCCACAGGCACCACAATAGGTTGGTTTATATGAAAGGATGAAACCACTTTCGGCAGAAATTGTGGGCGGGTCCGCAATTCTGCTCTATCCGCATGGAAAACCAGATAAGGGCTTTTATGTGACAAAGCCGCCAATTCTGACACACGCCTAGCCGAAGCCAAGGCTAATAGCATGACCACCTTCCACGTGAGATATTTTACTTCCATCGTTTTGAGTGGTTCAAACCAGTGTGATTTCAGGAAACTCAACACCACGTTAAGATCCCAAGGTGCCACTGGAGGCACAAAAGGGGGCTGAATATGCAGCACTCCCTTTACAAACGTCTGAACTTCAGGAAGAGAAGCCAGTTCTTTTTGAAAGAAAATGGATAAGGCCGAAATCTGAACCTTAATGGAACCCAATTTAAGGCCCAAAGTCACTCCCGACTGTAGGAAGTGAAGGAAAAGGCCCAGCTGGAATTCCTCCGTAGGGGCATTCCTGGTCTCACACCAAGCCACATATTTTCGCCATATACGGTGATAATGTTTAGCCGTCACATCCTTCCTAGCCTCTATCAGCGTAGGAATGACCATCCGGAATGCCTTTTTCTGCTAGGATCCGGCGTTTAACCGCCATGCCGTCAAACGCAGCCGCGGTAAGTTTTGGAACAGACAGGGCCCCTGTTGCACAAGTCCTGTCCTAGAGGAAGAGGCCACGGGTCCTCTGTGAGCATTTCTTGCAGATCTGGATACTTCTTGGCCAATCCGGAACAAATAGTATTGTTCTCACTCCTCTTTTCCTTATGATTCTCAGCACCTTGGGTATGAGAGGAAGAGGAGGAAATACATAGACCGACGGGAACACCCACGGTGTCACCAGTGTGTCCACAGCTATCGCCTGAGGGTCTCTTGACCTGGCGCAATATCTCTGCAGCTTTTTGGTGAGGCGGGATGCCATCATGTCCACCTGTGGCAGTTCCCACCGACTTGCAATCTGCATGAAGACTTCTTGATGAAGTCCCCACTCTCCCGGGTGGAGGTCGTGCCTGCTGAGGAAGTCTGCTTCCCAGTTGTCCACTCCCGGAATGAACACTGCTGACAGTGCGCTTACGTGATTCTCCGCCCAGCGAAGAATTCTGGTGGCTTCTACCATCGCCACCCTGCTCCTTGTGCTGCCTTGGCGGTTTACATGAGCCACTGCGGTGATATTGTCTGACTGAATCAGAACCGGTTGGTCGCGAAGCAGGGACTCCGCTTGACGTAGGGCGTTGTATATGGCCCTTAGTTCCAGGATGTTAATGCAAAGGCAAGTCTCCTGACTTGACCACAGCCCTTGGAAATTTCTTCCCTGTGTGACTGCCCCCCACGCTCGGAGGCTTGCATCCGTGGTCACCAGGACCCAGTCCTGAATGCCGAATCTGCGACCCTCGAGAAGGTGAGCACTCTGCAGCCACCACAGGAGAGACACCCTGGCCCTGGGGGATAGGGTGATTAACTGATGCATCTGAAGATGTGATCCGGACCACTTGTCCAGATTGTCCCATTGGAAGGTCCTCGCATGGAACCTGCCGAAGGGAATGGCCTCGTATGATGCCACCATCCTTCCCAGGACTCGAGTGCAGTGATGCACTGACACCTGCTTTGGTTTTAATAGATTCCTGACCAGTGTCACGAGCTCCTGAGCTCTCTCTATCGGGAGATAAACCCTTTTCTGTTCTGTGTCTAGGATCATGCCTAGGAGAGGCAGATGAGCTGTAGGAACCAACTGCGACTTTGGAATATATAGAATCCAGCCGTGTTGCTGTTACACTTCCAGAGAAAGTGATACGCTGTTCAGCAACTGCTCTCTTGATCTCGCTTTTATGAGGAGATCGTCCAAGTACGTGATAATAGTGACACCTTGCTTCCGCAGGAGCACCATCATTTCCGCCATTACCTTGGTGAATATTCTCGGGGCCGTGGAGAGACCAAACGGCCACGTCTGAAATTGGTAATGACAATCCCGTACCGCAAGTCTGAGGTACGCCTGATGAAGTGGATAAATGGGGACATGAAGGTATGCATCCTTTATGTCCAGAGTCACCATAAAATCTCCCCCTTTCAGGCTTGCAATGACCGCTCTTAGCGATTCCATCTTGAACTTGAACCTTTTCAGGTATATGTTCAAGGATTTTAAATTCAATATGGGTTTGACCGAACCGTCAGGTTTCGGGACTACAACATGGTCGAATAACAACCCCCTCCTTGTTGAAGGAGGGGAACCTTGACCACCACCTGTTGAAGATACAATTTGTGAATTGCAGTTAACACTGTTTCCCTCTCGTGGTAGGAAGCCGGCAGGGCCGTCGGTGAGGGGGCATCTTCTCAAAGTCAAGCTTGTATCCCTGAGACACAATATCTATTGCCCAGGGATCTAACAGGGAGTGAACCCACTTGTGTCTGAACTTACGAAGGCGTGCCCCCACCGGGCCTAGCTCCGCCTGTGGAGCCCCAGCGACATGCGGTGGATTTTGTAGAGGCCGGTGAGGACTTCTGTTCCTGGGAACTAGCTGTGTTGTGCAGCTTCTTTCCTCTGCCCCTGCCTCTGGCAAGAAAGGACGCACCTCGGACTTTCTTGTTTCTTTGTTCGAAAGGCTGCATTTGATAATGTCGTGCTTTCCTAGGCTGTGCAGGAATATAAGGCAAAATATCAGAAATACCAGCTATAGCTGTGGAGACCAGGTCCGAGAACCCTTCTCCACACAATCCTCAGCCTTCCATATGCCTCTTAAGTCGGCATCATCTGTCCATTGCATATTCTACAGGACACGTCAAGCAGAAATCGACATAGCTTTGACTCTAGGACCCAGTATACTCATGTCTCTTTGGGCATGTTTTATATATATATCTCTCTTAAGACAGCATCTTTAATATATATATCTCTATATATACATATATATATATATATATACATACTAGGGTCTCAATCTCTGCTGATAAGGTACCTGTCCACGCTGCCACAGCGCTATAAACCCATGCCGACACAATCGCCGGTCTGAGTAGTGTACCAGAATGTGCACGCTATCTGCAGGATCCCTGAGAATAGCTGTTACGTCAGGGCTACCTATTGGGCAAACGTGACACCCTAGGGGAAGATTCCCATCATATCCTGGCCCTAATGGGGAAAGGATACTGCCTGAGAATTCTTTGTGGGAAACTGCAGTCTCTTGTCTGGAGATTCCCGCTCTTTTTCATCATGAGAGGAGGGAAATTTACCTTAGCTTTCTTCCCCTTAAACATGTGTACCCTTGTGTCAGGGACAGATGAGTCATCAGTGATATGCAAATCATCTTTTATTACAATAATCATATATTGAATACTTTTCTGCCATTTTGGCTGTAACTTTGCATTATCGTAGTCGACACTGGAGTCAAACTCCGTGTCGATATCAGTGTCTATTATTTTGGATAGTGAGCATTGAGAGACTCTAAAGGTCTCTGCGACATAGGGACAGACATGGGTAGATTCCCTGTCTGTTCTCTAATCTTTTGTGCAATAAATTCACCTTAGCACTTAATTACACATATCCAAACAGGTGTCGGCGTTGTCGACGGAGACACCCTCTCACACACATATTTGCTCCATCTCCTCCTTAGGGGAGCCTTTTACCTCAGACATGTCGACACACACGTACCGACACACCACACACTCAGGGAATGCTCATCTGAAGACAATTCCCCCATAAGGCCCTTTGGAGAGACAGAGAGAGAGTATGCCAGCACACACCCCAGCGATATTAACCCAGGAATAACACAGTAACTTAATGTTAACCCAGTAGCTGCTGTTTATATTGATTTTTGCGCCTAATTATGTGCCCCCCCCCTCTCTTTTTACCCTCTTCTACCGTGTAACTGCAGGGGAGAGACTGGGGAGCTTCCTCTCAGCGGTGCTGTGGAGAAAAAACATGGCGCTGGTGAGTGCTGAGGAAGAAGCCCCGCCCCCTCAACGGCGGGCTTCTGTCCCGCTTTCATGTACAATTTTGGCGGGGGCTCATACATATATACAGTGCCCAACTGTATATTATGCAACTTTTGCCAAAGAGGTCTCTAATTGCTGCCCAGGGCGCCCCCCCCTGCGCCCTGCACCCTTACAGTGACCGGAGTATGTGGGTGTAGTGTGGGAGCAATGGCGCACAGCTGCAGTGCTGTGCGCTACCTCATATGAAGACTGGAGTCTTCTGCCGCCGATTTCGAAGTCTTCTTGCTTCTTTCACCCAAATTCTGTCTTCCGGCTCTGTGAGGGGGACGGCGGCGCGGCTCCGGGATCAGACGACAAAGGGTGAGATCCTGTGTACGATCCCTCTGGAGCTAATGGTGTCCAGTAGCCTAAGAAGCAGGACCTATCTTCAGAGAGTAGGGCTGCTTCTCTCCCCTCAGTCCCACGATGCAGGGAGTCTGTTGCCAGCAGAGCTCCCTGAAAATAAAAAACCTAACAAAATACTTTCTTATAGCAAGCTCATGAGAGCTCACTAAGTAGCACCCAGCTCGTCCGGGCACAGATTCTAACTGAGGTCTGGAGGAGGGACATAGAGGGAGGAGCCAGAGCACACCAGAATCTAAATTCTTTCTTAAAGTGCCCATGTCTCCTGCGGAGCCCGTCTATTCCCCATGGTCCTTACGGAGTCCCCAGCATCGACTAGGACGTTAGAGAAATGGTTTTGAGTTCAAAGGGGGGAATCCAATTGTTTGAAAAGCTGGTTGGGTGTCTGTTTTTCCCTGGCTGGGTCCACAGGTTATCCACAAGATAACATTAGGATATGCTGGAGCGTCAGCGGATTGGCACCAAATTGATCACGAGCTTTGTGGCCTCCAAGGATGCACCGGGCTCGTCCATATAATCCCGCCCACCGACTCAAATCAGTTTTCTCCTACGTCCTAGAGGATGCTAGGGACTCCAAAAGGACCATAGGGTATAGATGGAATGCGCAGGAGACATGGGCACTTTAAGACTTTAATGGGCGTGAACTGGCTCCTCCCTCTATGCCCCTCCTCCAGACCTCAGTTAGATTCTGTGCCCAGAGGAGACTGGTCACACACTAGGGGAGCTCTACAGAGTTTGTCTAAAAAATACTTTAATTAGGCTTATTATTTTCAGGGAGCACTGCTGGCAACAGGCTCCCTGCTTCGAGGGGAGAGAAGCAGACCAACTTCTGTGAGTTCAAAGGTTCTTCTTCTTAGGCTACTGGACACCATTAGCTCCAGAGGGTCTGATCACTTGGTATAGCCTAGCTGTTCGTTCCCGGAGCCGCGCCGCTGTTCCCCTCACAGAGCCTGAAGTAAGAAGCCGGGTGAGTAGCAGAAGCAAGAAGACTTCAAAGGCGGCAGAAGACTTCAGTTCTTCCTTGAGGTACCGTGCAGCGCGCCATTGCTCCCACACACGCAAGGCACTACATGGGTGCAGGGCACAGGGGGGGTGCCCTGGGCAGCAATAAAACAGCTGAGACTGGCAAGTTGGTATACAGTGCATAGGCACTGTATACAGACCCCCGCCAGTATAAAGAAAAGCGGGACACAAGCGTGCCATTGAGGGGGCAGGGCTTCGTCCTCCAGCTCTAACCAGCGCCATTTTATCTCCACAGCTTGCTGCAGAGACGCTGCTCCTGGCCCCTCACTGCTGTCACAAGTAACAGAGTGCAAAAAACATGGGGGGGGGGGGGCACAGCAATTTGGTGTTGGTTACTATTATATAAAAGCGCTTATAGATCTGGGGCATTATTTAATTCTTTCAGACCAGTGAGGCGCTGGGTGTGAGCTGGCAAACTCCCTCTCTGTCTCTCTGAAGGGCCTTACTGTGGGTCTGTCCCCTATAGCCCAGTGTGTTTGTGGGTGTCGGTACGCGTGCGTCGACATGTCTGAGGCTGAATGCTCTTCCCAGGAGGAGGCTGTGGTGGGGGCTGAACAGAATGAGGGAGTGACTCCGTTGGCACCGCCGACTGCTGATTGGGTAGAGATGTGGAATGTTTTAAATACAAGTGTGGCTTTGTTGCACAAGAGGTTGGACAAATCTGAGGCTCAGAACCAAGCATGGAGACAATCCATGGGGGATGTTTTGTCACTATCTCAGACCCCCTCAGGGCCCCAGAAACGTTCATTTACCCAGATAGCAGACACCGACACGTATTCCGACTCCAGTGTCGACTATAATGATGCCAAGTTACATCCTAAGGTGGCTAAGAGTATTCAGTACATGATTGTGGCAATAAAAGAAGTGTTACATATCACAGAAGACCCCGCTGTTCCTGAGACAAGGGTCTGTATGTTTAAGGGAAAGAAACCTGAGGTAACGTTTCCTCCCTCTCAAGAACTGAACGCTCTTTTTGAAAAAGCTTGGGAATCTCCTGACAAGAGACCACTGATTCCCAGGAGGATTTCTATTGCGTATCCATTTCCCTCTGGGGATAGGTTACGGTGGGAATCCTCCCCTACGGTGGACAAAGCCCTGGCGCGTTTGTCCAAGAAGGTGGCGCTACCGTCTCCGGACACGGCAGCACTTAAAGAGCCTGCCGATCTTAAGCAGGAAACTACCTTGAAATCTATTTATGTTACTACGGGTACGCTGCTCAGGCCGGCCGTGGCATCGGCATGGGTGAGTAGCGCTATTGAAAAGTGGGCAGATCACTTGTCATCTGAAGTAGACACCCTGGATAGGGAAAGCGTGCTTTTGACGCTGGGTCACATCAGGGGCGCTGCAGTCTATCTAAAGGACGCTGCGAGATATATTGGCCTCTTGGCTTCAAGGGCCAATGCCATGGCAGTCTCGGCTAGGAGGGCATTGTGGGCGCATCAATGGAATGGTGATGCTGATTCTAAAAAAGGCTATGGAGGCTCTGCCCTTCAAAGGTGAAGTTTTGTTTGGTGAAGGCCTCGCGGACCTGGTTTCTACAGCTACCGCGGGTAAGTCGTCCTTTTTGCCTTTTGTTCCTCCACAGCAAAAGAAAACCCCTCAATACCAGATGCAGTCCTTTCGGTCTCATAAATTCAGGAAAGGACGAGGGTCCTCTTTCCTTGCTGCTAGAGGTAAGGCAAAAGGAAAAAGATCGCCGGCTGTGGCAAGCTCCCAGGAGCAGAAGTCCTCCCCGGCTTCTGCCAAATCCACAGCATGACGCTGGGGCTCCGCTGCAGGAGTCCACACCGGTGGGGGCGCATCTTCAGCTCTTCAGTCAGGTCTGGGTTCACTCGGGCCTGGATCCTTGGGTGCTGGAAATTGTGACCCAAGGATACAAACTGGAGTTTCAAGACGTGCCTCCGCACCGATTTTTCAAATCGGCCTTGCCAGCTTCTCTTCCAGAAAGAGAGGTAGTGTGTGCGGCAATACAAAAGCTGTGTCGGCAGCAAGTCATTGTCGCGGTACCCCCGTTACAGCGGGGGGAAGGGTTTTATTCAACCCTGTTCGTGGTCCCGAAACCGGATGGCTCGGTCAGACCGATTCTGAACTTAAAATCCCTCAATCTGTATTTAAAAAGATTCAAATTCAAGATGGAATCTCTCCGAGCAGTGATCTCCAGCCTGGAGGGTGGGGGATTTTATGGTGTCAGTCGACATAAAGGATGCTTACCTACATGTCCCCATATATCCTCCACATCAGGCGTACCTGAGGTTCGCTGTTCAGGATTGTCACTACCAATTTCAGACGTTGCCATTTGGTCTTTCCACGGCCCCGAGGATTTTCACCAAAGTAATGGCGGAAATGATGGTACTGCTGCGCAAGCAAGGGGTCACAATTATCCCGTACTTGGACGATCTCCTGATAAAGGCAAGATCACAGGAGCAGTTGCTAAAAAACTTTGCGCTCTCCCTGACAGTTCTGCAACAACATGGCTGGCTCCTACATTGGCCAAAGTCGCAGTTGATTCCGACAACACGGGTGTCGTTTTTGGGCATGATTCTGGACACGGAACTACAGAGAGTTTTTCTCCCGTTGGAAAAAGCTCTGGAACTCCAGAACATGGTCAAGAAGCTTCTGAAACCGACAAGAGTGTCGATTAATCAATGCACTCGAGTGCTGGGGAAAATGGTGGCGGCCTACGAGGCCATTCCGTTTGGCAGGTTCCATGCAAGAACTTTTCAGTGGGACCTGTTGAACAAGTGGTCCGGGTCCCATCTACACATGCACCGGAAGATAAGCCTGTCCCCCAGGGCCAGGATTTCTCTCCTGTGGTGGCTCCAACTTTCTCACCTTCTAGAGGGTCGCAGGTTCGGGATCCAAGATTGGGTCTTGGTGACCACGGATGTGAGTCTCCGAGGTTGGGGAGCTGTCACACCATTTCCAGGGGAAATGGTCAAGCCAAGAAGCTTGTCTACACATAAACATTCTGGAATTGAGGGCCTTCTACAATGGCCTTCTACAAGCGGAACATCTGCTGCGCGGCCTACCCGTCCTGATTCAGTCGGACAACATTACAGTGGTGGCGCACATAAACCGTCAAGGCGGAACAAGGAGCAGAGCGGCGATGGCGGAGGCCACAAAGATTCTTCGCTGGGCGGAAAAACATGCAAGCGCTCTGTCAGCGGTCTTCATTCCAGGCGTGGACAGACTTCCTCAGCAGACACGATCTCCATCCAGGAGAGTGGGGTCTTCATCAAGAGGTCTTTGCAGAAGTGACAGGTCGTTGGGGAATTCCTCAAATAGACATGATGACGTCTCGCCTCAACAAGAAGCTTCAGACGTATTGTTCCAGGTCGAGGGGCCTTCAGGCAGTAGCTGTGGACGCTGTAGTGACACCGTGGGTGTTTCAGTCGGTCTATGTGTTCCCTCCACTTCCTCTCATCCCAAAGGTGATAAGGATCATAAGAAGAACAAGGATTCAGGCGATACTCGTTGTTCCAGATTGGCCACGGAGGGCCTGGAATCCGGATCTTCAGGAATTATTCATAGGAGTTCCCTGGCCTCTTCCTCTAAGAGAGGATCTATTACAGCAGGGGCCGTGTGTGTTCCAAGACTTACCGCGGTTGCGTTTGACGGCATTGCGGTTGAACGCCAAATCCTAGCTCGAAAGGGTATTCCCGGAGAGGTCATCCCCACTCTACTGAAAGCTAGAAAGGAGGAAACTGCGAAGCATTACCACCGTATTTGGAGAAAATATGTCTTGGTGCGAATCCAAGAAGGCGCCTACGGAAGAATTTCAGCTGGGTCGTTTTCTCCATTTTTTTGCAAGCTGGTGTGGATGCGGGCCTTAAGTTAGGCTCAATTAAAGTGCAGATCTCTGCCTTATCTATTTTCTTTCAAAAGGAATTGGCCTCGCTTCCAGAAGTACAGACTTTCGTGAAGGGCGTGCTGCACATCCAGCCTCCATTTGTGCCCCCAGTGGCACCATGGGACCTTAACGTGGTGTTACAGTTCCTTACGTCGCATTGGTTTAAACCTTTACAAAAGGTTGAGTTGAAATTTCTCACTTGGAAAGTGGTCATGCTATTGGCCTTGGCGTCCGCAAGGCGGGTGTCAGAGTTGGCGGCTTTGTCTCACAAAAGCCCTTACTTGGTTTTCCATGTAGATAGAGCGGAGTTGAGGCCTCGTCAACAATTTCTCCCAAAGGTGGTTTCTTCGTTTCACATGAACCAGCCTATTGTGGTACCTGTGGCTACTGAATCATTGGCTGAGTCAAAGTCTCTCGATGTGGTCAGGGCTTTGAAAATTTATGTAGCCAGAACGGCTCGTATTAGGAAAACAGAGGCGCTGTTTGTCCTGTATGCTTCCAACAAGGTTGGGGCTCCTGCTTCTAAGCAGACCATTGCACGCTGGATCTGTAATACGATTCAGCATGCTCATTCTACGGCTGGATTGCCGTTACCGAAATCGGTGAAGGCCCATTCCACTAGGGTGGTGGGCTCGTCTTGGGCGGCAGCCCGGGGTGTCTCGGCGTTACAACTTTGTCGAGCAGCTACTTGGTCGGGTTCAAACACTTTGCAAAATTCTACAAGTCTGATACCCTAGCTGATGAAGACCTCATGTTTGCTCAATCGGTGCTGCAGAGTCATCCGCACTCTCCCACCCAGGCTGGAGCTTTGGTATAAACCCCATGGTCCTTTTGGAGTCCCCAGCATCCTCTAGGACGTAGGAGAAAATAGGATTTCTCTAATGTCCTAGTGGATGCTGGGGACTCCGTAAGGACCATGGGGAATAGACGGGCTCTGCAGGAGACATGGGCACTTTAAGAAAGAATTTAGATTCTGGTGTGCTCTGGCTCCTCCCTCTATGTCCCTCCTCCAGACCTCAGTTTGAATCTGTGCCCGGACGAGCTGGGTGCTGTTCAGTGAGCTCTCCTGAGCTTGCTGTAAGAAAGTATTTTGTTAGTTTTTTTATTTTCAGGGAGCTCTGCTGGCAACAGACTCCCTGCATCGTGGGACAGAGGGGAGAGAAGCAGCTCTACTCTCTGAAGATAGGTCCTGCTTCTTAGGCTACTGGACACCATTAGCTCCAGAGGGATCGTACACAGAATCTCACCCTCGTCGTCCGATCCCAGAGCCGCGCTGCCGTCCCCCTCGCAGAGCCGGAAGACAGAAGCCGGGTGAGCATAAGAAGCAAGAAGACTTCGAAATCGGCGGCAGAAGACTCCAGTCTTCACTGAGGTAGCGCACAGCACTGCAGCTGTGCGCCATTGCTCCCACACACACCTCACATACTCCGGTCACTGTAAGGGTGCAGGGCGCAGGGGGGGGCGCCCTGGGCAGCAATTGGAACCTCTTTGGCAAAAGTTTAGCATGTATACAGTTGGGCACTGTATATATGTATGAGCCTCCGCCAAGAAAATGTATATTTAAGCGGGACAGAAGCCCGACGTCGAGGGGGCGGGGCTTCTTCCTCAGCACTCACCAGCGCCATGTTTTTTCTCCACAGCACCGCGGAGAGGAAGCTCCCCAGCCTCTCCCCTGCAGATACACGGTAGAAGAGGGTAAAAATAGAGGGGGGGCACATAATTAGGCGCAAAAATCATTATAAACAGCAGCTACTGGGTTAACATTAAGTTACTGTGTTATTCCTGGGTTAATATCGCTGGGGTGTGTGCCGGCATACTCTCTCTCTGTCTCTCCAAAGGGCCTTGTGGGGGAATTGTCTTCAGATGAGCATTCCCTGAGTGTGTGGTGTGTCGGTACGTGTGTGTCGACATGTCTGAGGTAAAAGGCTCCCCTAAGGAGGAGATGGAGCAAATATGTGTGTGAGGGGTGTCTCCGTCGACAACGCCGACACCTGTTTGGATATGTGTAATTAAGTGCTAAGGTGAATTTATTGCACAAAAGATTAGAGAACAGACAGGAAATCTACCCATGTCTGTCCCTATGTCGCAGAGACCTTCAGAGTCTCTCAATGCTCAGTATCCAAAATAATAGACACTGATATCGACACGGAGTTTGACTCCAGTGTCGACTACGATAATGCAAAGTTACAGCTAAAATGGCAGGAAAGTATTCAATATATGATTATTGTAATAAAAGATGATTTGCATATCACTGATGACTCATCTGTCCCTGACACAAGGGTACACATGTTTAAGGGGAAGAAAGCTGAGGTAAATTTCCCTCCTCATGATGAAAAAGAGCGGGAATCTCCAGACAAGAGACTGCAGTTTCCCACAAAGAATTCTCAGGGAATATCCTTCCCCTACTAGGACCAGGATACGATGGGAATCTTCCCCTAGGGTGTCACGTTTGCCCAAAAGGTAGCCCTGACTTAACAGCTATCCTCAGGGATCCTGCGGATAGCGTACACTTTCTTGTACACTACTCTGACCGGCGATTGTGTCGGCATGGGTTTATAGCGCTGTAAGAGCGTGGACAGGTACCTTATCAGCAGAGATTGAGACCCTAGTATATATATATATGTATATATATAGATATATATATATATTAAAGATGCTGTCTTAAGATATATATATATATATATATATTGTGTACAAAAGGTGCAGATAGCGCTACAACCTGAATATTCTATAACCAGATATCCCTAAAATGGGAGATCATAAATTAAGCATGAGTTAGTGCAAAACAAAATTATTTTAAAATTAGTTTAAAATTAATAAAAACACTCCCAAGGTTAATGGTGTCGCAACCAGATTTCAAAATGTCCAATTCCCAAAGGAACTCAGATTTCAAAATTGTTCTAGTGGTAAATCGGTTGCGCCTTCAGTGTTTGTATGTAAATTGTTGCAAATCCTTGAGTGATAGTTAAAATGTGCGTACCAGACATACGTAGAACATTCGCCTTGTTTGAGGTATCTTTGCATCTGGATAATCCTTACTCGTACTGATTCTCCATTCCCATCCGTCCAAGCGTTGGTGTGGAGTTTGTACGTATATGCAAAAAATGTGTGTCAGAATGCTGCTCTTAAACAAAGTGACTTGGTGCTATATTTCGTGCAACTTTAACAGTAAAGTGAATATGTGCAAAGAAAAGTGCTGTACGTGCTTGTTATATATATATATGAATAAAAATATGAATAAATACGAATAAATATTTTATTTTACTAGCAGTGTGCAAATTCCCTTAGGTAATGTGCTTATATACCACTTATTGAGGGTGCAACACCATATGGCTCAGTAGTCAAAAGGAGCACTTACATCTAGAGTTGAAATGATTTAATAGGATGCTGCCATCATTCCATCATCAGACTTATGGACCTTAAAAAAAGGGTTCCCATGTGGGATGGAAAAAAGCCTCTGATAGTGTAGTATTATTTAAAAAACATTTAATAATACATAAAACGACAAAAAACATACAGATGGACTCGTACAATTTTAAAAATGCATATAAGCTTATCTGTTAATTCCTCAGATAGGAGCGGAGTGCCGGTATATGCCCATATACCACCTCAATAAGTGGTATATAAGCACATTACCTAAGGGAATTTGCACACTGCTAGTAAAATAAAATATTTATTCGTATTTATTCATATTTTTATTCATATATATATATAACAAGCACGTACAGCACTTTTCTTTGCACATATTCACTTTACTGTTAAAGTTGCACGAAATATAGCACCAAGTCACTTTGTTTAAGAGCAGCATTCTGACACACATTTTTTGCATATACGTACAAACTCCACACCAACGCTTGGACGGATGGGAATGGAGAATCAGTACGAGTAAGGATTATCCAGATGCAAAGATACCTCAAACAAGGCGAATGTTCTACGTATGTCTGGTACGCACATTTTAACTATCACTCAAGGATTTGCAACAATTTACATACAAACACTGAAGGCGCAACCGATTTACCACTAGAACAATATATATATATATATATAAAACATGCCCAAAGAGGCATTAGTCTACTGGGATCTAGAGTCAATGCTATGTCGATTTCTGCTTGACGTGTCCTGTAGATATGCAATGGACAGGTGATGCTGACTTAAGAGGCATATGGAAGGCTGAGGATTTTGTGGAGAAGGGATCTCGGACCTGGTCTCCACAGCTATGGCTGGTAATTCTGATCTTTTGCCTTATATTCCTGCACAGCCTAGGAAAGCACGACATTATCAAATGCAGCCTTTCGATCACAAAGAAACAAGAAAGTCCGAGGTACGTCCTTTCTTGCCAGAGGCAGGGGCAGAGGAAAGAAGCTGCACAACACAGCTAGTCCCCAGGAACAGAAGTCCTCCCCGGCCTCTACCGCATGTCGCTTGGGCTCCACAGGCGGAGCTAGGCCCGGTGGGGGAACGTCTTCGTAATTTCAGCCACAAGTGGGTTCACTCCCTGTTGGATCCCTGGGCAATAGATATTGTGTCTCAGGGATACTAGCTGGACTTTGAGAAGATGCCCCCTCACCGACGGCCCTGCCGGCTTCCCCCCACGAGAGGGAAATAGTGTTAACTGCAATTCACAAATTGTATATTCAACAGGTGGTGGTCAAGGTTCCCCTCCTTCAACAAGGAGGGGCTTATTATTCGACCATGTTGTAATCCCGAAACCGGACGGTTCGGTCAGACCCATATTGAATTTAAAATCCCTGAACATATACCTGAAACGGTTCAAGTTCAAGATGGAATCGCTAAGAGCGGTCATCGCAGGCCTGAAAGGGGGAGATTTTATGGTGTCTCTGGACATAAAGGAGGCATACCTTCATGTCCCCATTTATCCACCTCATCAGGCGTACCTCAGATTTGCGGTACAGGATTGTCATTACCAATTTCAGACGTTGCCGTTTGGTCTCTCCACGGCCCCGAGAATCTTAACCAAGGTAATGGCGGAAATGATGGTGCTCCTGCGGAAGCAAGGTGTCACAATTATCCCGTACTGGGACGATCTCATAAAAGCGAGATCAAGAGAGCAGTTGCTGAACAGCGTATCACTTTCTCTGGAAGTGTAACGGCAACACGGCTGGATTCTAAATATTCCAAAGTCGCAGTTGGTTCCTATGGCTCATTTGCCTTTCCTAGACATGTTTCTAGACACAGACCAGAAAAGGGTTTATCTCCCGATAGAGAGAGCTCAGGAGCTCATGACACTGGTCAGGAACCTGTTAAAACCATAACAGGTGTCAGTGCATCACTGCACTCGAGTCCTGGGAAGGATGGTGGCATCATACGAGGCCATTCCCTTCGGCAGGTTCCATGCGAGGACCTTTCAATGGGACTTACTGGACAAGTGGTCCGGATCACATCTTCAGATGCATCGGTTAATCACCCTATCCCCCAGGGCCAGGGTGTCTCTCCTGTGGTGGCTGCAGAGTGCTCACCTTCTCGAGGGCCGCAGATTCGGCATTCAGGACTGGATCCTGGTGACCACGGATGCAAGCCTCCGAGGATGGGGAGCAGTCACACAGGGAAAAAAGTTCCAAGGTCTGTGGGCAAGTCAGGAGACTTGCCTTCACATCAACATCCTGGAACTAAGGGCCGTATACAACGCCCTACGTCAAGCGGAGTCCCTGCTTCGCGACCAACCGGTTCTGATTCAGTCAGAAGCCACCAGAATTCTTCGCTGGGCGGAGAATCACGTAAGCGCACTGTCAGCAGTGTTCATCCCGGGAGTGGACAACTGGGAAGCAGACTTCCTCAGCAGGCACGACCTCCACCCGGGAGAGTGGGGACTTCATCAAGAAGTCTTCACGCAGATTGCAAGTCGGTGGGAACTGCCACAGGTGGACATGATGGCATCCCGCCTCAACAAAAAGCTACAGAGGTATTGCGCCAGGTCATGAGACCCTGAGGCGATAGCTGTGGACGCACTGGTGACACCGTGGGTGTTCCAGTCGGTCTATGTATTTCCTCCTCTTCCTCTCATACCCAAGGTGCTGAGGATAGTAAGAAAAAGAGGAGTGAGAACAATCCTCATTGTTCCAGATTGGCCACGAAAGACCTGGTATCCAGATCTGCAAGAAATGCTCACAGAGGACCCGTGGCCTCTTCCTCTAAGACAGGACCTGTTGCAACAGGGGCCCTGTCTGTTCCAAGACTTACCGCGGCTGCGTTTGACGGCATGGCGGTTGAACGCCGGATCCTAGCAGAAAAGGGCATTCCGGACGAGGTCATTCCGACGCGGATAAAGGCTAGGAAGGACGTGACAGCTAAACATTATCACCGTATATGGCGAAAATATGTTTCTTGGTGTGAGGCCAGGAATGCTCCTACAGAGGAATTCCAGCTGGGTCGTTTCCTTCACTTCCTACAGTCAGTAGTGAATTTGGGCCTAAAATTGGGTTCCATTAAGGTCTAGATTTCGGCCCTGTCCATTTTCTTTCAAAAAGAGTTGGCTTCTCTAGCAGAAGTTGAGACGTTGGTAAAGGGGAGTGCTGCATATTCAGCCTCCTTTTGTGCCTCCAGTGGCACCTTGGGATCTTAACGTGATGTTAGGTTTCCTGAAATCACACTGGTTTGAACCACTTAAAGCGGTGGAGTTAAAATATCTCACGTGGAAAGTGGTCGTGATATTAGCCTTGGCTTCGGCTAGGCGTGGGTCAGAATTAGCGGCTTTGTCACATAAAAGCCCCTATCTGGTTTTCCATATGGATAGAGCAGAATTGCGGACCCGTGCACAAGTTCTGTCAAAAGTGGTGTCATCTTTTCATATGAACCAACCTATTGTGGTGCCTGTGGCTACTCGTGACTTGGAGGATTCCGAGTTACTGGATGCGGTCAGAGCTTTGAAGGTTTATGTAGCCAGAACGGCTAGAGTCAGGAAAACGGAGTCACTGTTTATCCTGTATGCATCCAACAAGCTGGGTGCTCCTGCTTCAAAGCAAACTATTGCTCGCTGGATCTGTAACACGATTCAGCAGGCTCATTCTGCGGCTGGATTGCCGCTGCCAAAATCAGTTAAAGCCCATTCCACTAAGAAGGTGGGCTCTTCTTGGGCGGCTGCCCGAAGGGTCTCGGCATTACAACTATGCCGAGCTGCTACTTGGTCAGGTTCAAACACTTTTGCAAAGTTCTACAAGTTTGATACCCTGGCTGAGAAGGACCTTGTGTTTGCTCAATCGGTGCTGCAGAGTCATCCGCACTCTCCCGCCCGTTTAGGAGCTTTGGTATAATCCCCATGGTCCTTACGGAGTCCCCAGCATCCACTAGGACGTTAGAGAAAATAAGATTTTACTTACCGGTAAATCTATTTCTCGTAGTCCGTAGTGGATGCTGGGCGCCCGTCCCAAGTGCTGACTTTTTTCTGCAATACTTGTATATAGTTACTAGGTGCTTCATCGCGCCCTACGGGCGCTCTTCACACCGTCGCAAGGGGCTACGCCCCCTTAACCCTTGCATGCCTTTCTGGGGTTCAATATTTGTATTATATGGAGTATTACCTGCATTCCTTTGTTAGTGGTTAAATATTGCACAATGAAAGGGCGTGCGATGGTGAAGGAGGCGCAGCCCCTTGCGACGGCGTGAACAGAACCTGCAGGGCACGATGTACAGAATGTAGCGGGTGCGGGGGGGACTGCGGATGGTGTCTGTAGATGCTGCGGGTGGAGGGGCGGCGGAAGTGGGGGTAGGGCCCGGATGGGGGAGGTGCTGCAGGTGGAGGAGGGGCAGGTGCGGGGGTGCCATTGGTGGGGGAGGGGTGGCGGAGGGGGGTACCGAGGACGGAGGAGGGTGTCTGCAGATGCTGCGGGTGGAGGGGGGCAGGTGTGGGGGGAGACATATAAGGGGGGTGGATGGTGGAGGAGGCCTGGATGTGCTGTGGGTGGTGAAGAGGCGGAGGAGTGGGAGCCGCGGGTGGTGTAGGGGGTCTGGAGGCACAGCGTGTGGGTGAGGGGTGGAGTGCCGCATGTGGTGGAGGGGAAGGTGCGGAGGTGTGGTGCATTGGGGAGAGGTCTGGAGGCGCTGCGGGTACTGTACCTGCCAAAAAGGTAGTTGGAGGGTATGTAGTAGCAGGGCCAGGACAGGGGTGACAGGGTCAAAACAGTGGTGATGGGGCCAGGACAGGGGTGACGGGGCCAGGACAGGGGCGACGGGGCCAGGACAGAAATGACAGGGACAGGATAGGGGTGACAGGGCCAGGGTAGGGGCGGCAGGGCCAGGACAGGGGTGACAGGGCCAGTATAAGGTTGACATGGCAAGCACAGGGGTGACAGGGCCAGGATAGGGGTAACAGGGCCAGCATAAGGGTGACAGGGCCAGGATAAGGGTTAAAGGGCCAGGATAAGGGTGAAAGGGCCAGGATAAGGGTGGCAGGGCAAGGCCAGGGGTGACAGGGACATGACAGAACACAGGGCACGGGAGAGATTGGTATTAGGGACAAAACAGTGGTGACAGACAGATGTGTCTTAACGGAGTCACTGCTGCTGGCTGCTGCTGTTCCACTCCAACCTGTTGGGATCTGCTGCTGGTGGAGGCTTGGCATGGCTGACTCTCTTAGGCTGGAGTCCTGCTTCCTCTGCCCGTCCGCATCCCTCCTCCCCTCCTCAGTCACACACCGCAGACCTCGCACAGCTGCCGGGCACTGTGGTAAGAGGAGACTGGGAGTGACTGGTTAGCCCCCAGGAGATGCTGCGGCTGGAGGGAGGAGGGGGTCATAGCATGCACGTGGCGCGGACCTCGCGGCTGCTGGGCACTGTGGTAAGGGGAGACTGGGAGTGACTGGTTAGCTGCCAGGAGACGCTGCGGCTGGAGGGAGGAGGGGGTCGGAGCCTGCAAGCAGCTCGGACTTCTGCAGCGCTACCCGCCGGCTAAAGTGTGTGAAGGAGCTGGGTGCACCTCACTGCGGGTGGCAGCGCTGCAGCTAGCGGTGGGGTTGCTGGGGCTGGAGATAACAGAGGCAGTACGGAACCTGCACAGCGGCTGGTGCCCAACAAAACTGCAGCTAAGAAGCGTGGAGTGTGCCAGAAAGTGACACTCCTCCACGCCAGAGAGACCCTGCTGAGTTTGCTGATGTAGGGAGTCAAGCACACAGTGAGCCGGTGCCCGTCTGTCTGTATGACATACCCCTCACATACCGCCATACCTCCCAACTGTCCCAATTTTCGCGGGACAGTCCCATTTTTTGGGTCTGTCCCACTGTCCCACCCGCGGGTCGCAGTGTCCCGCGGTGGGGGGGGGGGCAGTTGGAAAGCTCCTGTACTCGCTGTTCTGCTTAGCAGAGCAGCGGTGAATAGTGGAGACAGAGGGGGACAGAGAGTATCAGGGGGTACGGATTAATGGGGGGTTCCAGCAGCAGAGCCAGATTAAGGGGGGCGGGGCAGGGGGTACCTACCGTTGGCCTCACAGTTTTAGGGGGCCCCCCGGCTCGAGTAGCTCTGTCCCAGCTCAGAAGCTCCCCCATCCTGCCAGCAACAGCGGCAGCATTGTGCTACAGCCAGCGCACGCTGCTGCGTATTGGCAGGTCTGTGGTGTTGCAGGGAGGCAGCAGTCTCCCAGCTTTCTTCTGCCTGTGCGGGTGTGTAGGGGGGAGCGACCACCTCCTCTGGATTTACCCCTAGCTGAGGGGCCAAAATTCCATAAATTTATTGACGAGGTTACAACAGTAACACCAACACTCAAAACATGTTTATCCTGGGGTTAATAACTCAATCCTTAAGAAATAATGGGTTGTGTGCAAATTGTTTTTCATTTCAGTCTGCAAGGCAGATCCCAGTTCAACAACAAATAGATCCACCTTGGGCCTTATGTGCACAGACTTTATCCAGTATAGCTGACAGGTTGGCCCCTGCAGCTCCAACCGCAGGAATACGGTATAAGATTAACCCATACATGCAGCTCCCATCCTATGGTATAGTCCCTACAGCTTCTACAAGTCAACAAGCTGATAAACCAAGGGTAAATATATCATCTAATGAACAGGCTACACAAGATGATACAACAAATGATGACTCCATATACTCTACTTCACCTTATGAAGAACAAATAGAGCGGTTCAGCTCAGAAGGCATAGCTGAGTTAATTGGAGTAATGAAGGCTATTCTGTCTCTAGAAGATTCAGTGGAGCCAGTAGTTAAAACTAAAGCACCTGTGTTTAAACGTCCCAAAACAGTGAGGGTTGAGTTTCCAGGGTCAGAAGAACTGACGGAAATTATGGAGGAACCTTGGGCTACGCCCAATAAGAAATATAGAATTCCAAGAAAATTGGATTCTTACTACCCTTTTCCAACTGGGGACTGTTTAAAAAGAGAAGTGCCTCCTAAAGTAGATGCACACGTCATTCGACTTGTGCAAAAATCTGTTTTACACTTGCCATCAACATCATTAAATGATGTCACAGACAGAAGAGTGGATGTTTTTTTGAAAAACATATTTTCTCTGTCAGGGGCAGTCATAAGGCCTGCTATGGCCTCGGATGGCAAAAGCGGTAGTTGATTGGGCTGAAGAATTAGAGAATGGGCTTTTAGCACCTAATAGGGAGTTGCTCGCAGAGCAATTTGGCTACGTACATGGAAAGCTGATTCAGAATCTTTAAAGGTTCTGGAAGCTTTGCCTTTTGTTGGGAACATTCTCTTTGGTAAGGAATTGACAGTGATTCTGGAGTCAGAAGCTGAACCAAGAAGGTTAAATTTCCTGCCAGTTATACTCCTAAGCCTAAGGGTTCAGGATTTAGGCCATTTCGGTGGCAAGGTAAAGCAAAAGGTAAAAATGAGTTTAAGCAAACTCAGCACAATAAGTCTGGTAATACAAGGAAGCAGTGGGCCACTAGAGGGCCAACTTCCAAACCAGAACAGAAACCATCAGCCTGAGGGTGCGGGCCTCCACTTGGGGGACTCCAAGGTAGGGGGCCGTCTTCTTCAGTTTGCACACATATGGCAACGGTTGACAACAGACGCTTGGGTGCAAGAAGTGGTATCTCGGGGTTATGTTTTCCCATTCAAAAAGCAGCCTTCTCAAAGGTTTTTTTGTACCAGCCCGTCTCACATAGAGATGAAGGCCAGGGCACTGCAAGAAGCAGTTCACAAATTGCTTCAGTCATGAGTAATTGTCCCAGTACCTCCGGAACAACGGGGGAAGGGGTTTTACTCCAACCTATTTTTGGTCCAGAAGCAAAATGGGTCGTTTCGGCCCATCCTCAATCTCAAAATGTTAAACAAATAAATTTGTGTCCCAAGATTCCACATGGAGACATTACGCTCCATAGTTTTGGCCATGGAACCAGGGGATTACATGGTATCTCTGGATATACAAGATGCTTACCTGCATGTGCCGATAGCCTTGTCTCATCAGGGTTACCTCAGGTTCGCTATCCTCCAGCAACATTTTCAATTCCAGGCTTTACCCTTTGGGTTGGCCACAGCCCCCAGAGTATTTACCAAGATCATGGTGGTTATGGCAGCTTATCTCCGCAAGCAGGGGATAAGGATTTTTCCATACCTCGACGATCTTTTAATCCTGGCACAGTCCCAGGAATTGCTCTTGAGCCATCTCCAACAGACAATAACTTGTCTACAGAAGCATGGACGGCTCATAAATTGGGCAAAGTCGTCTCTGATTCCGTCACAATGGATGATTCACTTAGGGGCTGTATTGCATTCAGGTCTGCAAAAAATAATTTTACCTGGGGAAAAAATATCCAAGGTGCAGTTAATAACTCAGGAATTGTTGCACAGTCAAACAATATCAGTTCACACGGCAATGCAAGTGATGGGATTGATGGTGATAAAGCTAAATATTTATCTTATTTAAAACCCTTTAAGAGGCCTAAGAACACTGTATGCTATTGACGTATGGAGTATCGTAAGGGTACGCACGTTGCGTAGCGATCGCTTAGCCGAGGTTGAGATGCTCAAGCGTCACGTTCGCTCACGGCCAAGAGATCACAGGCAGGCACGCTATTGGCTGCCGACTAACATAATGGTTCGCTATAGCGTAGCGGACGCTGTATCGGGAGCGGGCCGCTCGAGCGATACAAACGCTCGCGAGAATACGCTGTTGGTATCGGACACACTATAGGTGAGCGACTACCTTAATGCTACGCTATCAGCGTAGCGGACGCTCGAGACCACGAGGAGATCACGAGCGGCGCAGACGCTCACAATGTTAAACCTTTAAATCTAAACCATAAACAATGTAATATGCTGTAAAACCTTAGTGTAGAGATAGGGTGTAGATGCAACACAGTGTAACCTTATTAACTTAAAAGCTGTTTGAGCGTCACCGACGCTCCGTGAATACTTAACACTATAAGAAATACACAGATACCGTGCTTAGGGTCTAACGCCTTATATGAATGTTATACTTGCAAAAAGAATAATACAATACAAGTCACACACTACAATATAACATAGACTAACTAACCAGGTAACTACACATGAAATACAATACAATACTATTACGTTTAAGAGAATACGAGAGAAAGAGAAGAGAGAGAGAGAGAGATATGGCCCATAATAACAAGAAAGACAATATGATTGCGGAGAAAACTTACGCACAAGGGGAACGATCGCATGCGCCTCTGGACATCCAGCTCCCGATTTTCAGCAATGAGAACCGTTGAAGAGTGAGAGCTGGATGTGATCGGCTTGTCTATTTATGCCCCACACACAATACAATTCAATGGTTCCTACAATCTCATTGTTCATTGGACACAGGAATTCCTCCTCGCATCATAACAAAAGGTCATAGGTTGATTCATACAGGTGGGCTGTGACGATTTCCAACTGCTCAGGTGGGTGGGAAACTAGGTTTCCCGCCGCATGGATAAGTAAGTGCAAATAATAGTAAATGGACATAAACTTCTTATGTCCATAACTATTCGCACGAGCGATTAATTCGCTTCAAACCAACACCGGAATATTGCTAATTAAATACTCTTCCGATGGATACTAAACACCACAGTATTACTCCTGTCTGACCCTTCGTATCAAACAAAGGGGGATTTCTCTGTCCACGAACATGCTACATTAACTAAACCTTCAGATTCTATCAAAGGGACCACAATCTACAAAATACATTATATAGTGAAAATATGTAACGATTGAGTCGCACGCTACGAACACATGAACTCTACCGTAAATGCACATACCGCGCGCCCGCGGGTGCCCGCAACAGCGAGTATGCGCACGCACGGGAGAGCGCACGCATGCGCAGCGCGGACCTGTATGAGGTGCAAATATGGCAGTGTGCATCGTGATATTTTTTTGACTTTGACAGTCCACCCTTTGGCAGTCAACCATAACTGCCACTTCCTAAAACATTTCAAAACGAGAAAAATATATGTCAGGGGTTAATACATTTACATGGTTGGGTAGGGGAGGAGAGGAGAAGGTAGGAAAAGGGTATGACCTAGTGAGATAGCAGAAGCATGTGTGTATGAATCCGTGTTTGGGGGTCATGTATCATCGTGCCGTACGTGTTTTAAATCAAGCTTCGAGGTATTGCGAAGTATACATTTGAATTCCTTCTTATCCCGTGGTACGGGTCTGTGGATGGGCTGTCAAACTTTACCGAGCTCTTTTCGGCTGTGGTTGTAACAAAATGGGGAGCACATTTTAGTTGATGATACATGAATGGGGGAATATGTGATTGCTGATATCTGTGCCTGGATTCCCTATCGACTATGTGTGTAATTACCTGAAGGTTGTAGAGATGAAGAAAAGACATAATTACGGTAAATGCAGTGGTATTCTATGTCAGGTAAATGAACATTTGTCGGTTGAAGTCTTGTTCGGTGTCTGTTGAATGCAGTCTTCTTTGTGCTTTTGCCAAAAGGCGTGTGGGCAAAAAGCTTTGTCAATGTCCATAGACTTACAAAAGTGTTGGGCTAGCGTAATTTTTAAATTTCTAGGGAAACTGGGGGTCTATGGCAAAGTTCATCAAATATCTGTGTATAAGGTTGTCAAAACTTCTTCTTTAATCCATCAGTTGTCTGTATACAGGATCATCAAATTCCTCGTCCAAGTGGGTCTTTTTACCTTGGAGAAAACGGAAAAACAGGTGAAAGAAACGGACCGTAGAAATAGCATTTTCATCACATCATTGTTTCTACATTTGGGTCATAAATCAAATCCATTGGAATTACAATTTCCTCACTCCTTAAACTCATCACCCTAGTACCTCGTTTGCACTTCATTAAAGCCTGACCGCATCTAAATATCAAGCCAATCGTTATGATAACACCTAAGATACATAGGAGAAACTTCCCAACATCCATTATGACTCCTTGAGCCCATTCTCCTAAACCAGAGAACCAATTTCGCGGGTTCAACCATGACACCCAACCAGTCAGCTCATTACCTACAGCAGCAAGAGTGAGATTGTGTCTCCTGCGAAATTCCCACTTCAATTGGAGAATATCGTCCATCTTTTGGTCTATGACCTCGACCGGGTCCTCGGTACTATTCGTAATATATGTGCAACATTTCACGCCGTACTGCGTTGCCAGTGTGACACAATATCCACCTGTCACCGCCGTGAGATAATTGAGAATCATTCTATGCTGAACTAGTTCTGTTTTATAAGCCTGAAGCTCTCTTCCAGTATACCTAAAAGTGTCATCATACATTTCTGTGATATTATCTAACAAATTTGCAAGCGCAGATATGTATCTATAATTCAACACTCCTCTGGCGGTGCGAGTGATGTCTATCGCGATTAGAAACTGAATCCCGGTGGATTCATGGATCATGTCAGAGGCCGGATGCTCTGTTCTTTCTATCAGGTGCCGTTTAACTACGTGCTCGTAATGGGTATGAGTATAAGGAGCTTGGGCAACACGGTGTATATCTTTCATTTTGGCATGTGATACAGTCATTACTTCAGGCAATACTTTTCCAATATAACACAATCCTTCAGAGTTTGGGGCAAGCCACTTATACGCCTTCCTCCCGCATATGAAATATGCATCATCGGGGAGAACATATGGGACGGAGTAGGACATAACCATATTACACATCTTCCATGTGAAATCTCCTAACCCTAATTCTCCCATCTGTCTAGTACACGTATCAGCTTGTACGATATGTGCACAGTATCCTGGTGATACCTCTCCAACTCTCGTAATCCTATTTCCTAGGGTATACCTATATCGGAAAGATTTTCCTCTACTGGCTATGTGGCGTATAAGCTCTGTATCTGTCGGCATTCTATCTGCTCTATATGAAAAGGTCATGGTTTGGTTACTCCATGACACTTCCCAATTTCCCGGCTTTCGGGGATTGGAAATGTTAAAACATATGAGGGATCTATCCACATGATATTGGTGGAGCTTCAAACTAGGAGGACTGGAGATATTAAACCTCCTGTCCACCGGCCTCCCACCACTTATCTCAAGTACCTCCCCTATCGTTAAAGGAAATGGTACTAGTCCTGATTTGCTATGACCTTGAGGTACTTGAGAGCATACCCAACAATCTGTTTGATTTAGCACACTACCCACTAAGGAGTGATAGTCACTCAAGGGATGCCGGTCCATATTAATGTTAAAACTGGACTGACATTTCTTGATGCACCCATCCTCAACCACATTGTCACAGAGCCTACAGATACAGTTTTCTTCAGCTAACAATCCTTCACAATGTTTACAAGTAACATGGCTGCTAGATCGTTTCCGGTACTCGCCTTTTGTTTGGTGGTTGTGTTGCTATTGGAAATTTACACCTCCGTCTCAGTCATCGGAACCTTTCTGGATCCTTTCTCGACCTCACTGGTACTCTCACCGAAACAGACTGCTCTGGTCAACATCATGGTCAACAGGAAAATCCATATCACAGTCTCTTGGGGCAAGTCCATCTTACAGGAGGAGAAAAGAAGAGATTTGTAATGGGGGTACAGGAAAACAGTTTGAGGGGGAGAGAAACTTGTTACGATAATTAAGTTCTCTAGTCTTGTTGTTCTTCTTGTTCTGCTGTCATCTCAAAGGTGCTGTCTCTCAGTCTTCCAAACGAACATTCCGGTGATGCAATATTCCTTCCAAACCAGCGATCTTTCTGTAAGGAGCAAAAAAATCTTGCATTACCATTTGCCTAACTGAGGTGTGACATACCATCTTTAAAACATAAAAACATGAGTGAGAAGATGGAGAGTAAAAAAAAAACAACAAGAGAGAGAGCCGTTCACATATGTATGTATATATATATATATATATATATATATATATAACATAACACATCAATAAACAACAACAAAAAACATTTTTTTTCAAACAAACATTTTTTTTTTTAAACATTGTCAGCAGAGATGGGGAGAGAAAAAGAAACATTTCATAGATACATTTACAACGTTTCACCCGGTCATTCCTGTGTCTTCAGGGAATGACCTCCCAATTTATTAACTATAACCTCAGGCTTTACCATCAGTCCTAATGATCACCTTTCCTGATTGCACATTATGGGTGTGGTTCAAAATTCTTCCTATATGATCCCTGTTTATAATTTGGTGTGTCATAACCCTGCTCATATCGTTGTCTAGGGGGTTTATGTAAATTTTGTCTACTTCCTGATCTACAATCTCTTGTAAAATGACCTTCCTTCTGGCAGTTATAACACCTTGTCACCTTTGGCTTAACCACAGGGATCTGAGGCTTCTTTGTTTCCCTGTGCTTGATGCTGGTTTGCTCATGCCCAATGTCACGATCCGGGTATCTGGACGCCATTACTTACCCTTCAGATGCCTCCTAAGGCTGGCTCAGCGTTCCAGGTCCGGATCCCGCTGTTCCTGAGTTTCCACATGCAGAATGTCAGAGTGGTGATTTCATTAGCCGCGGCCTCCGCTGTGCCCGCGTGGTTAAATGTGCGCTTGTCAGTCTGGCGTCTCCTGTCTCCTGTGGCCGGCGTCGCCATTACTGTTTCAATTCTCACATGGATTACAAACCAAACTTCCCTCCAAGTGTCTGCATGGGCGCAGCCATCTTGGATTTTGTCATCTGAGCATTTCCACCAATCTGCTGTCTGTATTGTTGATTTGCATAATTGCCTAGCCAACCCCTTCCTTGCTGCAGGTATAAGTAAGCTGTGCCTGAGCAAGGAAGGCGTCAGTGCTTTGGTTGTCTAACCTAGTTCCAGTTTGTCTCTCTCCTGTGGTTGTCTTCCAGGTTCCAGCTCCTGTCTCCAGACTTCTGCTATAGAGACCCGCACCAGCATTCCATCTGCGGTGTAGCCTGACTCTCCGATCCATTCTGGACTCACCTGTTTCCAGTTACATCAATCACCTGCTTCCAGCCGTGTACAGCTTCTCTTAAAGGGCCGGTGTCCTTTCTGCAGTTTACCACTCTCCACCGGTATTATTATTTCACCGCTCTCAAACTCCAAACTTCATCAATCACCTGCTTCCAGCCCAGCTTCCAGCAGTGTACAGCTTCTCTTAAAGGGCCGGTGTCCTTTCTGCAGTTTACCACTCTCCACCGGTATTATTATTTCACCGCCCTCAAACTCCAAACTTCATTATTATTTCATCGCTCTCAAGTTCGTTTATTATTTAACTGGTTCCAGCCAGTATCCACTCCGTACCAACAACAGTCTGGTTCCAGCCAGTATCCACAGCAGCCGTTTTATCTTCAGCAACCCAGCCTTTCCTGGAACACCAGCTGGTACGATCCTGGGTTCTCTCCATTGCTACAGTCAGGCCTGGTAAGGACTTTCCAACTAGAAGATTATTAGAACTGTCTCACTCTACCAGTGCCTGTGGCCCTTGCCACCCTGTAGTACCCAGGAATTGTATTTATCCTCTGTTGACTTTTATGTTTCCTTTACTGCTGCTGTGTTACGGAGTTTGTCATAATAAACATCATTGACTTTTATCCTGGTTGTCGTGGTCACGCCTTCGGGCAGTTATTCTACATGTTACTTACATGTCTAGGGGTCTGATACAACCTCCCAGGTTCCGTTACATCTCAGCCCCTACAACTGAGGCTGCCTCCCGTCAGCTCAGGCCCTCAGTTGTGACAGTAAGCACTGACCTAATGAATCCAGCCGGAGACCAGGATCAAGCGGCCAGGCCAATGCAAGAACTGGCAGCCCGACTTGAACATCAGGAGGCTGCACAGGGCCACATCATCCGCTGTCTCCAGGATCTCTCTACACGGCTGGATGGGATTCAAACGACCCTCCGTGGACCTGGCACGTCCGGTGCGTCCACTACAGTGACACCAGCTGTAACCCCACCCACCTTACCCATTTCCAGTCCACATCTTCATCTTCCAACGCCAGCAAAATTTGATGGATCTCCAAGGTTCTGCAGGGGATTTCTCAATCAATGTGAAATCCACTTTGAGCTTCTACCTGGCAATTTCTTCAGTGACCGTACCAAAATTGCCTATATCATCTCCCTTCTCAGTGGCTCAGCCCTTGACTGGGCATCACCTTTATGGGAGAAGTCTGATCCCCTGCTATCCTCCTATACTGACTTTGTAGCTACATTCAGGCGCATCTTCGACGAGCCAGGCCGGATAACATCTGCTTCATCTGAGATTCTCCGTTTACGCCAGGGAACACGTACTGTGGGACAGTATCTTATACAGTTTAAAATCCTGGCATCCGAACTGGCATGGAACGACGAGGCCCTGTATGCTGCATTCTGGCGTGGCTTATCAGAACGCATCAAGGATGAGTTAGCTACCAGAGACTTGCCCTCTAAGTTGGATGAGCTAATTTCTCTTTGCACGAAGGTTGATCTACGTTTCAGAGAGAGAGCAACTGAGCGAGGAAGATCATCTACTCCTAAATCTTCTGCGCCTCCTCCTCGTCAACCATCTCCATCCAAGGATGAGCCTATGCAAATTAGTCGTTCCCGTCTATCTCCCGCTGAGCGCCGAAGACGTCTCTCTGAGTCTCTCTGTCTCTACTGTGCAGCTCCATCGCACACTATCAATGCCTGTCCCAAACGTCCGGGAAACTCCAGATCCTAGCTCGCCAAGGAGAGGGCCGGCTAGGAGTAATGATCTCCTCTCCATCTCCTCATGACTGTAACCTCCCAGTGTCGCTCCAAATTGCTCAACGTTACAGGAACGTCATTGCCCTCCTTGATTCCGGAGCAGCTGGGAATTTCATAACCGAAGCTTATGTTAAACGGTGGTCCCTACCCACCGAGAGACTGTCCTCGTCCATCTCTTTGACTGCCGTGGATGACAGCAAGATTTTTGACGCAGTCATTTCCTTAAGGACTCTTCCAGTTCGTCTGAGAGTGGGAGTTCTTCATTCTGAGTATATTTCTTTTTTAGTGATTCCAAGAGCCACACATCCAGTGGTTTTAGGCCTTCCATGGCTCCGTCTCCACAACCCATCAATTGACTGGACGACTACGCAAATACTGGCATGGGGTTCCTCCTGTGCTGAGACTTGTTTAGCCAAAGTTCTTCCTGTTTGTTCTTCCTTCCCCAGGTCATCTGATGTTCCGCCTCCTCCATATCAAGACTTCACGGACGTGTTCAGTAAAGCCTCTGCTGATATCCTTCCTCCTCATAGAGAATGGGACTGCCCAATCGACCTCATTCCAGGGAAGGTTCCACCGCGAGGCCGAACTTATCCGTTGTCTCTGCCTGAGACACACTCCATGGAAGAGTACATCAAAGAGAACCTGGCGAAGGGTTTCATCCGACCATCTTCTTCTCCAGCCGGCGCAGGCTTCTTCTTCGTTAAGAAGAAAGACGGTGGTCTGCGTCCGTGCATCGACTACAGAGGTCTGAACGACATTACCGTCAAGAACCGATACCCTTTACCCCTGATTACCGAGCTCTTTGATAGAGTTAGTGGTGCAACTATTTTCACAAAGCTGGACTTGAGGGGTGCCTATAATCTCATCCGAATCCGTGGGGGTGACGAGTGGAAAACCGCCTTTAACACCCGTGACGGACATTATGAGTACCTCGTCATGCCCTTCGGATTGAGCAACGCTCCAGCAGTCTTCCAGCACTTCGTGAATGAGATTTTCAGGGACATCTTGTACCGCCATGTCAAGGTTTATCTAGACGACATCCTCATCTTTGCTAATAATCTCGAAGATCATCGTTTCTGGGTAAAAGAGGTTCTTTCCCGTCTCCGTGTCAATCACCTCTATTGTAAATTGGAGAAGTGTGTGTTTGAAGTTAAAACCATTCCGTTTCTAGGTTACATTGTGTCCGGTTCCGGACTAGAGATGGATCCTGAGAAACTCCAAGCAATCCAGAATTGGTCTATACCCTTAAGCCTCAAAGGGGTCCAGAGGTTCTTAGGGTTCGCCAATTATTATAGAAAATTTATACGAGACTTTTCCACCATTGTGGCGCCTATCACTGCATTAACCAAGAAAGGTGCTAATCCGTCCAAGTGGTCCGAGGAAGCTACACAGGCCTTTCACCTTCTGAAGCAACGGTTCATCTCTGCACCAGTTCTGAAACAGCCCGACACCGACTCTCCTTTTATCTTAGAGGTAGATGCCTCCTCCGTTGGAGTAGGAGCAGTGTTATCCCAGAGGGCCAAAGATGGACATCTACATCCTTGCAGTTTCTTCTCCCGGAAGTTCTCCCCAGCTGAGCGCAACTATGCCATTGGCGATCAGGAGTTGCTAGCCATCAAGCTCGCTCTGGAGGAGTGGAGATACCTGTTGGACTGTTGGAGGGAGCTTCCCACTCAATCACCATACTTACCGACCACAAAAATCTTTTATATCTCAAAGGCGCACAATGTCTGAATCCTCGTCAGGCCAGATGGGCACTTTTCTTCTCTAGGTTTGACTTTAAACTCCAGTTCTGTCCGGGTTCTCAGAATCGTAAGGCCGATGCCCTTTCCCGCTCATGGGAGCAAGAAAATGAGTCCGAGTCTGCAGACAAGCATCCTATTATTAATCCGTTGGCATTCTCCACGGTAGGGATGGACTCTACGCCTCCACCAGGGAAAAGTTTTGTTAAGCCAGTTCTAAGGAAGAAGCTCATGCATTGGGCCCATGCTTCCCGTTTTGCTGGACATACAGGCATTCAGAAAACCCTTGAATTTATTTCTAGGTCCTACTGGTGGCCAACTCTGAAGAAGGACGTTATGGAATTTATTGCCTCCTGCCCAAAGTGTGCCCAACACAAAGTCTCCCGCCAGTCGCCTGCGGGGCAACTGGTTCCATTATCTGTTCCCCGTCGACCTTGGACCCATTTGTCGATGGACTTTGTTTCCGATCTACCTATCTGCAACAAGTTTAATACCATCTGGGTGGTAGTTGACCGGTTCACCAAGATGGCACATTTCATCCCTCTCACCGGTCTTCCGTCAGCTTCCAAGTTGGCTCAAGTGTTTATACAAGAGATCTTCCGACTTCACGGTCTTCCTGAAGAGATCATCTCGGATCGTGGAGTACAATTTGTAGCCAAATTTTGGCGAAGTTTGTGTCAAGCCCTCCAAGTCAAGTTAAAGTTTTCCACGGCTACCATCCTCAGACCAATGGTCAAACCGAGAGGGTGAATCAGGACTTGGAGGCCTTCCTCCGTATATATGTGTCTTCCTCTCAAGATGACTGGGTTCAACTCCTTCCTTGGGCCGAGTTCAGCCACAGCAATCAATACCATTCCTCATCTTCTTCTACACCATTCTTCATTAATTATGGATTCCACCCTAAAGTCCCAGAATTCCAACCGCTTCCCGCAACTTCTGTTCCAGCAGTGGATGTCACCTTGCGTCAGTTTTCAAATAACTGGAGGAACGTCCGCGCAGCCCTGCTTAAAGCCTCATTCAGGTATAAGAAGTTTGCCGATAGAAAGCGTAGAGCGGTTCCTGCTCTCAAGGTGGGTGATCGTGTGTGGCTGTCCACGAAGAATTTGAGGTTGAGAGTTCCCAGCATGAAATTTGCACCTCGCTACATCGGACCCTTCAAGATTGAACAAGTCATCAATCCTGTTGCCTACAGGTTACAGTTACCATCCTTCTTGAAAATACCCAGGACATTTCATGTTTCTTTGTTGAAACCGCTGATCCTGAATCGGTTTCATTCCGCACTTCCTCCAGCTCCCAAAGTTCAGACTCAACGGGCAGTCGAGTACGAGGTGGCCAAGATTTTGGACTCACGTTTCCGTTACGGTCAGTTACAATACCTCATTGACTGGAAGGGCTATGGTCCTGAAGAACGCTCTTGGACCAATGCCTCAGACGTCCATGCTCCTGCCTTGGTCCGAAATTTCCACGCAAAGTTTCCTTTAAAGCCTAAGAAGTGTCCTGGGGCCACTCCTAAAGGGGGGGGTGCTGCTTTGGTTGTCTAACCTAGTTCCAGTTTGTCTCTCTCCTGTGGTTGTCTTCCAGGTTCCAGCTCCTGTCTCCAGACTTCTGCTATAGAGACCCGCACCAGCATTCCATCTGCGGTGTAGCCTGACTCTCCGATCCATTCTGGACTCACCTGTTTCCAGTTACATCAATCACCTGCTTCCAGCCGTGTACAGCTTCTCTTAAAGGGCCGGTGTCCTTTCTGCAGTTTACCACTCTCCACCGGTATTATTATTTCACCGCTCTCAAACTCCAAACTTCATCAATCACCTGCTTCCAGCCCAGCTTCCAGCAGTGTACAGCTTCTCTTAAAGGGCCGGTGTCCTTTCTGCAGTTTACCACTCTCCACCGGTATTATTATTTCACCGCCCTCAAACTCCAAACTTCATTATTATTTCATCGCTCTCAAGTTCGTTTATTATTTAACTGGTTCCAGCCAGTATCCACTCCGTACCAACAACAGTCTGGTTCCAGCCAGTATCCACAGCAGCCGTTTTATCTTCAGCAACCCAGCCTTTCCTGGAACACCAGCTGGTACGATCCTGGGTTCTCTCCATTGCTACAGTCAGGCCTGGTAAGGACTTTCCAACTAGAAGATTATTAGAACTGTCTCACTCTACCAGCGCCTGTGGCCCTTGCCACCCTGTAGTACCCAGGAATTGTATTTATCCTCTGTTGACTTTTATGTTTCCTTTACTGCTGCTGTGTTACGGAGTTTGTCATAATAAACATCATTGACTTTTATCCTGGTTGTCGTGGTCACGCCTTCGGGCAGTTATTCTACATGTTACTTACATGTCTAGGGGTCTGATACAACCTCCCAGGTTCCGTTACATCTCAGCCCCTACAACTGAGGCTGCCTCCCGTCAGCTCAGGCCCTCAGTTGTGACACCCAACAGCAGAGTCCCTTAATGCAGTTACTGATTTATCCCTCCAGTATGGATTGGTGATCTGTATCTTTGCTCTCAACACTTCCTTTAAACCATCCATTAGCACAGATACTGCTACTTCTCTGTGCGATGCACTTGTTTCGATGTTTTCTATACCCGTATACCTAGTCATGTCCTGCAATGCCCGGTGGAAATAATTAGAAGTACTTTCCCCTTTGTTTTGTCTTATGGAGAAGATTTTGTTCCACTCGACAATGGCTGGGAAATATACTTCTAACTGTCGGTTGATCTGCTTAATACATTCCTGATTGTGTTCCTCCGTACAAGGTACCTCTGTGTCTAATTTACAATCAGCAATAAATTTCGCAGGGTCAACACTGGAGGGCAAACATGCCCTCAGCACTGTCCGCCACTCTTTGTTGGTGGGTTCTGTGGAGTTTCCTAGTTCTTTAACAAACCTTTGACATGCTACTAGATTTTTCCTGGGATCAGGAAATTCAGACATAATTGATCTCAATTCCATCCGGGACCAGGGACAGCGCATTGCACTGTCCTTGACGGGAAGGATTCCCTGATCGTCAGTCTTCCCATCGGGGACTGTGATCACCTTGACAGGACTAAACTCAATTACATCACCTTGTTTTGGTCTTACAATATGCTGTACATTTGTTTGTGCGTGATATAAAACATTGTACGTACCTGTGGACACGACCTCACCTGACCCTCCGTTAGGGGGTTTGATTATTGCCTTTACCGATTTGGTCGCGTCCACCTGGATGTCTTGTGTGATGGCTGCTGGAAGAGGTGCCGACATCGGGCTGGGTTCACTTTCTTGCTCGTATTCCTGAGGGAAGTTTGACATGGGGTGCAACTTGCACGGGTTAATAGTTGTACATTTAACAGCATTACAATTATCATTGTTATGTTTATTACACTTATTCTTATCATCTATACTACAGTTGCTAAGTGCGTTTTTATTGTTCAACATTGTGCCTTTCTCCGCAACCATAATTCTCTCCATTGCCATGTCTCTCCTCCCAAGATAAGAGTCAGATATGTCAGTTAACTCTCTTTGCAATTCACTTTCCTGTTGCCATAACTGTAAACAATCAAAATGTTTAACTCGCCTCTTTGCTGATTTAATGAGACTTATCCTTCTCCTTAGATTCAGTAACACATCTGGGCTGAAGCTACCTACTCTTGGGAATTTCTCCCCGTCATGCATTGTCATTCTCTCCCATTCATCACATAAAACTTCTGTGTGTGAGCCGTATTTTTCACACATTACGTACCTTGCCGACCCAATTGGTCGGTTTATAGAATCAACCCGAACCGAGGTTGATCGCCCCCTTCCTGAACAACTGGCCCCCATAATTTGCAGGTGTTGCTTGCAGCGAACCCTTACAAAAAACCAAAATATTCAAAGATAGGTTGACGGTGGTGGTTTACCGAGCACCCCACTCACTCGCCCACGCCGACCAATACGCCCACACACTGATATAGTGCTGGCGTACTCGACCCAGGGCCCCTATGAACCTTCGTTTACTGGAACATGTGGGTGTGATCCGTAGAGCATTGACCCTTTCCAGTAACTGTGGGGTTGTTGGATAATTCCTGAGTGACCAGAGAACTTCCCTTTTAAAAATAAAAAATTACACAAATCACGTTAGAATGTACAAATAGTGTTTATGACCGGGTTCGTACACAAATGGTACTGGTCAGACTAACTAATGCACACAATTACGTGCGGTACAATCGTTCAGTACATAAGCAACTAATCTTATGTACGGAGCGACCAGTGGAATCGACATTCAGCAGCTGCGAATTCCTTCAGCCTGAGCTTTATGGCCTATATGGGTGTTGCATCAACCCTTCTTGGTGTTGTGCCTTGTCTCTATAGCGGACTTCCTTGTCTGCTGTACCTGGACCTCCTGGTCTGTTATGCGACCTCCTGGTCTGACCTCCTGGTCTGTTACAGTATGACCTCCTGGTCTGCTACACTCTAATGCTCTTTATATATGTTTAACCAGGGATGCCTCCCTAGCCACCATGTATGTCACTTACACGTATGTACTTCACGAGAACTCGGTGATTTCTGTGGTTCAATCCCCAAAATTGTAAAACTTAAAAACACTCACTCATCACATGTACACTTTTGTTTCTATTTCTATTTATGCGCAGAAATTTTTCTTTAGACCAGATGTGTTGTAAATTTGGAGAAGGATCTGTTAATTTAAATTTCGGATTTAAAAATAGATTTGCGCTATTTATCGCCTGTTGCGCTATTTATCGCCTGTTGCGCTATTTATCGCCTGTTGAAAATCAACACTATCGTGTGACTTGAGTTACGTGGGCGTACCCAGATGCTCCGTTGCGTAATTTACGCTGCGTGCGTCGGCCTTTGCGTACGCGAGTCTCAGCCCTTTGTTAGAGACACGTGTACACAAAACCAATGTCCACCGCAACACAACTAACACGTTTATCAATGTAGATGATCCTCGATCCTCTACTGAACCCCACACCAATCTCTCCTTGTACCTTTAGGTAGAGCTGCGTGTGCTTTACACTTTATCCCTTAACGCATTACTTTTACACTTTAACTATGAAATAGCGACAAATCTCTCTTAGCACGTTTTATCAATTATAAAATGGCAACAGGAGAGTGATATGAAAATACACGAATGAAAAAGAAATGCAGATATGTGCGTGTGTACGCAAGACAGAAATAAACAGTTTTAAAAGACACTAGCGTGTTGTTCCTACCTCCGGTTCCGGATTCCTTCAGCACCCTTTACTAAGCGAAGCAGACACTTATCCCGTCAGCACTGCGAAGAATATGATCTCCCGCCCTTTGCTGATGGATAATGTCTGCTGAAATTACCTAGCAGAGATATGTGAAGGACAGGACGAGCCGCCAATTGATAAAGCTAAATATTTATCTTATTTAAAACTAGTGATGAGCGCCTGAAATTTTTCGGGTTTTGTGTTTTGGTTTTGGGTTCGGTTCCGCGGCCGTGTTTTGGGTTCGACCGCGTTTTGGCAAAACCTCACCGAATTTTTTTTGTCGGATTCGGGTGTGTTTTGGATTCGGGTGTTTTTTTCAAAAAACCCTAAAAAACAGCTTAAATCATAGAATTTGGGGGTCATTTTGATCCCATATTATTATTAACCTCAAAAACCATAATTTCCACTAATTTTCAGTCTATTCTGAATACCTCACACCTCACAATATTATTTTTAGTCCTAAAATTTGCACCGAGGTCGCTGGATGACTAAGCTAAGCGACCCTAGTGGCCGACACAAACACCTGGCCCATCTAGGAGTGGCACTGCAGTGTCACGCAGGATGTCCCTTCCAAAAAACCCTCCCCAAACAGCACATGACGCAAAGAAAAAAAGAGGCGCAATGAGGTAGCTGTGTGAGTAAGATTAGCGACCGTAGTGGCCGACACAAACACCGGGCCCATTTAGGAGTGGCACTGCAGTGTCACGCAGGATGTCCCTTCCAAAAAACCCTCCCCAAACAGCACATGACGCAAAGAAAAAAAGAGGCGCAATGAGGTAGCTGTGTGAGTAAGATTAGCGACCCTAGTGGCCGACACAAACACCGGGCCCATCTAGGAGTGGCACTGCAGTGTCACGCAGGATGGCCCTTCCAAAAAACCCTCCCCAAACAGCACATGACGCAAAGAAAAAAAGAGGCGCAATGAGGTAGCTGACTGTGTGAGTAAGATAAGCGACCCTAGTGGCCGACACAAACACCGGGCCCATTTAGGAGTGGCACTGCAGTGTCACGCAGGATGTCCCTTCCAAAAAAACCTCCCCAAACAGCACATGACGCAAAGAAAAATAAAAGAAAAAAGAGGTGCAAGATGGAATTGTCCTTGGGCCCTCCCACCCACCCTTATGTTGTATAAACAAAACAGGACATGCACACTTTAACCAACCCATCATTTCAGTGACAGGGTCTGCCACACGACTGTGACTGATATGACGGGTTGGTTTGGACCCCCCCCAAAAAAGAAGCAATTAATCTCTCCTTGCACAAACTGGCTCTACAGAGGCAAGATGTCCACCTCATCATCATCCTCCGATATATCACCGTGTACATCCCCCTCCTCACAGATTATTAATTCGTCCCCACTGGAATCCACCATCTCAGCTCCCTGTGTACTTTGTGGAGGCAATTGCTGCTGGTCAATGTCTCCGCGGAGGAATTGATTATAATTCATTTTAATGAACATCATCTTCTCCACATTTTCTGGATGTAACCTCGTACGCCGATTGCTGACAAGGTGAGCGGCGGCACTAAACACTCTTTCGGAGTACACACTTGTGGGAGGGCAACTTAGGTAGAATAAAGCCAGTTTGTGCAATGGCCTCCAAATTGCCTCTTTTTCCTGCCAGTATAAGTATGGACTGTGTGACGTGCCTACTTGGATGCGGTCACTCATATAATCCTCCACCATTCTTTCAATGGTGAGAGAATCATATGCAGTGACAGTAGACGACATGTCCGTAATCGTTGTCAGGTCCTTCAGTCCGGACCAGATGTCAGCATCAGCAGTCGCTCCAGACTGCCCTGCATCACCGCCAGCGGGTGGGCTCGGAATTCTGAGCCTTTTCCTCGCACCCCCAGTTGCGGGAGAATGTGAAGGAGGAGATGTTGACAGGTCGCGTTCCGCTTGACTTGACAATTTTCTCACCAGCAGGTCTTTCAACCCCAGCAGACTTGTGTCTGCCGGAAAGAGAGATCCAAGGTAGGCTTTAAATCTAGGATCGAGCATGGTGGCCAAAATGTAGTGCTCTGATTTCAACAGATTGACCACCCGTGAATCCTTGTTAAGCGAATTAAGGGCTCCATCCACAAGTCCCACATGCCTAGCGGAATCGCTCCGTGTTAGCTCCTCCTTCAATGTCTCCAGCTTCTTCTGCAAAAGCCTGATGAGGGGAATGACCTGACTCAGGCTGGCAGTGTCTGAACTGACTTCACGTGTGGCAAGTTCAAAGGGCAGCAGAACCTTGCACAACGTTGAAATCATTCTCCACTGCGCTTGAGACAGGTGCATTCCACCTCCTATATCGTGCTCAATTGTATAGGCTTGAATGGCCTTTTGCTGCTCCTCCAACCTCTGAAGCATATAGAGGGTTGAATTCCACCTCGTTACCACTTCTTGCTTCAGATGATGGCAGGGCAGGTTCAGTAGTTTTTGGTGGTGCTCCAGTCTTCTGTACGTGGTGCCTGTACGCCGAAAGTGTCCCGCAATTCTTCTGGCCACCGACAGCATCTCTTGCACGCCCCTGTCGTTTTTTAAATAATTCTGCACCACCAAATTCAAGGTATGTGCAAAACATGGGACGTGCTGGAATTTGCCCATATTTAATGCACACACAATATTGCTGGCGTTGTCCGATGCCACAAATCCACAGGAGAGTCCAATTGGGGTAAGCCACTCCGCGATGATCTTCCTCATTTGCCGTAAGAGGTTTTCAGCTGTGTGCGTATTCTGGAAGGCGGTGATACAAAGCGTAGCCTGCCTAGGAAAGAGTTGGCGTTTGCGAGATGCTGCTACTGGTGCCGCCGCTGCTGTTCTTGCGGCGGGAGTCCATACATCTACCCAGTGGGCTGTCACAGTCATATAGTCCTGACCCTGCCCTGCTCCACTTGTCCACATGTCCGTGGTTAAGTGGACATTGGGTACAGCTGCATTTTTTAGGACACTGGTGACTCTTTTTCTGAGGTCTGTGTAAATTTTCGGTATCGCCTGCCTAGAGAAATGGAACCTAGATGGTATTTGGTACCGGGGACACAGTACCTCCAACAAGTCTCTAGTTGGCTCTGCAGTAATGATGGATACCGGAACCACGTTTCTCACCACCCAGGATGCCAAGGCCTCAGTTATCCGCTTTGCAGTAGGATGACTGCTGTGATATTTCATCTTCCTCGCAAAGGACTGTTGGACAGTCAATTGCTTGGTGGAAGTAGTAAAAGTGGTCTTACGACTTCCCCTCTGGGATGACCATCGACTCCCAGCAGCAACAACAGCAGCGCCAGCAGCAGTAGGCGTTACACGCAAGGATGCATCGGAGGAATCCCAGGCAGGAGAGGACTCGTCAGAATTGCCAGTGACATGGCCTGCAGGACTATTGGCATTCCTGGGGAAGGAGGAAATTGACACTGAGGGAGTTGGTGGGGTGGTTTGCGTGAGCTTGGTTACAAGAGGAAGGGATTTACTGGTCAGTGGACTGCTTCAGCTGTCACCCAAAGTTTTTGAACTTGTCACTGACTTATTATGAATGCGCTGCAGGTGACGTATAAGGGAGGATGTTCCGAGGTGGTTAACGTCCTTACCCCTACTTATTACAGCTTGACAAAGGGAACACACGGCTTGACACCTGTTGTCCGCATTTCTGTTGAAATACCTCCACACCGAAGAGCTGATTTTTTTGGTATTTTCACCAGGCATGTCAACGGCCATATTCCTCCCACGGACAACAGGTGTCTCCCCGGGTGCCTGACTTAAACAAACCACCTCACCATCAGAATCCTCCTGGTCAATTTCCTCCCCAGCGCCAGCAACACCCATATCCTCCTCATCCTGGTGTACTTCAACACTGACATCTTCAATCTGACTATCAGGAACTGGACTGCGGGTGCTCCTTCCAGCACTTGCAGGGGGCGTGCAAATGGTGGAAGGCGCATGCTCTTCACGTCCAGTGTTGGGAAGGTCAGGCATCGCAACCGACACAATTGGACTCTCCTTGTGGATTTGGGATTTCGAAGAACGCACAGTTCTTTGCGGTGCTACTGCTTTTGCCAGCTTGAGTCTTTTCATTTTTCTAGCGAGAGGCTGAGTGCCTCCATCCTCATGTGAAGCTGAACCACTAGCCATGAACATAGGCCAGGGCCTCAGCCGTTCCTTGCCACTCCGTGTGGTAAATGGCATATTGGCAAGTTTACACTTCTCCGACGACAATTTTATTTTAGGTTTTGGAGTCCTTTTTTTACTGATATTTGGTGTTTTGGATTTGACATGCTCTGTACTATGACATTGGGCATCGGCCTTGGCAGACGACGTTGCTGGCATTTCATCGTCTCGGCCATGACTAGTGGCAGCAGCTTCAGCACGAGGTGGAAGTGGATCTTGATCTTTCCCTAATTTTGGAACCTCAACATTTTTGTTCTCCATATTTTAATAGGCACAACTAAAAGGCACCTCAGGTAAACAATGGAGATGGATGGATACTAGTATACAATTATGGCCGGACTGCCGAGTGCCGACACAGAGGTAGCTACAGCCGTGAACTACCGTACTGTACTGTGTCTGCTGCTAATATAGACTGGTTGATAAAGAGATGTAGTAGTATGTATAAGTATAAAGAAGAAAGAAAAAAAAACCACGGGTAGGTGGTATACAATTATGGACGGACTGCCGAGTGCCGACACAGAGGTAGCTACAGCCGTGGACTACCGTACTGTACTGTGTCTGCTGCTAATATAGACTGGTTGATAAAGAGATGTAGTAGTATGTATAAGTATAAAGAAGAAAGAAAAAAAAACCACGGGTAGGTGGTATACAATTATGGACGGACTGCCGAGTGCCGACACAGAGGTAGCTACAGCCGTGGACTACAGTACTGTACTGTGTCTGCTGCTAATATAGACTGGTTGATAAAGAGATGTAGTAGTATGTATAAGTATAAAGAAGAAAGAAAAAAAAACCACGGGTAGGTGGTATACAATTATTGATGGACTGCCGAGTGCCGACACAGAGGTAGCTACAGCCGTGGACTACCGTACTGTACTGTGTCTGCTGCTAATATAGACTGGTTGATAAAGAGATGTAGTAGTATGTATAAGTATAAAGAAGAAAAAAAACCCACGGGTAGGTGGTATACAATTATGGACGGACTGCCGAGTGCCGACACAGAGGTAGCTACAGCCGTGGACTACCGTACTGTACTGTGTCTGCTGCTAATATAGACTGGTTGATAAAGAGTTGTAGTAGTATGTATAAGTATAAAGAAGAAAGAAAAAAAAACCACGGGTAGGTGGTATACAATTATGGACGGACTGCCGAGTGCCGACACAGAGGTAGCTACAGCCGTGAACTACCGTACTGTACTGTGTCTGCTGCTAATATAGACTGGTTGATAAAGAGATGTAGTAGTATGTATGTATAAAGAAGAAAGAAAAAAAAACCTCGGGTAGGTGGTATACAATTATGGACGGACTGCCGAGTGCCGACACAGAGGTAGCTACAGCCGTGAACTACCGTACTGTACTGTGTCTGCTGCTAATATAGACTGGTTGATAAAGAGATGTAGTAGTATGTATGTATAAAGAAGAAAGAAAAAAAAACCTCGGGTAGGTGGTATACAATTATGGACGGACTGCCGAGTGCCGACACAGAGGTAGCTACAGCCGTGAACTACCGTACTGTACTGTGTCTGCTGCTAATATAGACTGGTTGACAAAGAGATGTAGTAGTATGTATGTATAAAGAAGAAAGAAAAAAAAACCTTGGGTAGGTGGTATACAATTATTGACGGACTGCCGAGTGCCGACACAGAGGTAGCTACAGCCGTGAACTACCGTACTGTACTGTGTCTGCTGCTAATATAGACTGGTTGATAAAGAGATGTAGTAGTATGTATGAATAAAGAAGAAAGAAAAAAAAACCACGGGTAGGTGGTATACAATTATGGACGGACTGCCGAGTGCCGACACAGAGGTAGCTACAGCCGTGGACTACCGTACTGTACTGTGTCTGCTGCTAATATAGACTGGTTGATAAAGAGATGTAGTAGTATGTATGTATAAAGAAGAAAGAAAAAAAAAACCACGGGTAGGTGGTATACAATTATGGATGGACTGCCGAGTGCCGACACAGAGGTAGCTACAGCCGTGAACTACCGTACTGTGTCTGCTGCGACTGGATGATAAATAATGATATAAAAAATATATATATATCACTACTGCAGCCGGACAGGTATATATTATATAATGACGGACCTGCTGGACACTGTCTGTCAGCAGAATGAGTTTTTTATAGAATAAAAAAAAAACACCACACAAGTGAAGTCACACGACGAGTGTTTAACTTTTTCAGGCAATCACAATATAGTATACTACTAACTATACTGGTGGTCAGTGTGGTCAGGTCACTGGTCAGTCACACTGGCAGTGGCACTCCTGCAGCAAAAGTGTGCACTGTTTAATTTTAATATAATATGTACTCCTGGCTCCTGCTATAACCTATAACTGGCACTGCAGTGCTCCCCAGTCTCCCCCACAATTATAAGCTGTGTGAGCTGAGCACAGTCAGATATATACATAGATGATGCAGCACACTGGGCTGAGCAGTGCACACAGATATGGTATGTGACTGAGTCACTGTGTGTATCGTTTTTTTCAGGCAGAGAACGGATATATTAAATAAAACTGCACTGTCTGGTGGTCACTGTGGTCAGTCACTAGTAAACTCTGCACTCTCTACACTTCTACAGTACTCCTAAGCTCCAGTAAATCAGGTCAATCTCTCTCTCTCTCTCTCTCTCTCTCTCTTCTAATCTAAATGGAGAGGACGCCAGCCACGTCCTCTCCCTATCAATCTCAATGCACGTGTGAAAATGGCGGCGACGCGCGGCTCCTTATATAGAATCCGAGTCTCGCGAGAATCCGACAGCGTCATGATGACGTTCGGGCGCGCTCGGGTTAACCGAGCAAGGCGGGAGGATCCGAGTCTGCTCGGACCCGTGAAAAAAACCATGAAGTTCGGGCGGGTTCGGATTCAGAGAAACCGAACCCGCTCATCTCTATTTAAAACCCTTTAAGAGGCCTAAGAACACTGTACGCTATTGACGTATGGAGTATCGTAAGGGTACGCACGTTGCGTAGCGATCGCTTAGCCGAGGTCGAGACGCTCAAGCGTCACGTTCGCTCACGGCCAAGAGATCACAGGCAGGCACGCTATTGGCTGCCGACTAACATAATGGTTCGCTATAGCGTAGCGGACGCTGTATCGGGAGCGGGCCGCTCGAGCGATACAAACGCTCGCGAGAATACGCTGTTGGTATCGGACACACTATAGGTGAGCGACTACCTTAATGCTACGCTATCAGCGTAGCGGACGCTCGAGACCACGAGGAGATCACGAGCGGCGCAGACGCTCACAATGTTAAACCTTTAAATCTAAACCATAAACAATGTAATATGCTGTAAAACCTTAGTGTAGAGATAGGGTGTAGATGCAACACAGTGTAACCTTATTAACTTAAAAGCTGTTTGAGCGTCACCGACGCTCCGTGAATACTTAACACTATAAGAAATACACAGATACCGTGCTTAGGGTCTAACGCCTTATATGAATGTTATACTTGCAAAAAGAATAATACAATACAAGTCACACACTACAATATAACATAGACTAACTAACCAGGTAACTACACATGAAATACAATACAATACTATTTCGTTTAAGAGAATACGAGAGAAAGAGAAGAGAGAGAGAGAGAGATATGGCCCATAATAACAAGAAAGACAATATGATTGCGGAGAAAACTTACGCACAAGGGGAACGATCGCATGCGCCTCTGGACATCCAGCTCCCGATTTTCAGCAATGAGAACCGTTGAAGAGTGAGAGCTGGATGTGATCGGCTTGTCTATTTATGCCCCACACACAATACAATTCAATGGTTCCTACAATCTCATTGTTCATTGGACACAGGAATTCCTCCTCGCATCATAACAAAAGGTCATAGGTTGATTCATACAGGTGGGCTGTGACGATTTCCAACTGCTCAGGTGGGTGGGAAACTAGGTTTCCCGCCGCATGGATAAGTAAGTGCAAATAATAGTAAATGGACATAAACTTCTTATGTCCATAACTATTCGCACGAGCGATTAATTTGCTTCAAACCAACACCGGAATATTGCTAATTAAATACTCTTCCGATGGATACTAAACACCACAGTATTACTCCTGTCTGACCCTTCGTATCAAACAAAGGGGGATTTCTCTGTCCACGAACATGCTACATTAACTAAACCTTCAGATTCTATCAAAGGGACCACAATCTACAAAATACATTATATAGTGAAAATATGTAACGATTGAGTCGCACGCTACGAACACATGAACTCTACCGTAAATGCACATACCGCGCGCCCGCGGGTGCCCGCGGGTGCCCGCAACAGCGAGTATGCGCACGCACGGGAGAGCGCACGCATGCGCAGCGCGGACCTGTATGAGGTGCAAATATGGCAGTGTGCATCGTGATATTTTTCTGACTTTGACAATGGTGTCAACATTCGACATGGTGGAATATGCACAATTCCACTCAAGACCTTTGCAACATCTGATTCTGACCAGATGGAATGGAGTACATCAGACAATAAAGAAACAAATGATGGTACTTCCGGTAAAGGTAAAGAGGTCGTTAGCCTGGTGGCTACAGACATCCCATCTAGACAAAGGGAGACCCTTTTGGATATCAGATTGGGAGATCCTGACAACGGATGCCAGTCTTCACGGCTGGGGAACAGTGTCTGGAAAATTATGGTTCCAGGGACAATGGACCACAGAAGAAAGTTGCCTGCCAATAAATCTGTTGGAACTCCGGGCCATATACATGGCACTGATTCAGGCAAAGGACATTCTGCAAGGAAAACCAGTCCAGTTCCACTCAGACAATGCAACGGCAGTAGTGTACCTCAACCATCAGGGAGGAACTCGCAGCAAAAGAGCAATGAAGGAGGTAAGTCACGTACTAAAATGGGCAGAACTCCATCTTCCAGCATTGTCCGCAGTGTTCGTTCCAGGAGTACTAAACTGGGAAGTGGACTTTCTCAGTCGGCACACCATTCAAGAAACCGAAGGGGCTCTACACCCACAAGTATTTCAGTCGATAGTAGACAAGTGGGGGTTGCCAGAGATAGACCTCATGGCATCCCATCTGAACCACAAAGTTCCTGCATACGGGTCAAGAACAAAAGACCCCGGAGCGATCCTGGTGGACGCACTATCAGCGAAATGGGACTTTCATCTGGCATATCTGTTTCCTCCAATCTCCCTGCTACCCAGGGTGGTGAGGAAAATAAAGCAAGCAAAGGGTGCCGTGATTCTAATAGCTCCGGCATGGCCTCAGGCATTGGTACATAGATCTGCAGAGGATGTCAATGGATGCGCCAATTCTGCTCCCTCAACGTCAAGATATACTAATGCAGGGTCCCTGTTATCAGAGGCATCTGGATCGGCTGTCTTTGACGGCATGGCTGTTGAAATCTCTATCCTAAAATCAAGAGGTTTTTCACAACAGGTAATTCAAACAATGCTTAGAGCAAGGAAACCTTCCTCTGCTCGCATTTATCACTGAATATGGCGAACCTATATTCAGTGGTGCAGTGAAAATAATATGGATCCAAAATCTTTCAGAGTATCCAGAATCTTAGATTTCCTTCAGGCAGGAATGGATAAGGGTTTGAAGGTGGCTTCCTTGAGAGTTCAAGTTTCGGCATTGACTGTATGGTTTCAAAAGAAAATTGCGTACTTTTTTTCCAGGGAATGCTGCGCATTCAACCACCTTTTGTTCCTCCTGCAGTACCATGGGATTTAAGTCTGGTTCTCAAAACCCTTCAAGGGGCTCCGTTTGAACCACTAAATAAAGTGGATCTTAAATGGTTAACAGCTAAAGTACTCTTCCTACTGACTATGGCATCAGCTAGAAGAGTATCAGATTTAGGAGCACTATCATGTAAGTCTCCTTTTCTGAGTTTTTATCCAGATAAAACAGTTCTCAGAACTAAGTCTGGTTATCTTCCAAAGGTGGTATCGAAGTTTCACCTTAATGAAGAAATTGTGGTCCCGGCTTTTCAGGTATCGGGACTTTCTGCGGGCGAAGCGTCGCTGGACGTAGTCCGGGCGTTAAGAATCTACATAGATCGTACCAGTGCCATCAGAAAGACAGATTCTCTCTTCGTTCTCTACGGATTTCATAAGAGGTGATGGCCTGCTACTAAACAGACGCTAGCAAGATGGCTTCGAATGACGATTTCAGAAGCATACTCTCGAGCTGATCTCGCTGTTCCGGCTAATGTCTCTGCTCACTCTACACTTAGTAAGGTAGGTCTTTCATGGGCAGCACAACATGGTGCTTCAGCAGAACAGATATGTAAGGCAGCCACATGGTCTTCCATTAACACATTCATTAGACATTATGCCTTGGACACCTTTGCCTCTCATGACGCTGAATTCGGGCGAAAGGTTCTCCTGTCAAATCAGGAGCGTCCCCACCTCTAAAAATTTGCTTTGGGAAATCCCAATGTTATCCTGTGGATAACCTGTGGACCCAGCCGGAGAAATATACGTTATGGTAAGAACTTACCATTGATAACGGTATTTCTCCTATTTCCACAGGGATTCCACCCTGACGCACCTGATTTGAGAATCTTTATACTCACTAACCTCTTTCCTCTTGTGTGGAAGGGTGTGCATGTGTGTTCTTCTCGCCTGAATAGGGTTCTACATAATGCTCCTGCCTAAATGCTTTGGAAACAACTGATTTGACTGAGTCGGTGGGCGGGATTATATGGACGAGCCCGGTGCATCCTGGGAGGCCACAAAGCTCGTGATCGATTTGGTGCCAATCCGCTGACGCTCCAGCATATCCCAATGTTATCCAGGGGGAAACCTGTGGACATAGGAGAAATACCGTTATCAACGGTAAGTTCTTACCATAACGTATATTTTCCTGTCTATTAGATAGGAAAAAACAGACACCCAATTGACTTTTCAAACAATTGAGTACCTCTCAAAGTATTTACTTAGAAGCCTCGTTAATGAAGACTGCTTTATTATGCAGTGAGCACTGAATTTTCCAATGTTGCTCATTTCCCACTGTGTAAACCCATTTAATACTATCGTTTCTACTCTTTACACATTCAACATATCAATCAGTAGTTCCTAAAGTATTTTAAGGCTATCCAGTATGATGCTTTCTCAAAAACATTCATAAACGCACTAATTGATGTACCAAATTAAATTTTTCTTTTAAAATATTTTAGAAAATTTTGCTCAAGAGGGGAAAAAAGTGTTTTGAAGACGTAATCTACCAAACCATCTACAAGTACCAGACTCTCAACCAGACACTGATTTCAGATTTGACCTTTTCAGTGCACTGATGAAATGTCGCATTCAGCACTTGATGACAAATGAGGATTATAGCTGAATGGAATCAACACTGTGTATAAATGTGTTACAGGGGTATGCTTATTCTGCATGATGCAATGAAAATCTTATTTTCAAAGCAAATGGGTTTTATGACAGGCCTAATGTAAGCGATTTGAAAATAAGACATTCAAAATGTATAGTATTATTGCTTTTTCACTTACTTTATTGCAAATTTGGATTCTTTGATACTAATTAGTGTTTTCTGTATTCAGAAAAAAACTGCAAAAATAGTTGCAGTTTAAGGATTTTTAGGGGGTATTCTATCAGGCCTGTTAATATTTCTTACAAAAAAAGTTTTTTCCCCCCCGTAATTTTAGCTCACTAGTGAGTATCGAGCTGTCCTATTAAAGACAGGTTTTTATTCGGGTGAAGAATTCCCATTTGCGGGCATTAACACATGTGACCCGGGTTACGTTCCCGGACCTATGTGTCATCATGGCTCTGATGGGCTGCTTTTCAAGGATTAGGCGCACGAGAAACAAAATCCCTGAGAAGTGTTTGCATCAGGGCTAAAAGAATAGCACCCAGCAAATCTATTAGCAGCGGTCATTTACCACAGCTAATAGGATATCCCCCAATAGAAATATACAGAAGCCATTGAATCTGTACTTTAAAAAAATATATATCTTACAATGCCCTTTATTAACATTAAAGTACAAATGCTGTTTTCAGATGTCCTTACGGGCTAAGGTCATGGTGTTGTGTGCAAGTTAGTTACCAATGTGTGAAGTGTGGTGGTGCAAGTGTGTTGCTAAATTCCAATTAGGTAAGAGTATAATTAGTTCTGTGCAGAAATTTGCTAAGTTGAAAATGGCTATTCTCAGTACCCAAGCTGCTGAGGGTTTTTTTGTTGGGTATAGTTAAAGTAAAGAAATCAGCAAGTTATGTGGCCCGATTGGTCCCAGCAAGACTGAGTGGTCTTAAACTCAACATCACTTTATTTAAAAGGCACCATAGACTCTGCAGTGATATATAACCAACAATATCCGCAAAATACAAATAAGACACAAGAGAAATGGCACCAACAATGTAAGAACACACAACTGGAACAAAGAAAGCTTTTCCAAAGGTAAGGAGCTCTGCTAATGTTCAAGAGGGGCAGAGAAGCAACTCTGATAAAAGTGGAGAAGGGACGGTAGCTGTCTAGGATGGGGCGGGATTGGCAGTTATGAATAGATGATTTGTAAGGGGGTGAAATAATGGAGGTTAGCAATTCTGGCCAGAGGAGCTCTAAAGGTGTGACTAAGGTGGTGATAGAGGGTAAAGTGATTAAGAGGATGGTGCGAGTAGGGCAGTTTTTCTTGACAAGTTTGGAAAGGGGAGGAGGTAAATGGGACTTTATAGCTGAGTCTAAGCAATTTCATTTGTGTTCTGGAGGGAATAAGGAGCCAGAGCAGAGATGCCCAATGGGAGAGAAATATTTGTCTTACCACTGCAAAGAAAACATTACAGGAGGCACAGAGGAGATTGTAGGAATCAGTCTTGGTGATAATGAGGGAGAGGAAAGGGTTGTGGAGGTGACAGGATTGGACGAGAGGGGCAGTCAGATTGCTTAGATTTTAAATACCCTTAATAATTAGTTCCAATTGTGGATCTTTTAAAATGTGTCGGTAATGAATACACCCAGTCACCTGCTTGGTGACCTAGAAAACATTAATTGTTGGGAACAATTGTTTGGGAACCCCTGGTATAAAAAAAATCTAGTTTTAGGAAGATGTGACAGCGGACTGTCGAAAGATTATGATTCATTTTGGATTTCCAGCTATCATTAGTGTCTGGCCATCCAAGTGAAGAGAGGCAGCCGGTTACATAGGGCGGTATCCAATTATCTGCAGTAATTTACTGGGCTTATCCTATTAGCCCCGATGCTGGCACTTTTTGGGGATTTGGTTTCACCTGCCTCAATATGCCAGTTTTACAGCGATCACTGGTGCGAAAACACATAGGTCCACGGCTTTTCACTGATCAAATGTTTTTTCGTGCGAAAATGTGGTAATTTTTCACATGGAAAAAAATAGGTCTGTAATTTCCATCATAGGCACACTTCAACTGTGAGAGACAGAGGGGTATATTTACTAAAGTCCCAATTTTGACCAATTTGGTGTTTTTTCTTCATCTCGGCAATTTACTAAACTAAAATCTCGGCAGTGATGAGGGCATTCGTATTTTTTGGAAGTCAAAGAAAAAAATACGAATGAATACACCATCGGTCAAATGCGCCTGTTATTTTATACAACTCGGTAATTTACTAAAAATTCTAATTCACAAACACTGCCGGCAATAGCCAAACATTGCCGTGAAAAAATACAAATCGTAAAAAAAAGCAGTTTTAAAATAGACCTGCTCTTTTTTACCGTGTTCTGATAGGCATGCACGGATCCGTGAGATCCGTGCATGTTTATCAGTGGGAAGGGGTGTGAAAGGATTAAAAATAAAAAAAAATTTGCGTGGGGTCCCCCCTCCTAAGCATAACCAGCCTCGGGCTCTTTGAGCCGGTCCTGGTTGTAAAAATATGGGGGGGAAATTGACAGGGGTTCCCCCATATTTTAACAACCAGCACCGGGCTCTGCGCCTGGTCCTGGTGCCAAAAATACAGGGGACAAAAAGCGTAGGGGTCCCCCGTATTTTTTGAACCAGCATCGGGCTCCACTAGTCAGAGAGATAATGCCACAGCCGGGGGACACTTTTATCTTGGTCCCTGCGGCCCTGGCATTAAATCACTAACTAGTCACCTATGGCCGGGGTACCCTGGAGGAGTGGGAACCCCTTAAATCAAGGGGTCCCCCCCTCCAGCCACCCAAGGGCCAGGGGTAAAAGCCCGAGGCTGTCCTCCCCATCCAAGGGCGGCGGATGAGGGGCTGATAGCCATAGTGTAAAAAAAAAGAATATTGTTTTTTTGTAGCAGTACTACAAGTCCCAGCAAGCCTCCCTGCAAGCTGGTACTTGGAGAACCACAAGTACCAGCATGCGGTGGAAAAACGGGCCCGCTGGTACCTGTAGTTCTACTACAAAAAAATACCCCCAAAAAAACAGAACACACACACCGTGACAGTTAAACTTTATTACATACATGCACACCTACATACACACATACTTACCTATGTTCACATGAGGCTCGGTCCACTTCTCCACGTAGAATCCCAGGGTACCTGTAAATAAAATTATACTTACAAAAAATCCTGTGTAGATCGGTCCTCTTCTTATAAATTATAATCCAGTGATTTGGCAAAACAATAAAACGCATTACCCAAACCACGCACTGAAAGGGGATTCATGTTTACACATGGATCCCCTTTCCCCGACTGCCGGGATCCCCCGTGACTCCTGTCAAAGAGGGTCCCTTCAGCCAATCAGGGAGCGCCACGTCATGGCACTCCCCTGATTGGCTGTGCGCTCCTGAGCTGTCAGGCTGCGCACTGAAGATACAATGTAGCACATAGGCGCTCCATTGTATCCAATGGTGGGAACTTTGCGGTCAGTGGTTGAGGTTACCCGAGGCTGGTTATGCTTAGGAGGGCGGACCCCACGCATATTTTTTCTTGATTTTTAATACTTTAATTTTTTTTTTTAAAGGTGCACAATGAAGCCCTGCACGGATCTCACAGATCCGTCCGAGATTCGTTGCGTTAATTTCGGCAGTGTTTTACTATTCACTCCCGTAAAACACTGGCCGAAAATACGAATGACATCGACATCGGAAAAAACGAAAATGCAGAATACGACAGCATAGTAAATGAGGCATACAAAATTCAAAAAGTTGCTAATTCACACATTCGATGTCATTCATGTTTGAACTTTAACCTAATTCAGAAAAATACGTATTTTAGTAAATATACCCCAGAATCTGAAAAAAAAAAAAACAGGAAATCACATTGTATGATTTTTAAACATTTTACTTGTATATTCTTGTGGAAAATAAATATTTGGACAAATACCAAGCAGCAAGATTTCTGGCTCTCACAGACCTGTTACTTCTTCTTTAAGAAGCTCTTCTATCCTCCACTCGTTACCTGTATTAATGGCACCTGTTTGAACTGGTTATCTGTATAAAAGACACCTATCCACACCCTCAAACAGTCAGACTGCTACCTCTACACCATGGCCAAGACCAGAGAGCTGTCTAAGGAGACCAGGGACAAAATTGTAGAGCTGCGCAAGGCTGGGATGAGCTACTCGACAATAGGCAATCAGCTTGGTGAGAAGAGATCAACTGTTGGCGCAATTATTAAAAAATGGAAGAAATACAAGATCACTGACAATCTCCCTCGACCTGGGGCTCCATGCAAGATCTCACCTCGTGGGGTATCAATGATCTTGAGAACGGTGAGGAACTAGCCCAGAATTACATGGGGGACCTGGTCAATGACTTCAAGAGAGCTGGGACCACAGTCACAAAGGTTACCATTAGTAACACACTACGTCGTCATGGATTGAAATCCTGCAGCGCCCGAAAGCTCCCCCTGCTTAAGCCAGCACATGTCCAGGCCCGTCTAAAGTTTGCCAGTGACCATCTGGATGATCCAGAGGAGGATTGGGAGAATGTAATGTGGTCAGATGAGAGCAAAATCCACTTGCCGTGTTTGGAGGGAGAAGAATGATGAATGGCATCCCAAGAGCACCATACCCACTGTGAAGCATGGGGGTGGAAACATGCTTTGGGGCTACTTTTCTGCAAAGGGGACAGGACGACTGATCCGTATTAAGGAGAGGATGAATGGGGCCATGTATCGTGAGATTTTGGGCAAAAACCTCCTTCCCTAAGTAAGAGCATTGAAGATGGAACGTGGGTGGGTCTTCCAGCATGACAATGACCCCAAACACACCGCCCGGGCAACTAAGGAGTGGCTCCGTAAGAAGCATTTCAAGGTCCTGGAGTGGCCTAGACAGTCTCCAGACCTCAACCCAATAAAAAATGTGTGGAGGGAGTTGAAAGTCTGTGTTGCCCGGCGACAGCCCCAAAACATGACAGATCTAGAGAGGATCTGCATGGAAAAGTAGGCCAAAATACCTGCTACAGTGTGTGCAAACCTGGTCCAGAACTACAGGAAACGTTTGACCTCTGTAATTGCCAACCAAGGTTATATTACAAAGTATTGAGTTAAACTTTTTGATTGTCCAAATATTTATTTTCCGCAAGTCAATTAATGCAGAGAAAGTCAATCAATAAACAGTTTGTGGCGTCCCGCTGTTGCCCCGGGGTTTAGGGTACAGGCGTGTGTGTGAAGGGTAAGGAGGATTGGGAGCTCCGGACCACGATCGACCCTGTCACCGCGGCCCGTGCGCCGGGAACAGAGACTCGGGGTTAACTCCTGAGTCTCTGTTCCCGGCGCATGGGCCACGGTGACAGCTCTGAACAAGCCTACACCAGCGGACCTCTGCCGCAGACCGGATCTACCCATCACAGCGTCTGAGCCCTCGGTGCCGTGTCTGTACACTGACAGACACTAGAGGACTGACGTTATACAGGGTCGATCGTGGTCCGGAGCTCCCAATCCTCCTTACCCTCCACACACACGTCTGTACCCTAAACCCCGGGGCAACACCGCAAGCCGGCACAATACTAGTACTCACGGACAGTCAGCAGGACGCCGCAAACTGTTTATTTATTGATGTTCTCTGCATTAATTGACTTTTATAAAGCTGGTTCACAGCATAACAGGACTTGTCCCCAATTTGAGCAGGACACCTTAAGACAGTGATTTTCAACCTTTTTCACACACACTGAAAAGTTTTTAAAATTGCCAAGGCACACCATTGTCCCCCATGGGAAAAAAAACATGCACATTGGCCCCCATATAAAAACCATTATATTGACTGGCCCCCACAGAAAAAACAATCACATTGCTGTCTATAGAAATAAATAACACACATTGTTGTCCCTGTCCCTCATCAGCTGGGGTTGTACAGTAAGACTCGCGCTGCTGTGCATTGAGCAGTGTGAGGGGGCAAGCTGGCTGGCGGGGGGACGGGCATGCAGGTGATCTGGCGGGCTCGCAGGAAGGCAACAGAGCATGTGTGACTCATGATGTCACGCTGCTGCGTCTCCATAGGTCACGGCTGCTGCATGCCTGAACCGCCTAGGAGAGCCCATCTATTTGAACACACCGCCCCTAGCCGTAAGCTTGTTTTCTAATCTGCCACCATTATCAGTGCTCAGGTGCACCAGCCTGATCCTTGCTGCAAGTAGTATTTCTGCCTACGTATAACTCTGCATTGCCCGCAATTGCGTCAACACGCCCTTGTTACTATCGATTTGCACCCCTTCCGCTGCAAGTGGCCGAGTCCTGCATAATTGCCTGTCGTTTGACGTTTCATACTCACAGATTTGGAATACGCAAGATCCGTCCACAAAATTGACTTGTATCAGCTATGAAGTCTGTCTTTTCCAACATACTATTTATATTCTGTGGTAGGGAAGGCAAAATTCCTCTCACGTACTGTACTTTTTTCCTTCTGCAGCATTATACTAACATTACATGCAAATCCATTGCAACCTTACAGCAACCAGACATGTAAGCAATATTTGTTAATATTAAAAAACCTGGACTAATATAGGCCAGCAGTGTCTGCAAATGCACCTGTCACTCATTGCAGCCTATGGACCATGAATGACTGATGCCCATTTATTACTGATATATATATATATATAGGGGACATGGCACAGTAGTGCAGGATTGCAGGGTACTCCCAGGGTGCAAATGACACAGTAACCCCGGCACCCCCCTGTACACTGTGTGCGACTAATGTAGCATCAGGCGGTGACAGAGCCCGGCCGTTGCAAAGGTGACCGGGCTGACTGGAAGACGTGTGGATCCCTGGCCGTGCTGGAATGCAGGAAGCCGGTCACGTGGTGCGCCGGACACTTGTGTGTGTTACACAATGCCGGCTCTTCATGTCATCTCAGGCAGCACCTGACTCCTGTGTCATCCCTGTGTGTGTGCACTTGTCAGGCCAGGATTGCTGTAGAGCACGCTGCTACGTCTCCATAGGTCACGGCCGCGGCATGCCTGAGCCGCCTAGGAGAGTCCAGCGCTGCCCGGCCATTCTATTAAACTGAAGGCAGCTCTGACTCCGCTGACTCCACGGCACACTTGACAACTGCTGGCGGCACACTAGTGTGCCGCGGCACAGCGGTTGAAAAACGCTGCCTTAAGATCTCACTCCCTGATCGGGAGAATAATACTGCAGACAACTCATTGGAACTGTCATTTCTTTCATTTACAATCAAAACTTCTACCAGTGTGTTTATTAAGTAAATAAAGAATTTGCATTTTATACATCACTCTCTCTCCTTTCATAAAATTTCCCATAGTACAGCCTAAGTTTTTTTGAGCGCTACAAAAATTATCTGCATAAGGTCCACATTGGCCTGGAGCTGAAATTTATGAAGGGTCTATTGTTGCTGCGCAGTGGGTGTGATTAGCGCCACAGATAATTTCTTGCTGTGTGGGTATGGGGGTGTGGTGGCATACTACTGTACATCACTGCACTTCCTCCCCACACTACTTCACTATATCACTACTACACTACATCTCCACACTATGGGGCAGATTTATCACAATCCACATCTGAGATGCAGATGTGATACATTTGACCAAAATCACATTGCGATAATTGAATACATTGCAGGGATGTGTCAATTATCGAAAAAATGGACAGAGCTTGCGAGAAAGCTCTGTCCCTGTGAATCCTGTTACCACAATTCTCAGGGTATTTTTGGTAAAAATACCCTGAGACACAAGTGGTGATAGGGGGAATGGACACAGGTGGGAAGGGAGGCAGAGATACACATGGAGAGAGAGGCAGAGGCACAAGTGTGAAAGGGGCAATGATACAAGTGGGAAACGAGGCACAGGTAGACACACAGGGAGTGAAGGTGGCAGACACAAGTGAAGAGGGAGGTGGAAGCACAAGTAGAGAGAAGGCAGAGACACAGGTTGGAGAAGGGCGGAAGCACAGGTGGTGAAAGGGCAGACACAGACGGAGAAACTGGGAGAAGCAGGTGTAGTGGGGGGGCATAGATACAGGTGGAGAGGGGTCAGAGACACAGGTGAAGAGGACGCAGAGACACAGGTGAGGAGGGCGTAGAGACGCAGGTGGGGAGGGGGCAGAAATGGAGGTGGGGAGGGGGCAGAGATGCAGGTGGAGGAAGAGATGCAGGTGGGAAGGGGGCAGAGACGCAGGTGGGGAGGGGGCAGAGACGCGGGAACTGAGACACGGGTGGGAGGGGACAGAGATGCAGGTGGGGAGGGGGAAGAGATGTAGGTGGGGAGAGGACAGACGCAGGTGGGAAGGGCGCAGAGACGCAGGTGGGGAGGGTGTAGAGACGCAAGTGGGGAGGGTGCAGAGTTGCAGGTGGGGTGAGGGACAGAGACGCAGGTGGGGTGAGGGACAGAGACGCAGGTGGGGTGGGAGCAGAGACGCAGGTGGCAAGGGGGCAGAGACGCAGGAGCTGAGACACAGGTGGGGAGGGAGTAAAGATACAGGTCGAGAGGCTGGGAGAAGCAGGTGGAGAGGGCGCAGAGACGCAGGTGGTGAGGGGGCAGAGACGCAGGTGGGGAGGGGGCAGAGACGCAGGAGGGGAGGGGGCAGAGACGCAGGAGCTGACACATGGGTGAGGAGGGGACAGAGATGCAGGTGGGGAGGTGGTAAAGATACAGGTTGAGAAGCTGGGAGAAGCAGGTGGAGTGGGGGGCATAGATACAGGTGGAGAGGGCACAGAGACAGGTGGTGAGGGGGCAGAGATGCAGGTGTGGAGAGGGCAGAGACGCAGGTGGGGAGGGGGCAGAGACACAGGAGGGAGGGGGCAGAGAAGCAGGAGTTGACACACGGGTGGGAAGGGGACAGAGATGCAGGTGGGGAGGTGGTAAAGATACAGGTTGAGAGGCTGGGAGAAGCAGGTGGAGTGGGGGCAGAGACACAGGTGGAGAGGGGGCAGAGACAGGTGGGGAGGGGGCAGTGATGCGGGTGGGGTGTGGGCAGAGGCGCGGGTGCGGTGGGGGCAGAGACGCAGGTGGGGAGGGGGCAGAGATGCAGGTGGGGAGGGGCCAGAGATGCAGGTGGGGAGGGGGCAGAGATGCGGGTGTGGAGGGAGCTGAGACGCAGGTGGAGAGGAGGCAGAGACGTGGGTGGGGGCAGAGATACGGGTGTGGAGGGAGCTGAGACGCAGGAGAAGTGGGAGGCAGAGATGCAGGTGGGGATGGGGCAGAGACGCAGGAGGGGAGGGGTCAGAGGTGCAGGTGGGTCAGAGGCGTGGGTGTGGAGGGAACTGAGATGCAGGTGGGGAGGGGGCAGAGATGCTGGTGGGGAGGGGGCAGAGATGCGTGTGTGGAGGGAGCTGAGATGCAGGTGGAGAGGAAGGCAGAGACACAGTTGGGGAGGGGGAAGAGACGCAGGAGGGGAGGTGGCAGAGACGCTGGAGCTAGGATGCAGTTTGGGGAGGGGACAGAGACACAGGTGGGGAGGGGGCAGAAAGGCAGGCGGAGAGGGGGCAGAGATGCAGGTGTGGTAAGGGCAGAGACTAAGATGGAAAGGGGGCAGAGATGCCGGTGGGGAGGGGGCAGAGAGGTAGGTGGAGAGGGGGCAGAGATGCAGGTGTGGTGGGGGCAGAGATGCAGGAGGGGAAGGGGGCATACTGTAGGCTGCTGCAGCCACATCTGACGTCCCAGGCCATTCAGGGAAAACGTAACCGGATGGTACATAATCCCCACCACCCTGTATGAGAGCATCGGACGGGGAGAAGAGCACCAGAGGACAGGGGGTCTGGTGGCGAACGGAAAAAATCTGTGACCCCTGTGGTAACTGCTGCATACTGTCTATTATTAATGTCCCCTCCCCGACGTCCCCACTGGGTCTAAGCCTCTGCTGCCAGTACATCTGCTTCAAAAGTAGCAGTTCAAAAGTACTCATGGCATGCGGGCTGAGCCTGAGCTTTGGATGGCTGCAGGAGGTGAGGCTTCAGATCGGTCCGGGAGGTGGGGCTTCGGATCGGTCCAGGAGGTGGGGCTTTGGATCAGTCCGGAAGTCAGGGCTTCTGGCAGCACGCGATGGAGCATCTTACAGGTAATTGAGGTTGCTCTTCGGTGGGGTCCAGGGGCAGTGCTTCTGCGCAGGAGGGGATTCTGTTTGCCGGCTGGGGTTATGACATGTTATTTCCACTGACCACTGGGCGAATGAGCTGCGCCGATGGTGACAGGAAATTTGTTTTCCTGTCAACACTGGCTGCGCTACAGGGAAGCCTGTGGGCCTATTTTCAATGGGGGAAAAAAACCTCTTTATATCGGGCGCTAATAGTATTTTCTGTTAGAAAACATTTTGAATATAGTAAAACTCAGCTGCAAAAAGTTAATGACCTGGGGTTCACAGGTCAAATAAATTACACTGGACCACCCAAGTGCAATTAACCACAAAACTCCAATTTGAAAAAACTCTTGCGCTATAGTTATATAATTACAAGATATGGCTGACAAGAATGACAAACTCCTGATAAATTCAAAATATATTTACTATTGTATAAATTATCATATAACAAAACAAGACCGGTCTTTAAAACATCAAAAAATAATAACAAATATGTATACTTTCTAATACATGGAGGTGGACTTAAGCATACTCTGTGCACAGACGTGTAAAAAAACAAGCTCTATAGCTATATGGCTTAATGAGGTCAAAGAGTGTTTTGAATCAAGTGTGGCTGCTGGTAAGACCCATATATTAATTGTTCCCAATGGATAGTCACTTTGTATCAAAGATCTTTATGATGTGAAGATCCAACATGTAACAATAGAATGGATATGAGCTTTTTGTAACCGGAAACTTTACGTGAGATGTGAGCAAGTGGTATCAGCACAAATGCATCCCGACGACCACCGCAGTGGCTTGGAGCTGCGGGAAATAAAGGCACCTGCAATGGCGCCCGCTGTGATTTAACCTGCTCAGTCGCGATGCTCCACGAGTATCCACCTCTACGTGCCGTTTGCAGGCACCGGTCAGCGGCTCCTCTTTGTATGAAAACAAATTCCAGGCAGAAGAATGCTGCAGCCAGTTCGTGATATGGGTCTAACTTCAGCTGGGGTCCAACAGGATCAACTTCTGACGCGTTTCGCTCCTCCCACAGGGGCTTCCTCAAAGAATGAATATCTACAGTCCAGGGACCCTTTTTATATGGCTGGTATCAAATGCCATTGGTAAATTGGGTGATGAATTCACATCACCTGTTAATACACCTGCTTAGCCACCTCCTAGTCCAACCTCCTTAATTGAGACTCCTAACAGTCCTATTAACCCAATATGCAAAGGATATATACCTTGCTCAAATTAAATTAATTAAACTTCTGAATACAATCTTAGGGAAATAATTATACTCATACAAATAAATATACTCATATACATAAAAAACAAGTTTCAGTGCCCGCTTTGTAAAAAATGTTTTATATATTATATATAATGCTTCAAAAATGCAAACTAAGTTCAGGGGTTTAGAGGTGGGTTTAGTGTAGTATGAAGGGTTAGTAGTTCACATTGGTGCGGTAAAAATTGATTGTTTGAACACTTAATAATTTATAGATGGTCGGCAGTGTTATTCCCTCTTCTGATGTTGTCATTGTACAATTACCAGAGTTTAACATCATTCTTGAGTTACATTAGAAATGGCATCTGGAAGATGGGAGATTAGTAGAAATCTAGACCTTGAACGATTGGGTTGGGAGTTCGATTCCCAAGAGGGAAGTTCAATTCGTTATGTATGAAGATTCCTATGTAGATATATTAAGTATTTTTTAATTTTTTAATTTTTCATTGAAGAATTCAATAGTTTATTTGAAATAACTATTGACATATAATGAGTTGCCATTTCTCTTTATAAAACATTTGGTGTCGAGATTTTCCGTGATTCAAGCATAGTAATGTGTGTCATAGTGATTGTTTAACTGATGAGGGATTTTTTCTATATAAGCTTTAACACAGTGCAACGTATTCGGGTGGAAGAGATAGAGGAGTGGTAACGTAACGGGATAAGAAGCAGGAGGTCGTAGGTTCGATTTACCATGTAGACTAAAATATTTATATGTTTTATAATAGAGGAAAGCTCAAATGCATTATAGTTTGCATTTTTGAAGCATTATATATAAAACATTTTTTACAAAGCGGGCACTGAAACTTGTTTTTTATGTATATGAGTATATTTATTTGTATGAGTATAATTATTTCCCTAAGATTGTATTCAGAAGTTTAATTAATTTAATTTGAGCAAGGTATATATCCTTTGCATATTGGGTTAATAGGACTGTTAGGAGTCTCAATTAAGGAGGTTGGACTAGGAGGTGGCTAAGCAGGTGTATTAACAGGTGATGTGAATTCATCACCCAATTTACCAATGGCATTTGATACCAGCCATATAAAAAGGGTCCCTGGACTGTAGATATTCATTCTTTGAGGAAGCCCCTGTGGGAGGAGCGAAACGCGTCAGAAGTTGATTCTGTTGGACTCCAGCTGAAGTTAGACCCATATCACGAACTGGCTGCAGCATTCTTCTGCCTGGAATTTGTTTTCATACAAAGAGGAGCCGCTGACCGGTGCCTGCAAACGGCACGTAGAGGTGGATACTCGTGGAGCATCGCGACTGAGCAGGTTAAATCACAGCGGGCGCCATTGCAGGTGCCTTTATTTCCCGCAGCTCCAAGCCACTGCGGTGGTCGTCGGGATGCATTTGTGCTGATACCACTTGCTCACATCTCACGTAAAGTTTCCGGTTACAAAAAGCTCATATCCATTCTATTGTTACATGTTGGATCTTCACATCATAAAGATCTTTGATACAAAGTGACTATCCATTGGGAACAATTAATATATGGGTCTTACCAGCAGCCACACTTGATTCAAAACATTCTTTGACCTCATTAAGCCATATAGCTATAGAGCTTGTTTTTTTACACGTCTGTGCACAGAGTATGCTTAAGTCCACCTCCATGTATTAGAAAGTATACATATTTGTTATTATTTTTTGATGTTTTAAAGACCGGTCTTGTTTTATTATATGATAATTTATACAATAGTAAATATATTTTGAATTTATCAGGAGTTTGTCATTCTTGTCAGCCATATCTTGTAATTATATAACTATTTTCAATGGGGGGCCTGGAGCTGCAGCTCCATCCGCCCCATTGATAATCCGGCCCTGGCAATATTAATGCTAGGACCTCTGTCATGGCAGTGTCGGCGTGCAGGGCCTTGTGGTTGCGTCAATGGATAGCGGACGCTGAGTCCAAGCGCAGTGTGGAATCTCTCCCCTTTTCTGGGGAATGGCTCTTTCGGGTTGAGTTGTATACGTGGATTTCTAAAGTTACTGCGGGAAAATCCACGTTTCTCCCCTCTGGGGCCCCACCGACTAGGCGTTTCTACCCGGGGCCGTCTGTTTAGTCCTTTCGGTCTAACAGATTTTGATCTAGGGCCAGAGGTGCCTCCAATGCGGCTAGAGACACCAGAGGTAAGACAAGAAGACCTGCAAACACCAGTTCTAAGGAGCAGAGCACCAGTTCTGCTTCCACTAAGTCCTCAGCATGACGGTGCCCACCCACCACGAGGGGATCTCGAGGTGGGAGCTCAACTGCGTCACTTCAGCCACATCTGGGAAAGCTCCTGCCAGGATACCTGGTAAGGGACCTAATTTCTCAGGGCTACAAGCTGGAGTTCAATGGTGCTCCTCCCCAACGATTTTTCAAATCAAGCTTGCCAGCTTAGGAGGATACACAAGTTACGTTGCAACAGGCCATCCAAAAGTTGGTCCAGTCCCACGTCATTGTTCCAGTACCAATACAACAACAGGGGAAAGGGTTATTGATACAACCTGTTTGTGGTACCGAAGCCGGACGGTTCGGTAAGGCCCATTTCTGCTGCGGGGTACACTGGGCTCCACAGGGAATGACATTGGGGGTGTAGAGTAGGATCTTGATCCGAGGCACCAACAGGCTCAAAGCTTTGACCTTCTTCCCAGAATGCATAGCGCCGCCTCCTCTATAACACCGCCTCCGTAGTTCACAGTATATACTCAGTGTGTATTTTTCTCTCTGATTTCTAGTCACCATATACCTCTAGAATTCCCTGTTTGTGCTGAAATACACTGCACAGGGGGTTCTTGTCAGGTATTGTGCTGCTGATATTGTACTGTGTTGCCTTGCATTGAGCTTTTGATTATGTCAGCTACAAAGAGGCAATGGTGCTGGGGCTGATCCCACATTGTGTGGTGTTGACGCTGCAGACACATTTGAGGATAACATAGCAGCTGAGGGTTCAGGTTCTGGGGGTTCCTTACCCCCCAGTGGGACTGTAGCAGCGGGGGTTCAAAATGACCCACGTTGGGCTACCTTATCCACGCTATTGAATACGCTGGTAACTAGACTAACGCCCCCTATGGGACCTCCTGTGTCAGTACAACCGCTTATGGTCCCCGCGGTTAACCCGCCGTGGGCAGGTCAACTGTCCAATCAGTTACATCAATTGAGCCAATCACTGACTACCCAGAAGTCTAACCCGCGCCCGCCTAAGACCAAGGGGTCCTCTAAGCGGGCAGTTACTTTCTCACAATCCACCATCGTCCCAGACACCTCATCTGATGAGGATGGCGTTTATACTGACCCCACAGATTCTGATACCGATGCTTCTGATGGGGAAGCTGTTTCACAGGTGGATGTTCCTGACTTGTTGGAGGCTATCAGGCTCATTCTTCAAGTTGATGATGACCAAGAGCCTGACACTGCCCCTAGAAGCCGGACAGGTTTAAACGTCAGAAAGTGGTTAAACAAGTTTTACCTCACTCTGACCATTTAGTTGACATACATCAGGAGTCCTGGGGAAATCCAGGAAAGAAATTCATGCCTCACAGTAAGATGCTGGCTCGCTACCCCCTCGCTACGGAGCTAAGTAAAAATTGGGAAACACCCCCGCCAGTGGATTCACAGGTGGTGCGGCTGGTGGTATCCTCAGCTCTGCCTGTAACTACCGTCACGTCCCTTAGAGAGCCAACGGATAAGCGTGTGGAGGGTTGTTTAAAGGCAATTTACACCCTAACCGGTGCTGCGCATATGCCCACTATTGGTCTGCAGAAGCTGTGGAAGCGTGGGCTCAGGAGCTGGAGGCGGAGTTGCCGTCCAACGCTTCTGATCATGCTAGACAATGCTTGTCATATATTGTCACAGTGTCTCATTACATTAAGGAGGCGGCTTCAGATGCAGGTATTCTGGCGGCCAAGGCTTCTACTACGTCCATTTTGGCTCACCGGATGCTCTGGTTACGGTCCTGGTCTGTGGATCTGGACTCTAAGAAAACCCTGGAGGTACTCCCTTTTAAGGGAGACATACTTTTCGAAGAAGACCTCAACAAGATAGCGGCTGACTTAGCTTCTGCTAAAACAGCATGTCTACCTAGTACTGCTCCTTCGGTGCCGAAGGCTAAGAGTACTCCCTTTCACTCCTTTTTGTCCTTCAGGGAAAGCAAAAGGTCAGGCGTACCCGAAACAGGTTCGCACTTCCAAACCCAATAAGCCCAAACTGGCCTGGGCTGCCCGTCAGCCTGCTTCCAAAACTGACAAGCCTGCCGCATGACGGAGCGGGCCTCCCTCTGGGGGATCCCAGGGTGGGGGCCGACTTCTAGGGTATGCCCAGGAATGGATGAAGACCACTTCCGATGCCTGGGTACGGGAAGTCGTCACTCGAGCTTATGCCGTATCCTTTAAAAATCACCCCCCTCATCGATTTTGCCTGCCAGACGTCCCTTCGGATCAGGTGAGGGCAAAAACTCTTCATTCGGTGGTACAGTCCCTCCTGGATACAGGAGTGGTAGTATAAGTGCCTCTGGCTCAGAGAGGCAAGGGGTACTATTCACCGCTGTTCCTAGTCCCGAAACCGAATGGGTCTTCCTGGCCCATTCTCAACCTCAAGTCCTTGAACAAATTTGTCAGGGTTTCCAAGTTTCGTATGGAAACCCTTCGCTCTATTGTTCTGGCCTTGGAACCTGGGGACTATATGGTCTCCCTGGACATACAGGATGCTTACCTGCATATTCCTATTGCAATGTGGCATCAGCAGTACCTGAGGTTTGCTGTGGGCAACCTTCATTACCAATTTCGGGCGTTACCTTTTGGATTGACCACGGCTCCGCAAGTCTTCACCAAGGTCATGGCGGTGATGATGGCTGTACTCCGCCGTCAAGGGGTCAGGATCCTACCCTATCTGGATGACTTGTTGATCGTGGCAAATTCCCCAGAAGTTCTCCTACGCGATCTGGATCTGACTATTCAGTTTCTGCAAGCCCACGGGTGGCTCATCAACTGGAAGAAATCTTCCCTGGTCCCTGCGCAGAGCATGGTGCACCTGGGAGCGTTGTTGGACACCCACAACCAGCGGTTGTTCTTGTCTCAGGAGAAGGTCCTGAAGCTTCAGGACAAGATTTGATACTTTCTATCTCGTCTGCAAGTGTCAATACATTCGGCGATGCAAGTGCTAGGTCTCATGGTGTCGGCTTTCGACATGGTGGAGTACGCTCAATTCCATTCACGCCCTCTGCAGAAACTGATTCTTGCCAAATGGGATGGCCTGCCTCACCGGATCAGGTCTCACATGATCTCCTTGTCTCCAGAGGTCCGTCTGTCACTGAGCTGGTGGCTGCAGGACCAACGCTTGAGTGGGGGTCGTCCCTTCTGGATCTCCAACTGGATCCTTCTGACGACGGATGCCAGCCTGAGAGGCTGGGGCGCGGTGTTGGAGCAACACTCCCTTTAGGGTCGGTGGACCAAGGAGAAATCTCGTCTCCCAATAAACATTCTGGATCTGCGGGCGGTGTTCAACGCGCTGAACCTGGCCCAGCATCTAATTCAGAACAGACTTGTGCAGGTAGTCGGACAACGCTACCACAGTGGCGTACATAAATCATCAAGGCGGCACTCAAAGCCGCATGGCAATGAGGGAAGTATCAAGGATTCTTCAATGGGTGGAACGCCATCTACCAGCCATATCGGCGGTGTTCATTCCGGGGGTCCTCAACTGGGAAGCGGACTTTCTCAGTCGTAAGGACGTGCAAGCCAGGGAGTGGAGCCTCCATCCAGAAGTATTTCAACTACTCGTGGACAAGTGGGGCACTCCGGACATATATCTGATGGCATCTTGACACAACCACAAGGTTCCGGTCTTCGGAGCAAGAACAAGGGATCCTCAAGCAGCGTTCGTGGACGCACTGGCAATCCCGTGGAACTTTCGGTTGCCATATGTGTTCTCTCCAGTGTCTCTACTGCCCAGAGTGATAAAGAAGTTCAAACAAGAAGGCGGCATACTACTTCTGATTGCCCCCGCGTGGCCCAGACGGCATTGGTTCTCAGACCTCCAGGGCCTCTCGCTAGGGCATCCCCTTCTACTTCCACAACGACCAGACCTCCTCATTCAGGGCCCTTGTGTCTACCAGGATCTGGCCTGATTGGCTTTGACGTGTGGCTCATGAAGCTTCCGTACTGAGAGCCAAAGGTTTTTCGGAGGCGGTCATTCAAACTATGTTGAAGGCCTGCAAGTCGGCTTCTGCTCAGATTTACCATAGGGTCTGGAATTCTTACTTTTCTTGGTGCGCAAATAACAATCATGACGCTTACAAGTTTAGTACAGCCAAACTTTTGGTTTTTCTACAGCAAGGTCTGGACTTAGGTCTTCGTCTAGCCTCCCTCAAGGTTCATATTTCTGCCTTGTCGGTATGGTTTCAGAGAAAAATTGCATCTCTGCCTGATGTTCATACCTTCACTCAGGGTGTGTTGCATATTCAGCCTCCTTATGTCCCACCTGTGGCCCCTTGGGATTTGTCGGTGGTCTTGGAGGCCTTGCAAGAATTTCCGTTTGAACCTTTTGCATCCGCAGATCTTAAGTGGCTTTCCCTTAAGGTCTTGTTTCTGCTAGCCATTGCCTCTGCTAGACGCGTTTCAGACCTGGGGCCTTATCCTGTATGTCCCCCTATCTGATTTTTCACCGTGATCGGGCAGTTCTTAGAACACACCCTGGTTACCTACCTAAGGTGGTGTCTTCCTTCCACCTTAACCAGGAGATTGTGGTTCCTGCCTTTAATTCTCCGGAGTTGTCTTCTGGAGAGCGGTCTTTGGATGTGGTACGGGCTCTCCGTATATGTATGTGAAGAGAACTACTTCCATTCGGAAGTCTGAATCTCTCTTCGTACTGTTTGGTTTTCACAAACGTGGCTGGCCTGCTAATAAGCAGACCCTGGCCAGATGGATTAGAATGGTGATTGCACATGCTTATGTACAGGCTGGTCTTCCAGCTCCTGCTACCATTAAGGCCCATTCTACTCGGTCTGTTGGACCTTCTTGGGCAGCCCGCCGTGGTGCGACCTTTGAACAATTATGCAAGGTGGCTACACGTTCATTAGGTTCTATGCCTTCGATACTTCTGCCTCACAGGATGCTTCCTTTGGACGCCGGGTTCTTGTGCCTGCTACAGTGCGTCCCCTCCCATAAGGAACTGCTTAAGACATCCCCAATGTTATTCCCTGTGGAGCCCAGTCTACCCAGAAAACGAGATTTATGGTAAGATCTTACCGTTGTTAAATCTCTTTCTGCGAGGTACACTCGACTCCACAGGACGCCCACCCTGACGTACTTAGCTTCTTTGGGTTGGTATGGCATTAGCCGCTGACACCCTCTCCTGTCATGAGTGTGTGGTGTATGTGGCTACTAACGATTGTCGTCTCTTTTACCTGCTACTGCATTAGACTGGTTAACAAAAACTGAGCTCCTGTGCACGGAGGTGGGGTTATAGAGGAGGCGGCGCTATGCATTTTGGGAACAGTCAAAGCTTTGAGCCTGTTGGTGCCTCGGATCAAGATCCTACTCTACACCACCATGTTATTCCCTGTTGAGCCCAGTGTACCTCGCAGAAAGAGATTTAACAACGGTAAGTTCTTACCATAAATCTCGTTATTTCCTGCAGGCTGGTGTGGATAAGGGCTTACGTCTGGGTTCCATTAAGGTCCAGATTTCAGCTCTCAATTTTCTTCCAGAAGAAATTGGCAGTGTTGCAAGAAGTTCAGATCTTCCTTCAAGGGGTACTCCACATACCTTTTGTGCTGCCTACGGCACCCTGGGATTTGAATGTAGTGTTGGAATTTCTACAGTCCTCCTGGTTTGAACCTCTGATGACGGTAGAAGACAAGTACCTCACATGGAAGACGGTGATGTTACTGGCCCTGGCTTCTTCTAGACGTGTCTCCGAATTGGGGGCCTTATCGTGTAAAAGTCCATACTTGGTCTTTTACGAGGACAGAGCGGAGCTCAGGACTAGGCAGCAGTTCCTGCCTAAGGTTGTCTCTGCGTTCCACCTGAATCAACCTATTGTGGTTCCATCAAGTTCTGCCACTTCTGCTCCTCCGGAGTCATTGGATGCTGTGCGAGCCTTGAAGATCTATGTCAAGCGAATGGCTCGGATCTGAGAGACAGATTCCTTGTTTACGCTCTATGATGCGCAGAAAAAGGATTGTCCTGCTTCGAAGCAGTCCATTGCTCGTTTGCTTAGGCATACTATACAACAGGCCTATGTGTCGGCAGCCTTACCTGTTCCTAAGTCTCTGAAGGCCCACTCTACAAGATCGGTGGGCTCTTCCTGGGCGGCAGCCCGTGGAGTCTTCGCGTTGCAACTGTGCCGAGCTGCTACCTGGTCGGGAAAGAACACTTTTGTAAAATTCTACAAGTTTGATACCCTAGCCAAAGAGGATACCCAGTTTGGGCAGGTGGTGCTGCAGTAGTCTCCGCACATTCCCGCCCGTTCTGGAAGCTTTGGGACGTCCCCATCGTACTAAGTCTCCCCAATATCCCTTATAGATGCTAGAGAAAATAGGATTTTAATTACCTACCGGTAAATCCTTTTCTCGTAGTCCATAAGGGATATTGGGTGCCTGCCTTAGTGCGTTGACTTTTCTGCAGGTTCTCTTTATATGGATACCTGTTCAGCTGTTGCTGTTTGTTGTTTCCAGCCATTGCTGGTTGTTTTATGTTCGTGGTGTGTAAATCTCACCACTTATTGTTGTTATGTTCCTTCTCTCAAGTATGTCCTTTTTCCTTCGGGCACTGTTTTACCTATAACTTTCTGTGGGAGGGGGCATAGAGGGGAGGAGCCAGCACACCCAGTGAAGAAATTTAAAGTGCACCAGCTCCTTTGGACCCCGTCTATACCCATCGTACTAAGGGGGGTAATTCCAAGTTGATCGCAGCAGGAATTTTGTTAGCAGTTGGGCAAAACCATGTGCACTGCAGGGGAGGCAGATATAACATGTGCAGAAAGAGTTAGATTTGGGTGGGTTATTTTATTTCTGTGCAGGGTAAATACTGGCTGCTTTATTTTTACACTGCAAATTAGATTGCAGATTGAACACACCACACCCAAATCTAACTCTCTCTGCACATGTTAAATCTGCCTCACCTGCAGTGCACATGGTTTTGCCCAACTGCTAACAAAATTCCTGCTGCGATCAACTTGGAATTACCCCCTAAGTCTCCCCAATATCCCTCATGGACTACGAGAAAAGGATTTACCGGTAGGTAATTAGAATCCTATTTTTTGGCTTAAGGAGCCTGCACACTACGGGGGTAATTCCAAGTTGATCGCAGCAGGATTTTTTTTAGCAGTTGGGCAAAACCATGTGCACTGCAGGAGAGGCAGATATAACATGTGCAAAAAGAGTTAGATTTGGGTGGGTTATTTTGTTTCTGTGCAGGGTAAATACTGGCTGCTTTATTTTTACACTGCAAATTAGATTGCAGATTGAACACACCCCACACAAATCTAACTCTCTCTGCACATGTTAAATCTGCCTCCCCTGCAGTGCACATGATTTTGCCCAACTGCTAAAAAAAATCCTGCTGCGATCAACTTGGAATTACCCCCAGCATGCGCGGAGTGTCAAGCGTCTGGTTTTCCTTTATTACTCCTCTCACCGGATGTCAAATTGAGATAATACATACCTCAGATTCTTTCTAGGTGACTAAGCTATAGTATACAATAGTGAAAGCGACATCCAAATTCATCCTGTAGTTTTTGCGTGATGCCGCAACAGACAGACACACAAAAATTCTGAAAACATTTTTTTTTGTCTCCGTAGATTATACACAGTCCCAAGGAGTACATTTCTCCAAAAACATTTCTATGTACAGACACAGTACTTACAACTTTATTATAAGTATAGATATATCTATAGATAGTGACAGAGAGAGAAAGCTGCTGAAAGCACAGTTGAAATATTGAGCCATTAATGTGTTTACAGGTAACTCAAACTAGAAATTCTTCTCAGCATACAATAATTGAGCTACACCCTGTGGTTGGGGTGTGTACACATCACCTTTATGTCTCTATTTAAAATGTTCCTATAATTAAAAGCTATCATTACACTGAATATATAGGTCTGTTATGTAATGTAATAGTTATCCATAAACTCAGATGACTAACTGAATTGGCAAACAATGCTACAATAGATTTTTTTATTTCTAAAATGAGCTTTAAATCATTATTGTAGTAGAACAAGCCCTGTACTTTGTCCATTTTAACAATATACTGTAATTTGTAGGAATTCAGTGATTAAAATCATTATTATTATTATTATTATTAACATACATTTTAAAATATCTGGAGGCTTATGCTGTGCTAAACTTGTACGGGTATGGGACCACTATTGGTCGACACCTGGAATAGGTCGACATGGGAAAAGGTTGACATGAGGTTTTTACTTGTTTGGTGTCGTTTTCTTCGTAAAGTACCAGGGTACCCCAGTTAGTGCGCCATGTCCCCTCGCATGGCTTCGGGCAGGTTACTATTCCCAATCGTAGTCCACGTGGATCGCAAAGTATGAAAAAGTAAAAAAAAAAAAAAAATCGAAAAATGCACGTCGACCTTTTTACATGTCGACCTTTTTACACGTCGACCTAGTGACCATGTCGACCAATAGTGGTCGACCTAATGACTGTCAACCTAAGTGTGGTGGACCTAATGACCGTATCCCACTTGTACCCCATAAAAAAAGTGGTATTTTACAGGTGGAACACCCAGGAACGCCATTCCAGAATTTCTCTTTAGCAATGATGTTATGCAGACTGGCATTCCTGAACCATACTCCAGGAATCAAAATCTTTTCGGTTTCTGGAATTGACCTATGCCCAGAAACGGACATTATGTCCCCATCAGTCTTGCCTCTGCTATGGCTGTGCAGCAACTTAAAACTTCAAGTGGCCCCTATTGCCCAGGATGAAACTGCTAGACACAGGGATTTTTGGACTTGGTGATCTACTTTAACCACTTGCCTGGCATGATCGCATCAGATGCGACCACACCAGCAAGTGCTTTATCTGACCTGGTCGCACAGGATGCGACCAGTCAGATAAAGAGTGTTTGCAGCTGCATGGAAGGGAAACCGGAAAGGTCCCTCTGCCTCCCCACACCCTCCCCCAGTGTATGCCATGCTGCCGATTACTACTGATCGATCAGCACGGCAGGACCCCCCACCCAGCGGCTGGAGACAATAGCAGCCACTGGGGATGTGTAAATCAGCCCCCCTGTGTACCTGGCGGCTGTCCCCGGTGTAAAAAAAAATGAAATTCGCAATGTTTCCGATGGTGCTGACCAATGTTCTGATGTTTTGTTGTTGTTTTTTTGTGAGGGGGGGGTTGGGTTTTTTTTAATGATTTTTTTGTTTTTACAAATATTTAAAAAAATAAAAAATGTTTTAACTAAAATCATTTTGTATGAGGTTAAATTCATGTTCTTCACCTAATTCACAAAAAAATTACTATTTCTGAGCGTTTTTTGGGGGGGAAAATAGTCAGTTAAAGGCCGAAAATCTTTCACAATCTACCGAGTAGGGGTATTTGCCTACAGTGAGTATCCGAAGAAGGGGACATGGCCTAGTCGCAAGGGTCGTAGGGACTCTACCGCCAAAATTGGGACAATTGGAAGGTATTCTCTTTAGGGCTGTGAGCCAATAAAACATAAGCTAACAAAACATACCTCAATGTTAAATGAAAAAGCAAGAATGTCATCAGATCTCCCCAACATTCTCTTTTCTCTTACGTCCTAGGGGATACCGGGAATCCATTTAGTACCATGGGGTATAGATGTGTCCACTTGGAGCCATGGGCACTATAGAAGTTTGATAACGTGTGCTGGCTCCTCCCTCTATGCCCTTCCTACCAGACTCAGTTTAGAACATGTGCCCGATGGAGCCGGTCACATCTCTGGATGCTCCTGAAGAGTTTTCTGCATTTATTTTTAAAGTTTGTTATTTTCAGGCAGGACTGGATGGCACCAGCCTGCCTTATTCGTGGGACTTAGGGGGGTAACGGCCCAACTCCACTAAGGGTTAATGGTCTCGTTCCCACTGACAGGACGCTAGCTCCTGAGGGAACTATTCGCAAGCCCCACCACGGCGAGCATACATTCCAGCAGCACGCCGCCACCCCTAACAGAGCCAGAAAACAGAAGAGTGGTGAGTACTAAGCCGGCGTCCTGGTGAGTGGGTCGCCGGCCATTATGGCGGCACTAGGGTACAGAGACACACAGCTTCTAATGGGGCGGACTGAGTCTTCAGACTTAGGGGGTCATTCCGAGTTGTTCGCTCATTGCGGATTTTCGCAACGGAGCGATTAAGGCAAAAATGCGCATGGTATGCAGCGCGCATGCGCTAAGTATTTTAGCACAAAACTTAGTAGATTTACTCACGTCCGAACGAAGAATTTCCATCATTGAAGTAATCGGAGTGTGATTGACAGGAAGTGGGTGTTTCTGGGCGGAAACTGACCGTTTTCTGGGAGTGTGCGGAAAAACACAGGCGTGCCAGGATAAAACGCAGGAGTGTCTGGAGAAATGGGGGAGTGTCTGGTTGAACGCAAGGCGTGTTTGTGACGTCAAACCAGGAACGAAACGGGCTGAGCTGATCGCAGTGTAGGAGTAAGTCTCGAGCTACTCAGAAACTGCTAAGAATTATTTAATCGTAATTCTGCTAATCTTTCGTTCGCTATTCTGCTAAGCTAAGATACCCTCCCAGAGGTCAGCGGCCTAGCGTGTGCAATGCTGCTAAAAGCAGCTAGCGATCAAACAACTCAGAATGACCCCCTTAGTACACAGTATGTGTACACAGTAACCAGACTGGCATTGCAGCTTAAAAGGGGGCTTACTCCATTTTATGCACTTAGACACATAATAACAGTATAAAGAAGAGCGGGAAGACCGCACACTATTGAAGTAGCGGGGCTTCACTATGAGCGGATCCAGAAGCTCACAGGTGCCATTTTACCCTACCGCAGCTAACACAGACACTGACTGCAGGGACGCGCAGGTCATCCGGAGAGCCTCCAGATTACCTCAGCGGTACTAGGGGGTCATAGCAGGGGGGAGCTTTATACTTGTGTACTAGGGGGTCATTCCGACCCGTTTGCACGCAGCGGTTTGTCGCTGCAGTGCAAACAGGTCCGGAATGCGCATGCGCGGCGGCCACACTGCGTGTCGCGGTTTTACGAAGAAAGCAGTCGCAGAGCCGACCGCAAGAAGATTGACAGAAAGAAGACGTACCTGGGCGTCACCAGACCGTTGCCAGCCGTTTTCAGGGAGTGGAGAAGAAAAATTAGGCGTGTCCAGGAGAACGGAGGGCGGATGTCTGACGTCAAAGCCGGCCCCAGCATCGCCCCAGGGCTAGTCTTGTTTTACTTGAATTTTTTTTAGCTTAGCAGAGCTGCACAAGCGATCGCAGCCCTGCTAAGCTAAAATACACTCCCCCATAGGCGTGTACTAGTTGATCGCACCAGCAGCAAAAAGTTGCTGGCTGCGATCAACTCGGAATTAGAGATGAGCGCCTGAAATTTTTCGGGTTTTGTGTTTTGGTTTTGGGTTCGGTTCCGCGGCCGTGTTTTGGGTTCGACCGCGTTTTGGCAAAACCTCACCGAATTTTTTTTGTCGGATTCGGGTGTGTTTTGGATTCGGGTGTTTTTTTTAAAAAACACTAAAAAACAGCTTAAATCATAGAATTTGGGGGTCATTTTGATCCCATATTATTATTAACCTCAAAAACCATAATTTCCACTCATTTTCAGTCTATTCTGAATACCTCACACCTCACAATATTATTTTTAGTCCTAAAATTTGCACCAAGGTCGCTGGATGACTAAGCTAAGCGACACTAGTGGCCGACACAAACACCTGGCCCATCTAGGAGTGGCACTGCAGTGTCACGCAGGATGTCCCTTCCAAAAAACCCTCCCCAATCAGCACATGACGCAAAGAAAAAAAGAGGCGCAATGAGGTAGCTGACTGTGTGAGTAAGATAAGCGACCCTAGTGGCCGACACAAACACCGGGCCCATTTAGGAGTGGCACTGCAGTGTCACGCAGGATGTCCCTTCCAAAAAACCCTCCCCAATCAGCACATGACGCAAAGAAAAAAAGAGGCGCAATGAGGTAGCTGACTGTGTGAGTAAGATTAGCGACCCTAGTGGCCGACACAAACACCGGGCCCATTTAGGAGTGGCACTGCAGTGTCACGCAGGATGTCCCTTCCAAAAAACCCTCCCCAATCAGCACATGACGCAAAGAAAAAAAGAGGCGCAATGAGGTAGCTGACTGTGTGAGTAAGATTAGCGACCCTAGTGGCCGACACAAACACCGGGCCCATTTAGGAGTGGCACTGCAGTGTCACGCAGGATGTCCCTTCCAAAAAACCCTCCCCAATCAACACATGACGCAAAGAAAAAAAGAGGCGCAATGAGGTAGCTGACTGTGTGAGTAAGATTAGCGACCCTAGTGGCCGACACAAACACCGGGCCCATTTAGGAGTGGCACTGCAGTGTCACGCAGGATGTCCCTTCCAAAAAACCCTCCCCAATCAGCACATGACGCAAAGAAAAAAAGAGGCGCAATGAGGTAGCTGACTGTGTGAGTAAGATTAGCGACCCTAGTGGCCGACACAAACACCGGGCCCATTTAGGAGTGGCACTGCAGTGTCACGCAGGATGTCCCTTCCAAAAAACCCTCCCCAATCAGCACATGACGCAAAGAAAAAAAGAGGCGCAATGAGGTAGCTGACTGTGTGAGTAAGATTAGCGACCCTAGTGGCCGACACAAACACCGGGCCCATTTAGGAGTGGCACTGCAGTGTCACGCAGGATGTCCCTTCCAAAAAACCCTCCCCAATCAGCACATGACGCAAAGAAAAAAAGAGGCGCAATGAGGTAGCTGACTGTGTGAGTAAAATTAGCGACCCTAGTGGCCGACACAAACACCGGGCCCATTTAGGAGTGGCACTGCAGTGTCACGCAGGATGTCCCTTCCAAAAAACCCTCCCCAATCAGCACATGACGCAAAGAAAAAAAGAGGCGCAATGAGGTAGCTGACTGTGTGAGTAAGATTAGCGACCCTAGTGGCCGACACAAACACCGGGCCCATTTAGGAGTGGCACTGCAGTGTCACGCAGGATGTCCCTTCCAAAAAACCCTCCCCAATCAGCACATGACGCAAAGAAAAAAAGAGGCGCAATGAGGTAGCTGACTGTGTGAGTAAGATTAGCGACCCTAGTGGCCGACACAAACACCGGGCCCATTTAGGAGTGGCACTGCAGTGTCACGCAAGATGTCCCTTCCAAAAAACCCTCCCCAATCAGCACATGACGCAAAGAAAAAAAGAGGCGCAATGAGGTAGCTGACTGTGTGAGTAAGATTAGCGACCCTAGTGGCCGACACAAACACCGGGCCCATTTAGGAGTGGCACTGCAGTGTCACGCAGGATGTCCCTTCCAAAAAACCCTCCCCAAACAGCACATGACGCAAAGAAAAATAAAAGAAAAAAGAGGTGCAAGATGGAATTGTCCTTGGGCCCTCCCACCCACCCTTATGTTGTATAAACAAAACAGGACATGCACACTTTAACCAACCCATCATTTCAGTGACAGGGTCTGCCACACGACTGTGACTGATATGACGGGTTGGTTTGGACCCCCCCCAAAAAAGAAGCAATTAATCTCTCCTTGCACAAACTGGCTCTACAGAGGCAAGATGTCCACCTCATCATCACCCTCCGATATATCACCGTGTACATCCCCCTCCTCACAGATTATCAATTCGTCCCCACTGGAATCCACCATCTCAGCTCCCTGTGTACTTTGTGGAGGCAATTGCTGCTGGTCAATGTCTCCGCGGAGGAATTGATTATAATTCATTTTAATGAACATCATCTTCTCCACATTTTCTGGATGTAACCTCGTACGCCGATTGCTGACAAGGTGAGCGGCGGCACTAAACACTCTTTCGGAGTACACACTTGTGGGAGGGCAACTTAGGTAGAATAAAGCCAGTTTGTGCAATGGCCTCCAAATTGCCTCTTTTTCCTGCCAGTATAAGTATGGACTGTGTGACGTGCCTACTTGGATGCGGTCACTCATATAATCCTCCACCATTCTTTCAATGGTGAGAGAATCATATGCAGTGACAGTAGACGACATGTCCGTAATCGTTGTCAGGTCCTTCAGTCCGGACCAGATGTCAGCATCAGCAGTCGCTCCAGACTGCCCTGCATCACCGCCAGCGGGTGGGCTCGGAATTCTGAGCCTTTTCCTCGCACCCCCAGTTGCGGGAGAATGTGAAGGAGGAGATGTTGACAGGTCGCGTTCCGCTTGACTTGACAATTTTCTCACCAGCAGGTCTTTCAACCCCAGCAGACTTGTGTCTGCCGGAAAGAGAGATCCAAGGTAGGCTTTAAATCTAGGATCGAGCACGGTGGCCAAAATGTAGTGCTCTGATTTCAACAGATTGACCACCCGTGAATCCTTGTTAAGCGAATTAAGGGCTCCATCCACAAGTCCCACATGCCTAGCGGAATCGCTCCGTGTTAGCTCCTCCTTCAATGTCTCCAGCTTCTTCTGCAAAAGCCTGATGAGGGGAATGACCTGACTCAGGCTGGCAGTGTCTGAACTGACTTCACGTGTGGCAAGTTCAAAGGGCATCAGAACCTTGCACAACGTTGAAATCATTCTACACTGCGCTTGAGACAGGTGCATTCCACCTCCTATATCGTGCTCAATTGTATAGGCTTGAATGGCCTTTTGCTGCTCCTCCAACCTCTGAAGCATATAGAGGGTTGAATTCCACCTCGTTACCACTTCTTGCTTCAGATGATGGCAGGGCAGGTTCAGTAGTTTTTGGTGGTGCTCCAGTCTTCTGTACGTGGTGCCTGTACGCCGAAAGTGTCCCGCAATTTTTCTGGCCACCGACAGCATCTCTTGCACGCCCCTGTCGTTTTTTAAATAATTCTGCACCACCAAATTCAAGGTATGTGCAAAACATGGGACGTGCTGGAATTTGCCCATATTTAATGCACACACAATATTGCTGGCGTTGTCCGATGCCACAAATCCACAGGAGAGTCCAATTGGGGTAAGCCATTCCGCGATGATCTTCCTCAGTTGCCGTAAGAGGTTTTCAGCTGTGTGCGTATTCTGGAAACCGGTGATACAAAGCGTAGCCTGCCTAGGAAAGAGTTGGCGTTTGCGAGATGCTGCTACTGGTGCCGCCGCTGCTGTTCTTGCGGCGGGAGTCCATACATCTACCCAGTGGGCTGTCACAGTCATATAGTCCTGACCCTGCCCTGCTCCACTTGTCCACATGTCCGTGGTTAAGTGGACATTGGGTACAACTGCATTTTTTAGGACACTGGTGAGTCTTTTTCTGACGTCCGTGTACATTCTCGGTATCGCCTGCCTAGAGAAGTGGAACCTAGATGGTATTTGGTAACGGGGGCACACTGCCTCAATAAATTGTCTAGTTCCCTGTGAACTAACGGCGGATACCGGACGCACGTCTAACACCAACATAGTTGTCAAGGCCTCAGTTATCCGCTTTGCAGCAGGATGACTGCTGTGATATTTCATCTTCCTCGCAAAGGACTGTTGAACAGTCAATTGCTTACTGGAAGTAGTACAAGTGGGCTTACGACTTCCCCTCTGGGATGACCATCGACTCCCAGCAGCAACAACAGCAGCGCCAGCAGCAGTAGGCGTTACACGCAAGGATGCATCGGAGGAATCCCAGGCAGGAGAGGACTCGTCAGAATTGCCAGTGACATTGCCTGCAGGACTATTGGCATTCCTGGGGAAGGAGGAAATTGACACTGAGGGAGTTGGTGGGGTGGTTTGCGTGAGCTTGGTTACAAGAGGAAGGGATTTACTGGTCAGTGGACTGCTTCCGCTGTCACCCAAAGTTTTTGAACTTGTCACTGACTTATTATGAATGCGCTGCAGGTGACGTATAAGGGAGGATGTTCCGAGGTGGTTAACGTCCTTACCCCTACTTATTACAGCTTGACAAAGGGAACACACGGCTTGACACCTGTTGTCCGCATTTCTGTTGAAATAGTTCCACACCGAAGAGCTGATTTTTTTGGTATTTTCACCAGGCATGTCAACGGCCATATTCCTCCCACGGACAACAGGTGTCTCCCCGGGTGCCTGACTTAAACAAACCACCTCACCATCAGAATCCTCCTGGTCAATTTCCTCCCCAGCGCCAGCAACACCCATATCCTCCTCATCCTGGTGTACTTCAACACTGACATCTTCAATCTGACTATCAGGAACTGGACTGCGGGTGCTCCTTCCAGCACTTGCAGGGGGTGTGCAAATGGTGGAAGGCGCATGCTCTTCACGTCCAGTGTTGGGAAGGTCAGGCATCGCGACACAATTGGACTCTCCTTGTGGATTTGGGATTTCGAAGAACGCACAGTTCTTTGCGGTGCTACTGCTTTTGCCAGCTTGAGTCTTTTCATTTTTCTAGCGAGAGGCTGAGTGCCTCCATCCTCATGTGAAGCTGAACCACTAGCCATGAACATAGGCCAGGGCCTCAGCCGTTCCTTGCCACTCCGTGTGGTAAATGGCATATTGGCAAGTTTACGCTTCTCCTCCGACAATTTTATTTTAGGTTTTGGAGTCCTTTTTTTACTGATATTTGGTGTTTTGGATTTGACATGCTCTGTACTATGACATTGGGCATCGGCCTTGGCAGACGACGTTGCTGGCATTTCATCGTCTCGGCCATGACTAGTGGCAGCAGCTTCAGCACGAGGTGGAAGTGGATCTTGATCTTTCCCTAATTTTGGAACCTCAACATTTTTGTTCTCCATATTTTAATAGGCACAACTAAAAGGCACCTCAGGTAAACAATGGAGATGGATGGATACTAGTATACAATTATGGACGGACTGCCGAGTGCCGACACAGAGGTAGCTACAGCCGTGAACTACCGTACTGTGTCTGCTGCTAATATAGACTGGTTGATAAAGAGATGTCGTAGTATGTATGTATGAAGAAGAAAGAAAAAAAAACCACGGTTAGGTGGTATACAATTATGGACGGACTGCCGAGTGCCGACAGAGGTAGCCACAGCCGTGAACTACCTACTGTACTGTGTCTGCTGCTAATATAGACTGGTTGATAAAGAGATGTCGTAGAATGTATGTATGAAGAAGAAAGAAAAAAAAACCACGGGTAGGTGGTATACAATTATGGACGGACTGCCGAGTGCCGACACAGAGGTAGCCACAGCCGTGAACTACCGTACTGTACTGTGTCTGCTGCTAATATAGACTGGTTGATAAAGAGATGTAGTAGTATGTATGTATAAAGAAGAAAGAAAAAAAAACCATGGGTAGGTGGTATACAATTATGGACGGACTGCCGAGTGCCGACACAGAGGTAGCCACAGCCGTGAACTACCGTACTGTACTGTGTCTGCTGCTAATATAGACTGGTTGATAAAGAGATGTCGTAGTATGTATGTATGAAGAAGAAAGAAAAAAAAACCACGGTTAGGTGGTATACAATTATGGACGGACTGCCGAGTGCCGACACAGAGGTAGCCACAGCCGTGAACTACCGTACTGTACTGTGTCTGCTGCTAATATAGACTGGTTGATAAAGAGATGTCGTAGTATGTATGTATAAAGAAGAAAGAAAAAAAAACCACGGTTAGGTGGTATACAATTATGGACGGACTGCCGAGTGCCGACACAGAGGTAGCCACAGCCGTGAACTACCGTACTGTACTGTGTCTGCTGCTAATATAGACTGGTTGATAAAGAGATGTCGTAGTATGTATGTATAAAGAAGAAAGAAAAAAAAACCACGGTTAGGTGGTATACAATTATGGACGGACTGCCGAGTGCCGACACAGAGGTAGCCACAGCCGTGAACTACCGTACTGTACTGTGTCTGCTGCTAATATAGACTGGTTGATAAAGAGATGTAGTAGTATGTATGTATAAAGAAGAAAGAAAAAAAAAACCATGGGTAGGTGGTATACAATTATGGATGGACTGCCGAGTGCCGACACAGAGGTAGCTACAGCCGTGAACTACCGTACTGTGTCTGCTGCGACTGGATGATAATGATATAAAAAATATATATATATCACTACTGCAGCCGGACAGGTATATATATTATATAATGACGGACCTGCTGGACACTGTCTGTCAGCAGAATGAGTTTTTTATAGAATAAAAAAAAAAACACCACACAAGTGAAGTCACACGACGAGTGTTTAACTTTTTCAGGCAATCACAATATAGTATACTACTAACTATACTGGTGGTCAGTGTGGTCAGGTCACTGGTCAGTCACACTGGCAGTGGCACTCCTGCAGCAAAAGTGTGCACTGTTTAATTTTAATATAATATGTACTCCTGGCTCCTGCTATAACCTATAACTGGCACTGCAGTGCTCCCCAGTCTCCCCCACAATTATAAGCTGTGTGAGCTGAGCACAGTCAGATATATAATATATACATAGATGATGCAGCACACTGGGCTGAGCAGTGCACACAGATATGGTATGTGACTGTCTTGTACTCCTGGCTCCTGCTATAACCTATAACTGGCACTGCAGTGCTCCCCAGTCTCCCCCACAATTATAAGCTGTGTGAGCTGAGCACAGTCAGATATATAATATATACATAGATGATGCAGGCATGCAGCACACTGGGCTGAGCAGTGCACACAGATATGGTATGTGACTGAGTCACTGTGTGTACCGTTTTTTTCAGGCAGAGAACGGATATATTAAATAAAACAACTGCACTGCTGGTGGTCACTGTGGTCAGTCACTAAACTCTGCACTCTCTTCTACAGTATCAGCCTCAGGTCAATCTCTCTCTCTCTCTCCTAATCTAAATGGAGAGGACGCCAGCCACGTCCTCTCCCTATCAATCTCAATGCACGTGTGAAAATGGCGGCGACGCGCGGCTCCTTATATAGAATCCGAGTCTCGCGAGAATCCGACAGCGTCATGATGACGTTCGGGCGCGCTCGGGTTAACCGAGCAAGGCGGGAAGATCCGAGTCGCTCGGACCCGTGAAAAAAAACATGAAGTTCGTGCGGGTTCGGATTCAGAGAAACCGAACCCGCTCATCTCTACTCGGAATGACCACCTAAGTCCCTAATCTTGGCTTTAGCGATAAGGGCACCGTATGCTGGTTCTATCCTCTTTCTGTGTCTCTCGGTAAAGGCTCTTTGTGGGTTAATTGTGCTTTTAACCTTTTCCTGTGTGTGTGCTGTTAATACTGCAGTATGTAAGGCAAAGAGTGTGTATCATGCAAAGCACAGTGTTTCTCTTCACCAGGGGGTTCACTAGTGTGTACTCAGTGTAGTATTCCATCTCAGGCTAGTGTTACGGAGCCAGCATGGCTGGTTTCCATTCGGAGGATGATCTCCACCATCTCTACTAAATGATCTCGTAATGAGAAGGAGATGCAATACTTAAGACAGTCTATGACTGAGTTTATGCAAAAGGACTCAGTACTCAGACAAGTGTCTCAGTCCTCTACCATTTGTCCACAAAAACGTTCTTTGGCCCATATCCTGCATTCTAATGCTGATAATGATGGGTCAGAAATGGAGGAAGGTGAGGTGCACATAAAGGTGAGGGAGAGTACTCTGTTGCAAGGTGTTGAGGCTCTCATAGACTCTATAAGGGAAGTCCTATATATTCCTGATAAGGTGACAGAGGTGTGCGAGGAATCTTTCTTTAATGTATAGAAAAAAATCGTCAGCCACTTGTCCTGTGTCAAAGGAACTAAATACCCTTTTTGAAAAACCGTGGGTTAATTCAGATAAGAAATTTCAAATTCCTAGGCGGTTGTTATCATCTTTTCCTTTTCCTCCTGAGGATAGGAAAAGATGGGAAAATCCACCGATACTGGATGCATCAGTCTCCAGGCTCTCACGTAAAATAGTATTACCTGTGCCTGGTGCAGCCTCCCTAAAGGATGCAGTTGATCGTAAGATTGAGACTACACTCAAATCTTTGTATACAGCTGCTGGAGTGGCCCAGAGACCCACTATAGCATGTGGGTGGATTACCAAAGCCATTGCTAAGTAGTCTGGTAATTTAATTGAGGGATTAGACACCTTACCTCAAAAGGAAATTCTTTTACTCCGGCAACACATACAAGACTCTGCGAACTCTATGTTTGAAGCCATTAAGGAGATAGGTTTGCTTAATGCACGCACCACAGCTATGGCAGTGTCGGCACGCAGGGGATTATGGCTACATCAGTGTACTGCTGACGCGGACTCCAAAATAGGTGTGGAAGGCCTGCCTTTCACAAGTGAGGGCTTATTCAGCGATGAACTCGACAAGTGGATTTCACGAGCTGCTGCGGGTAAATCCACCTCTCTGTCTTCTGCAACTCCGCCATCTAGGAAGGCCTACTTAGGACCCAATTTACAGTCCTTTCAGACTGCAAAGTCTCGGGGCAAAGCCAGAGGCTCTTCTACCGCTGCCAGAGGTGCTAGAGGTAAACCACGAAAACCAGCGGCTGCTGGTTCACAGGAACAGAGCTCCGCCTCTGCCTCCTCAAAGCCTTCCATATGACGGTGGACCACAATGCCTGGGAGACAGGCAGGTGGGAGCCCGGCTGAAATTCTTCAGTCAACGCCTAGACAAGATCTTGCCAGGATTCCTGGGTCATAGACCTTGTATCCCAGGGCTACAGGCGGGAGTTCCAGGATCTCCCACCTCACAGATACTTCAAATCAGGCTTACCAGTTTCACAAGAGGCAAGAATAACCTTACAAGACGCCATTCAAAAACTGTTACAGACCCAGGTCATTGTTCCAGTTCCACCTCATCTATAAAACAAGGGTTACTATTCCAGTTTGTTTGTAGTACCGAAACTGGACGGCTTGGTAAGACCGATTCTGAACCTCAAGTCATTGAACCCATACTTACGAGTGTTCAAGTTCAAGATGAAGTCTCTGAGAGCAGTGATCTCAGGTCCGGAAGAGGGGGAATTCCTAGTGTCTCTGGATATCAAGGATGCTTACCTTCACATTCCTATTTGGCCGCCACACCAGGCTTATCTCAGGTTTGCGCTGTTGGACTGTCACTATCAGTTCCAAGCGCTGCCATTCGACCTATCCACGGCACAGAGGGTGTTCACCAAAGTGATGACAGAGGTGATGCTGCTACTCCGCAAACAAGGAGGGAACGTAATTCCTTACCTGGACGATCTTCTGTTAAAGACTGCGTCCAGGGAGCGGTTGTTGGAGAACACAACCAGATTACTCTTGGATCATGGGTGGATTCTGAACCTACCAAAATCTGAAACTGGAACCAATGCAGAAGCTTAATTTCCTGGGAATGATACTGGACACAGAGTTTCAGAGAGTGTTCCTTCCCACCGTCATGCGGAAGGCTTTGAGGAGGCAGAAGCGGAGCTCTGTTCCTGTGAACCAGCAGCCGCTGGTTTTCGTGGTTTACCTCTAGAACCTCTGTCTCTGCATTACAACTCTGCCGAGCAGCTACTTGGTCGGGTTTGAACACGTTTGCCACGTTTTACAAGTTTGATACCTTGGCCTCTGAAAACCTTAAGTTTGGTCAATCTGTTCTGCAGGAACCTCAGCACTCTCCCACCTGGTTTGGGAGCTTTGGTACTTCCCCATGGTACTAAATGGATTCCCAGAGTCCCCTAGGACGTAAGAGAACATAGGATTTTAATTACCTACCGGTAAATCCTTTTCTCGTAGTCCGTGGGGGATACTGGGCGCCCGCCCGGTGCCTTGTTCTTCCTGCACGGTTACTTGTTTACAATTTGTTCAGCTGTTGCTGTCTCTGTTTTCAAGTTTGGTTTGCATGGCTTTCCTCTTGTTATGGTTGTGCTGTTTCGAAATCTCACCACTTTCCTTATCTATTTCCTTCTCTCAAAGTATGTCCGTCACCTCGGGCACAGTTTCCTTGACCGAGTCTGGTAGGAGGGGCATAGAGGGAGGAGCCAGCACACGTTATCAAACTTCTATAGTGCCCATGGCTCCAAGTGGACCCATCTATACCCCATGGTACTAAATGGATTCCCAATATCCCTTACGGACTACAAGAAAAGGATTTACCGGTAGGTAATTAAAATCCTATTTTTTTTTGCCCATCACACCTCATGTCCATGCACATTAGGTCTTCCAAAAAAAAATGTCTCTCCCTTCCCTACTTATTGTTATGCAGGAGCAGAAGGGCGAGAGTAGAATTTTGTGAGTCTCCGCCACTTGCAATTTTATAAAATGATGTGCTTAACATTTTATAATACTTTGCCAAAAGAAAATAGTGTGACGCACCACACTCTACCCACCCCTGGCTTTGCCCAAAAAATATTACGCTTCAGTAAGTGGTCAAGATGCCAGCACATCAGCTCTCTCATTTATTTGAATGCCAGCTGGCCAGACAGTGGAAACAGTTAACGGTTACTAGGTTACTGCATGTGTGTCTCAGTTTTCAGAGCATAGAAAGTGTAACACAATCCTTGTTATGTGAGAGGGTCCATCAGATCACCTTCAGCGGAACTGCACAAGAACGGAAGATGAAGAGACTGTAACAGGGCCTTTATAACTGAATTTCAGGTAGGTCTCCATATTATCTTTTAAAAGGCAAATAATTGTGGCATGTTATAATGTGCGCAAACACTAAAGAATGCATTCAGAGAGACAGGCTTAATTTGGAGTGTAACTGAAGTTCTTGTATGCTCCTTAGATGCTCCTCCATTCACTTGACTGGGATTCTAACAAAATGTTCAGAAATGTTTGTGTGCAGTTTTTGTAAAACAAAAAAAAAAAAGTCTGACTGACTTGAGTTTTTTATAGAATAAAAAAAAAAACACCACACAAGTGAAGTCACACGACGAGTGTTTAACTTTTTCAGGCAATCACAATATAGTATACTACTAACTATACTGGTGGTCAGTGTGGTCAGGTCACTGGTCAGTCACACTGGCAGTGGCACTCCTGCAGCAAAAGTGTGCACTGTTTAATTTTAATATAATATGTACTCCTGGCTCCTGCTATAACCTATAACTGGCACTGCAGTGCTCCCCAGTCTCCCCCACAATTATAAGCTGTGTGAGATGAGCACAGTCAGATATATAATATATACATAGATGATGCAGCACACTGGGCTGAGCAGTGCACACAGATATGGTATGTGACTGTCTTGTACTCCTGGCTCCTGCTATAACCTATAACTGGCACTGCAGTGCTCCCCAGTCTCCCCCACAATTATAAGCTGTGTGAGCTGAGCACAGTCAGATATATAATATATACATAGATGATGCAGGCATGCAGCACACTGGGCTGAGCAGTGCACACAGATATGGTATGTGACTGAGTCACTGTGTGTACCGTTTTTTTCAGGCAGAGAACGGATATATTAAATAAAACAACTGCACTGCTGGTGGTCACTGTGGTCAGTCACTAAACTCTGCACTCTCTTCTACAGTATCAGCCTCAGGTCAATCTCTCTCTCTCTCTCCTAATCTAAATGGAGAGGACGCCAGCCACGTCCTCTCCCTATCAATCTCAATGCACGTGTGAAAATGGCGGCGACGCGCGGCTCCTTATATAGAATCCGAGTCTCGCGAGAATCCGACAGCGTCATGATGACGTTCGGGCGCGCTCGGGTTAACCGAGCAAGGCGGGAAGATCCGAGTCGCTCGGACCCGTGAAAAAAAACATGAAGTTCGTGCGGGTTCGGATTCAGAGAAACCGAACCCGCTCATCTCTACTCGGAATGACCACCTAAGTCCCTAATCTTGGCTTTAGCGATAAGGGCACCGTATGCTGGTTCTATCCTCTTTCTGTGTCTCTCGGTAAAGGCTCTTTGTGGGTTAATTGTGCTTTTAACCTTTTCCTGTGTGTGTGCTGTTAATACTGCAGTATGTAAGGCAAAGAGTGTGTATCATGCAAAGCACAGTGTTTCTCTTCACCAGGGGGTTCACTAGTGTGTACTCAGTGTAGTATTCCATCTCAGGCTAGTGTTACGGAGCCAGCATGGCTGGTTTCCATTCGGAGGATGATCTCCACCATCTCTACTAAATGATCTCGTAATGAGAAGGAGATGCAATACTTAAGACAGTCTATGACTGAGTTTATGCAAAAGGACTCAGTACTCAGACAAGTGTCTCAGTCCTCTACCATTTGTCCACAAAAACGTTCTTTGGCCCATATCCTGCATTCTAATGCTGATAATGATGGGTCAGAAATGGAGGAAGGTGAGGTGCACATAAAGGTGAGGGAGAGTACTCTGTTGCAAGGTGTTGAGGCTCTCATAGACTCTATAAGGGAAGTCCTATATATTCCTGATAAGGTGACAGAGGTGTGCGAGGAATCTTTCTTTAATGTATAGAAAAAAATCGTCAGCCACTTGTCCTGTGTCAAAGGAACTAAATACCCTTTTTGAAAAACCGTGGGTTAATTCAGATAAGAAATTTCAAATTCCTAGGCGGTTGTTATCATCTTTTCCTTTTCCTCCTGAGGATAGGAAAAGATGGGAAAATCCACCGATACTGGATGCATCAGTCTCCAGGCTCTCACGTAAAATAGTATTACCTGTGCCTGGTGCAGCCTCCCTAAAGGATGCAGTTGATCGTAAGATTGAGACTACACTCAAATCTTTGTATACAGCTGCTGGAGTGGCCCAGAGACCCACTATAGCATGTGGGTGGATTACCAAAGCCATTGCTAAGTAGTCTGGTAATTTAATTGAGGGATTAGACACCTTACCTCAAAAGGAAATTCTTTTACTCCGGCAACACATACAAGACTCTGCGAACTCTATGTTTGAAGCCATTAAGGAGATAGGTTTGCTTAATGCACGCACCACAGCTATGGCAGTGTCGGCACGCAGGGGATTATGGCTACATCAGTGTACTGCTGACGCGGACTCCAAAATAGGTGTGGAAGGCCTGCCTTTCACAAGTGAGGGCTTATTCAGCGATGAACTCGACAAGTGGATTTCACGAGCTGCTGCGGGTAAATCCACCTCTCTGTCTTCTGCAACTCCGCCATCTAGGAAGGCCTACTTAGGACCCAATTTACAGTCCTTTCAGACTGCAAAGTCTCGGGGCAAAGCCAGAGGCTCTTCTACCGCTGCCAGAGGTGCTAGAGGTAAACCACGAAAACCAGCGGCTGCTGGTTCACAGGAACAGAGCTCCGCCTCTGCCTCCTCAAAGCCTTCCATATGACGGTGGACCACAATGCCTGGGAGACAGGCAGGTGGGAGCCCGGCTGAAATTCTTCAGTCAACGCCTAGACAAGATCTTGCCAGGATTCCTGGGTCATAGACCTTGTATCCCAGGGCTACAGGCGGGAGTTCCAGGATCTCCCACCTCACAGATACTTCAAATCAGGCTTACCAGTTTCACAAGAGGCAAGAATAACCTTACAAGACGCCATTCAAAAACTGTTACAGACCCAGGTCATTGTTCCAGTTCCACCTCATCTATAAAACAAGGGTTACTATTCCAGTTTGTTTGTAGTACCGAAACTGGACGGCTTGGTAAGACCGATTCTGAACCTCAAGTCATTGAACCCATACTTACGAGTGTTCAAGTTCAAGATGAAGTCTCTGAGAGCAGTGATCTCAGGTCCGGAAGAGGGGGAATTCCTAGTGTCTCTGGATATCAAGGATGCTTACCTTCACATTCCTATTTGGCCGCCACACCAGGCTTATCTCAGGTTTGCGCTGTTGGACTGTCACTATCAGTTCCAAGCGCTGCCATTCGACCTATCCACGGCACAGAGGGTGTTCACCAAAGTGATGACAGAGGTGATGCTGCTACTCCGCAAACAAGGAGGGAACGTAATTCCTTACCTGGACGATCTTCTGTTAAAGACTGCGTCCAGGGAGCGGTTGTTGGAGAACACAACCAGATTACTCTTGGATCATGGGTGGATTCTGAACCTACCAAAATCTGAAACTGGAACCAATGCAGAAGCTTAATTTCCTGGGAATGATACTGGACACAGAGTTTCAGAGAGTGTTCCTTCCCACCGTCATGCGGAAGGCTTTGAGGAGGCAGAAGCGGAGCTCTGTTCCTGTGAACCAGCAGCCGCTGGTTTTCGTGGTTTACCTCTAGAACCTCTGTCTCTGCATTACAACTCTGCCGAGCAGCTACTTGGTCGGGTTTGAACACGTTTGCCACGTTTTACAAGTTTGATACCTTGGCCTCTGAAAACCTTAAGTTTGGTCAATCTGTTCTGCAGGAACCTCAGCACTCTCCCACCTGGTTTGGGAGCTTTGGTACTTCCCCATGGTACTAAATGGATTCCCAGAGTCCCCTAGGACGTAAGAGAACATAGGATTTTAATTACCTACCGGTAAATCCTTTTCTCGTAGTCCGTGGGGGATACTGGGCGCCCGCCCGGTGCCTTGTTCTTCCTGCACGGTTACTTGTTTACAATTTGTTCAGCTGTTGCTGTCTCTGTTTTCAAGTTTGGTTTGCATGGCTTTCCTCTTGTTATGGTTGTGCTGTTTCGAAATCTCACCACTTTCCTTATCTATTTCCTTCTCTCAAAGTATGTCCGTCACCTCGGGCACAGTTTCCTTGACCGAGTCTGGTAGGAGGGGCATAGAGGGAGGAGCCAGCACACGTTATCAAACTTCTATAGTGCCCATGGCTCCAAGTGGACCCATCTATACCCCATGGTACTAAATGGATTCCCAATATCCCTTACGGACTACAAGAAAAGGATTTACCGGTAGGTAATTAAAATCCTATTTTTTTTTGCCCATCACACCTCATGTCCATGCACATTAGGTCTTCCAAAAAAAAATGTCTCTCCCTTCCCTACTTATTGTTATGCAGGAGCAGAAGGGCGAGAGTAGAATTTTGTGAGTCTCCGCCACTTGCAATTTTATAAAATGATGTGCTTAACATTTTATAATACTTTGCCAAAAGAAAATAGTGCGACGCACCACACTCTACCCACCCCTGGCTTTGCCCAAAAAATATTACGCTTCAGTAAGTGGTCAAGATGCCAGCACATCAGCTCTCTCATTTATTTGAATGCCAGCTGGCCAGACAGTGGAAACAGTTAACGGTTACTAGATTACTGCATGTGTGTCTCAGTTTTCAGAGCATAGAAAGTGTAACACAATCCTTGTTATGTGAGAGGGTCCATCAGATCACCTTCAGCGGAACTGCACAAGAACGGAAGATGAAGAGACTGTAACAGGGCCTTTATAACTGAATTTCAGGTAGGTCTCCATATTATCTTTTAAAAGGCAAATAATTGTGGCATGTTATAATGTGCGCAAACACTAAAGAATGCATTCAGAGAGACAGGCTTAATTTGGAGTGTAACTGAAGTTCTTGTATGCTCCTTAGATGCTCCTCCATTCACTTGACTGGGATTCTAACAAAATGTTCAGAAATGTTTGTGTGCAGTTTTTGTAAAACAAAAAAAAAAAAGTCTGACTGACAGGCATGGGAAAAGGAACCTGTATCTGCACAGTGGTGCAAGTATGCAGGTACGCTCGGGTACGGAGTACCCTTAAGAATTTGGAAGAGGGTACTCAGTACCACCTGCCACACACTTTGCTATTACAGGTTGAGTATCCCATATCCAAATATTCCGAAATACGGAATTTTCCGAAATACAGACTTTTTTGAGTGAGAGTGAAATAGTGAAACCTTTGTTTTTTGATGGCTCAATGTACACAAACTTTGTTTAAAACACAAAGTTATTAAAAATATTGTATTAAATGACCTTCAGGCTGTGTGTATAAGGTGTCTATGAAACATAAATGAATTGTGTGAATGTACACACACTTTGTTTAATGCACAAAGTTATAAAAAATATTGGCTAAAATTGACTTCAGGCTGTGTTTATAAGGTGTATATGAAACACAAATGCATTCTGTGCTTAGACTTAGGTCCCATCACCATGATATCTCATTATCGTATGCAATTATTCCAAAATACGGAAAAATCCGATATCCAAAATACCTCTGGTCCCAAGCATTTTGGATAAGGGATACTCAACCTGTACCATAATTAGAATGTGCCACATAGCAACAAGACCTTGGTGCTTGGCAGCATGACGGCTCCTCCCACTTTGTCAGGGTTACTGGGAGTGCGACAGTGGCTGTATTTTCCTGTTATAATGGAGGCATTACTATATATTGTTATTAAATTTGGGGCATCACTGTATATGTCTATTATACCGGAACCATTACTATATTTTTTTAGCCTTGCCTCCAGATTCCCCCCAAAAAAGGGGCTGTCATGTGGACACACCGCTAGTGTCATGTAGCCACTCCCACTAGCAGCATGTAACCACGCCCCCTCACAAAACATGACCACGCCCATTTTTGGCACTCCGTACCACTAAGAAAATATTTCTACTTGCACCACTGTATCTGCATCTCTTTCTGGGTATTGCATGATTACTAAAGCTACTGATGAATTTTTAGCTTCAGGTTCTGTAATAAATTAGCCCCTATTAAACAGATCTAGGCCAGTCAGTACAGGGCTGTATTCACTAGGGGTAGAACATGCCTGCAAAATATGCCGCTGCTATAGAAACGCTATACCCCTGGTGAGTGGTGGTTTTTAACATTGAAGTGATATTGTAGCACTTTTACATGTTGCCCTACTGGCCCCATGATGCCCTACTCCCTTAAAGTGTCAAAGTATGCTGGCATTTGTAGTACTAACACTGTGACCTATTTTAGAACATGGAAAAATAATGGGAAAAAATAACAGAAATATACTGATTCAACTTATAATTTTTTTTAATTATTATTATTTTTGAAATAGAAATAAATAGAGCCCACTTATAGCCACGATTATTTTACCCCTTTTACATTGCTGCAATAACCCGGGTTATTGCCGGGTTGCGGCGCGTTGTAAAAGGGTCTCAGAAAAATAACCTCCGGTCCTGTGACCCGGGAATGCAACCTGGGTAGCGAGCAGAGTTAGACTTCGGAAACACCCGGGTAACGGGGCAGTGTGAACAGGTGACCCGGGTCCCATTGTATGTAGGTGCTGTTTTGATTACATCTTTGTTAGTAGAAGTATATTTGATTCAGAGGGACACAGTTAATTTCCCGAATGGCAGGATTCTAGCGGTTGAACTACCGACGCCGGAATGCTGACAACAGGGGAAAAGCCGGTGGTAGGAATAGTGACCGCAGCCTGATTTTCCCACTCATGTGGTGGGTCCTAGCCACCACCCAAGGAGGAATATAATAGTCTGGCAAGCAAAGCTCACCACCGGGCCTGAAGCATGGCGAGTGCTGCGAGCCCGCAAGGGGACTCGCTGCTTCGATGCCGGGATTCCAGCATTGGTCTCCTGACCGCCGGTACCCCGACTGTTGGAATTTCATACCGGACCCAATTAAGAGATACAGGCTGCCAATATACGTATGATCTGACAGAGAATACCAGCTGCTCAGAAAGACAATGAGTCTAGCCAATGTATTCCAAATAGTTTGTTGGGATAAACAATACATATGGGCAGGGGAAAAAGATTAAAGTGTAACAGTGCTCTGCAGAAAATGGGAAAACAGGACAACATAAATAGGGAAATGCAAGGTAGATAAAATAAATGCAGACATGAAAACAAAGCTTAGTGAGAAGTCAGGACCTTCAGCGTGGAGATTGGGATAGCTGTAATCATTGGTGATGTGTTCATGACAGCCATGCCTCAGTTATGCAATAATTTCCAGCAGCTTGCCGGCTGCTACCATTCTCGACAGTTTTTCCATTTTGAAATTTTGCCAGTGCCGGCATAGCTTGCGCAACCTATTCGCACATGAATGTGCAAGTGGTTTAATTGTAGTCCTCTGTAGCAGTGACAATGCCAGATGCTCCAGCGAAGCTGTGACTGGTTATCATAGCTATACCTGGTGCTTTTATTATTGAAATCATTGCATCCTGTGTAGCAATTGTGTACCTTTTGATCATATTATTCTTATTGCCTTCTCTTATATCGCTACCCTTGCAATATGGTTCTCCTGAATTATTGCTCCATACTTTTCCTGTTATATTCCTATATTACTCTGCCATGCATAGTTTTGCTTCTACAATTCATATACTGTACTATATCCTGTATACCAAGCCAGGCTTCCTTGATTACGCTCATATCTGGTATTACCCTGCAATTTGGACTTCCATTCTGTGTACAAAACTTAGCTTCTATACCTATGATCCTTTCATCAAGGGTTCCTTTCAAAGTTACAGATGGTAAAACATCTGCAGACATTCTTGCAACTGAGGCTCCAGCCACTGATAGGCCACCCATGGGTAATAGGTTAAAAAATGCATTGAGAGTGACAGGGCAATAGTGTGGGTAACATAGGCCCTCATTCCGAGTTGTTCGCTCGCAAGGCGATTTTAGCAGTATTGCACACGCTAAGCCGCCGCCTACTGGGAGTGAATCTTAGCTTCTTAAAATTGCGAACGAAAGCTTCGCAATATTGCGATTACACATCTCGTAGCAGTTTCAGAGTAGCTTCAGACTTACTCGGCATCTGCGATCAATTCAGTGCTTGTCGTTCCTGGTTTGACGTCACAAACACACCCAGCGTTCGCCCAGACACTCCTCCGTTTCTCCAGCCACTCCCGCGTTTTTTCCGGAAACGGTAGCGTTTTTTCCCACACGCCCATAAAACGGCCTGTTTCCGCCCAGTAACACCCATTTCCTGTCAATCACACTACGATCGCCTGAGCGAAGAAAAAGCCGTGAGTAAAAATCCAAACTTCATAGCAAATTTACTTGGCGCAGTCGCAGTGCGGACATTGCGCATGCGCACTAAGCGGAAAAACGCTGCGATGCGAAGAAATTTTCCGAGCGAACGACTCGGAATGACCTCCATAGTCTGGAGTAGGGTGAGTGCTTATAAAAATATGAACTTTCAGAGATGGATCAAAGATTTGAATGCCATGTTAGTGTTTGATCCGACATGGTAGTGAACTGTTTATTTCTCATACGTCCTAGAGGATGCTGGGGACGACATCAAGACCATGGGGTATAGACGGGATCCGCAGGAGACATGGGCACTCTAAAGACTTTTCATTGGGTGTGAACTGGCTCCTCCCTCTATGCCCCTCCTCCAGACCTCAGTTTTAGATATGTGCCCAGGTCGACTGGATGCACTCTGAGGAGCTCTACTGAGTTTCTCTGAAAAGACTTATGTTAGTTTTTTTATTTTCAGGGAGATCTGCTGGCATCAGACTCCCTGCTTCGTGGGACTGAGGGGGCAGAAGCAGAACCAACTTCCTAAAGAGTTTCATGGCTCTGCTTCTGGCTGACAGGACACCATTAGCTCCTGAAGGGTACTGAACGCTAGCCGTGTCTAGATGCTCACTCCCACAGCACGCCGTCACCTGCCTCACAGAGCCAGAAGTCAGAAGACAGGTGAGTATGAGAAGAATGATCTTCAATCAAGTAAGTGACGGCTGAGGTGCGACGCGGCTGTCGGGAGCGCAGCGCCCCATTGCTGCCCACACACAGGCACACAAGTCAGAAGACAGGTGAGTATGAGAAGAATGATCTTCAATCAAGTAAGTGACGGCTGAGGTGCGACGCGGCTGGCGGGGGATGGGGCGCCCTGGGCAGCAAGAAAAATACCTCAAAATGGCTAAAAGGGGGCATAAGATGCTGCTGGCACAGCCCTACCCCCGCCAGTATAAATATTATGTAGTATACTGAGTGTAAGGACGCGCCATTGTGGGGGCGGAGCTTCTTCCTCAGGCAGCCAGCACACAACTCAGCGCCATTTTCTCTCTCTCCTCAGGCTGCAGAGAACACGCTGGTCCTCTCCTCCACTTCTGACAAGTACAGGGTGCTATTAAGGGGGGGCACAAAGCGATTGTGGTGCATTTGATAGTGTATATTACTATTTAAAAGTGCTTTTGGGCTGTGGACATACTGTGTTCACAGGCAATACTGGCACTGGGTTTGTGAAGTGGCTGCTCCTATCCTGTGTCCCTCTGACAGATTTTACTGTGGGTCTGTCCCCAAAATAAGTCCCAGTGTGTCTGTGAGTGTGGTGTACACGTGTGAGGCATGTCTGAGGCAGGGAGTTCCTCCCCGGAGGAAGCCATTTTAGGGACACAGAGTTGTAATGTGGTGGCGCTATCGGCACACCAAGAGCCTGTATGGGTGAAAGAGCTACGTGACAGTATGCATCTGATTAACCGTAGATTGGATAAGTGTGAATCTAAGGCTGCATGCTGGAGAAAATCTGTGGAAGATGTGATTTTTCAGGATGCTTTTATTCCTTATGCAGGCGGCCCCTCTGGGTCACATAAGAGACCATTTGCAAATGTTGTAAACACTGATACCGACACGGATTCTGATTCTTGTGTCGACGATAGTGAATCCAGAAAGATAGATCATAAATTGGCAAAAAGTATACAAAATATGATTATGGCTATAAGGGACGTGTTGGAGGTTACAGAAAGCACTCTTGTACCTCATGAGAAGGCTTTTTTATGTAAGAAAAAGAAATCCAAAGTCACGTTGCCTCCTTCACACAAACTAAATGCTCTGTTTGAAGGGATGTGGGTGAATCCTGATAAAAAAATTCGTATTCCCAAAAGGATTCACATAGCTTATCCTTTCCCGGCTGAAGACAGGAAAAAAATGGGAGTCATCCCCTGTGTTAGACAGTGCACTTTCCAGGTTGACAAAGAAGGTAATTCTCCCTGCTCCTGGCACGGCTACTCTTAAAGAGCCGGCAGACCGCAAAATGGAAACGACATTGAAATCCATTTAAGTTACCAATGGTACACTGCTCAGGCCCACTATTGCCTGCGCATGGGTGAGTCGCGCTATTGAAAAATGGTCAGAAAGCGTGTCATCAGAAATTGACACGATTGATAAAGATGAGATTCTCCTTAAATTAGGGAATATCAAGGACGCTGCCGCCTACATGCTGGAAGCAATGAAGGATATTGGACTCTTGAGTTCACAAGCCGCTACCATGGCAGTATCGGCTAGGCGGGCGTTGTGGATTCGCCAGTGGAACACGGATGCAGATTCCAAAAGAAACATGGAGGCTCTCCCATATAAAGGTGAGGCCTTATTTGGCGATGGCCTGGATGCGTTAGTCTCGGCGGCTACCGCAGGTAAGTCGACACTTTTGCACTCTGCGCCTGCACCGGAAAAAAAGACATCACCCGCAAATGCAGTCCTTTTGGCCCAATAAATACAACTAATTCTGCCAAATCCCCAGCATGACGCTGGAGCTCCCTTGCGGGAGGCCGCTCGGGTGGGGGCACGTCTCAAGCTCTTCAGCCAGGATAGGATTCTGTCTGGCCTGGATCCCTGGGTGTTGCAAATAGTATCCCAGGGATACAAACTGGAGTTTCAAGACGTTCCCCATGCCGATTTTTCAAATCGACCGTGCCAGCTTCTCCGCCAGAGAGAGAAGCAGTAACAGCGGCAATCCAAAAATTATGTCAAGACCAGGTCATAGTCCTGGTACCGTTGTCACAACAAGGGCGGGGTTTTTATTCAAGCCTCTTTGTTGTTCCGAAGCCGGACGGCTCGGTCAGACCGATCCTAAATCTACAAGATCTGAATTGCTTCCTGAAAAGGTTCAAGTTCAAGATGGAATCACTTCGGGCGGTGATTGCCAGTCTGGAGGAGGGGGACTACTTGGTGTCGGTGGACATAAAGGATGCTTACCTGCATGTTCCCATTTATCCTCCTCACCAGGCTTATCTGAGATTCGTGGTTCAGGATTGCCATTACCAATTCCAGACGTTACCTTTCGGTCTCTCCACGGCGCCGAGGGTATTCACCAAGGTGATGGCGGAAATGATGGTCCTCCTTCGTCAGAAAGGAGTCAATATAATCCCTTATCTGGTCGACCTCCTGATAAAGGCGAGATCCAGAGAGCAGTTGTTACAAAACATAGCCCACTCCCTGTCAATACTCCAACAACACGGGTGGATCATAAATTAATCAAAGTCACAATTGGAACCGACGACAAGGTTGTCTTTCCTCGGGATGATTCTGGACACAGAAGTTCAGAGAGTATTTCTTCCGCTGGAAAATGCTCTGGAAATCCAGAAAATGGTAAAACAGATATTGAAACCATCAAGTGTGTCGATCCATAAGTGCATTCGGTTGTTGGGGAAGATGGTGGCGGTAACGTGGCCATACAGTTTGGCAGGTACCATGCCAGAGTATTCCAGTGGGACCTGTTGGACAAGTGGTCGGGGTCACACCTACATATGCACAGAAAGATAATCCTGTCGTCAAAAACCAGGATTTCGCTCCTGTGGTGGTTGCACAGCTCTCACCTGCTAGAGGGACGCAGGTTCGGGATTCAGGACTGGGTCCAGGTAACCACGGATGCAAGTTTCTGAGGCTGGGGAACAGTCTCTCAGGGAGAAAACTTCCAGGGACGTTGGTCACATCAGGAAGCCTGCCTTCACATAAACGTACTGGAGCTAAGAGCCATTTACAACGGCCTTCAACAAGCGGTACATCTTCTCCAAGACCGTCCTGTGCAAATCCAGGTGGACAATGTAACAGCAGTCGCATACATAAACAGGCAGGGCGGAACGAAAAGCAGAGCGGCAATGGCAGAGGCGACAAAAATCCTCCGGTGGGCAGAAAAACATCTACAAGCTCTGTCGGCAATATTCATTCTGGGAGTAGACAACTGGAAAGCAGACTTCCTCAGCAGACACATTTCCCATCCAGGAGAGTGGGGCATCCACCAAGATGTCTTCGCAGAGGTGACAAGTCTTTGGGGAGTCCCTCAAATAGACATGATGGCGTCCCGTCTCAACAAGAAGCTTCAGAGATACTGTTCCAGGTCAAGAGACCCTCAAGCAGTAGCAGTGGATGCACTGGTGACCCAGTGGGTTTTTCCGTCAGTGAATGTCTTACCTCCACTTCCGCTGATCCCAAAAGTACTCAAGATCATAAGAAAAACAAGGGTTCAAGCGATCTTCATTGCCCCAGACTGGCCAAGGAGGGCTTGGTACCCAGATCTTCAGCAGTTGCTCATAGAAGATCCTCGGCCTCTTCCTCCTCGGGAGGACCTACTGCAGCAGGGGCCATGCATGTACCAGGACTTACCGCAGCTACGTTTGACGGCATGGCTGTTGAGCGCCGTATCCTAGCCAGGAAGTGTATTCCTAAGGAGGTCATCCCCACCCTTATTCAGGCCAGAAAGGGAGTAACGTCGAAACATTACCACCGTATTTAGAGAAAATATGTGTCTTGGTGTGAATCCAAGAAAGCTCCTACGGAAGAGTTTCACTTAGGGCGTTTTCTCCATTTTTTGCAGGATGGTGTGGAGGCGGGCCTACGATTGGGATCAATCAAGGTCCAGATTTCGGCCTTGTCAGTGTTCTTCCAAAAGCAGTTGGCCTCTCTTCCAGAGGTTCAGACCTTCGTGAAAGGGGTTCTGCACATCCAGCCTCCATTCGTGCCTCCAGTGGCACCATGGGACCTTAACGTGGTATTGCAGTTCCTCCAATCGGATTGGTTTGAGCCTCTACAAAAGATAGAGTTGAAGTTTCTCACTTGGAAAGTGGTGATACTTTTGGCATTGGCATCCGCAAGGCGGGTGTCTGAATAGGGGGCCTTGTCTCACAAGAGCCCTTACCTGATCTTCCATGAAGATAGGGCAGAATGGCGAACTCGCCAACATTTTCTTCCAAAGGTGGTTTCTTCTTTCCACATTAACCAACCTATTGTAGTGCCAGTAGTTACTGACACATTCACTGAGTCAAAGTCTCTAGATGTGGTTAGAGCTTTGAAAATCTATGTTGCTAGAATGGCGCGTATACGGAAAACAGAGGCTCTGTTTGTCCTGTATGATCACAACAAGATTGGCTGTCCTGCTTCAAAGCAGGCTATTGCACATTGGATTAGAAATACGATTCAGCAAGCTCATACTACGGCCGGATTGCCGTTGCCGACGTCGGTAAAGGCCCACTCCACTAGGAAGGTGGGCTCATCCTGGGCGGCTGCCCGGGGGGTCTCGGCATTACAACTTTGCTGAGCAGCTACTTTGTCAGGGTCAAACACATTTGCTAAGTTCTACAAGTTTGACACCTTGGCCGATGAGGACCTAAAGTTTGGTCAATCGGTGCTGCAGGGTCATCCGCACTCTCCCGCCCGTACTGGAGCTTTGGTATAGACCCCATGGTCTTGATGTCGTCCCCAGCATCCTCTAGGACGTATGAGAAAATAGGATTTTTAAACCGACCGGTAAATCCTTTTCTCCTAGTCCGTAGAGGATGCTGGGCGCCCGTTCCAGTGCGTACTTTACCTGCAGTTTAGTTATTAGAGTTACACAAGTTGTGTTATCTTGGTTTCAGCATGTTGATGCAATTGGTTCATGCCTGTTGGCGTGTGTTATGTTGAATGCCATGTGTGCGGCATGGTTGAGGGTTTGAGTTGGTAGATATCTCACCACTAGTTAAGTAATTCCTTTCCTCGAAATGTCAGTCTCCCTGGGCACAGTTCCTACAACTGAGGTCTGGAGGAGGGGCATAGAGGGAGGAGCCAGTTCACACCCAATGAAAAGTCTTTAGAGTGCCCATGTCTCCTGCGGATCCCGTCTATACCCCATGGTCTTGATGTCGTCCCCAGCATCCTCTACGGACTAGGAGAAAAGGATTTGTCGGTAGGTTATCAAAATCCTATTTTTTGAAAGACATGGGTAACCAGTGTGGGGATTTGCAAAGTGATGCAGCATATGTATAGCGGCAAGAGAGGAAGATCTGATTACACAAGATCAGGGGTGTAACAAGAACTTTGTGGACCCCATAGCAACATGTTGAACGGGCCCCTGCCCTCCAGTTCAAATTATGCCACGATACAGTGCCCCAGTTCCATGCCACACTATAGTGCCTCCATTTCATATTGTGCCATATTAAAGTACCCCAGTTCTTATTTTGTAACATTATAGTGCCTTCCACATTACAATGAGCAGATCAGATTGTAACATCCATTACACTCTCCTCTCACTGAAAATGCAATGTCACACAATTCGGGCTGGGCAATGGGTCAGACCCAATTGCTTAGCAGGCAAATCTGGGGCATAGGTATGTACTTTATAACCTGGGCCCAGCCCCCCATAAGCCTCTGGGCCCCATAGCAGTGGCACCCCTTGCACCCCACTATAGTTACAGATTACCTATGGGGAAAAAAGTCCAACCTGTGCAACAGGCATATTAGCATAACACAGGAGAGATTAAAGCTGCTCCCTTGCTTCTAATGGAGGAACGTACAGGGTATATTAACAGCACAGGTTGATTAAAAGCACTTGCGCATACAAAAACCTTCTTTGAAATGCTACAGGTAAATTTGCACTAACATTGTTGCAAAGAAATATCAACTGTATTTTAGCTGCCTGCCATGTTATATTGCAATAGTACAGGTATTGGAATGATCAAAGATGGAAGGGTTATTTGGGAGTTTAGATTACTATCTTTTAAGTCACAGTTGTGGGTAGGTTACAAATAACTATAATATATGTTGATTTGTTCAAATAATTGGGGACATACATTAAATATTTGTATTAAAAATTGGATAGTCTGCATTTAGGGATGTGTTACAAGCTCTTGTTCAGACCGTGTTTTGTGAAGCAAGTGAGGCAGCAACTTTTTCCAGGGTCCTCCCAATATTTCACTGCCTCACTTGTTTCACAGTAAGCATAAGCTCTGAACTGGAGCTTGTAGCACATCTAGGGACAGTGCTACCATTAGACAGCTTTAGGCGGCTGCCTAGGGCACCAGCATCTAGGGGCAATCGCTGAGACCTCCTAGGACAAAAATAATAGGATTTTGATACCTACCGGTAAATCCTTTTCTCCTAGTCCGTAGAGGATGCTGGGGACCACATCAAGACCATGGGGTATAGATGGGATCCGCAGGAGACATGGGCACTCTTAAGACTTTTCATTGGGTGCAAACTGGCTCCTCCCTCTATGCCCCTCCTCCAGACCCCAGTTATAGGAACTGTGCCCAGGGAGACGGACATTTCGAGGAAAGGACTAACTTTAATACTAGTGGTGAGATACATACCAACTCACACCCTCAACCATGCCGCACACATGGCATTCAACATAACACATGCCAACAGGCATGAAAGAATTGCAGCAACATGCTGAAAAACTAAGATAACACAACTTGTGTAACTCTAATAACTAAACTGCAGGTAAGGTACGCACTGGGACGGGCGCCCAGCATCCTCTACGGACTAGGAGAAAAGGATTTACCAGTAGGTATCAAAATCCTATTTTCTCATACGTCCTAGAGGATGCTGGGGACGACATCAAGACCATGGGGTTTATACCAAAGCTCCAGTGCAGGCGGGAGAGTGCGGACAACTCTGCAGCCCAGATTGACCAAACTTTAGGTCTTCATCGGCCAAGGTGTCAAACTTGTAGAACTTAGCAAATGTGTTTGACCCTGACCAAGTAGCTGCTCGGCACAGTTGTAATGCCGAGACCCCCCCCGGGCAGCCGCCCAGGATGAGCCCACTTTCCTAGTGGAATGGGCCTTCACCGACGTCGGTGATGGCAATCCAGCCGTAGTGTGCGCTTGCTGAATCGTATTTCTAATCCAATGTGCAATAGTCTGCTTGGAAGCAGGACAGCCAATCTTGTTGTGATCATACAGGACAAACAGAGCCTCTGTTTTCCGTATATGCGCCGTTCTAGCAACATAGATTTTCAAAGCTCTAACCACATCCAGAGATTTTGATTCAGTGAATGTGTCAGTAACTACTGGCACTACAATAGGTTGGTTTATGTGAAAAGATGAAACCACCTTAGGAAGAAAATGTTGTCGAGTTCTCAACTCTGCCCTATCTTCATGGAAGATCAGGTAAGGGCTCTTGTGAGACAAGGCCCCCAATTCAGACACCCGTTTTGCAGATGCCAAAGCCAAAAGCATCACCACTTTCCAAGTGAGAAACTTCAACTCTATCTTTTGTAGAGGCTCAAACCAATCCGATTGAAGGAACGGCAATACCACGTTAAGGTCCCATGATGCCACTGGAGGCACGAATGGAGGCTGGATGTGCAGAACCCCTTTCACGAAGGTCTGAACCTCTGGAAGAGAGGCCAACTGCTTTTGGAAGAACACTGACAAGGCCGAAATCTGGACCTTGATTGATCCCAATCGTAGGCCCGCCTCCACACCATCCTGCAAAAAATAGAGGAAACGCCCTAAGTGAAACTCTTCCGTAGGAGCTTTCTTGGATTCACACCAAGACACATATTTTCTCCAAATACGGTGGTAATGTTTCGACGTTACTACTTATCTGGCCTGAATAAGGGTGGGGATGACTTCCTTGGGAATACCCTTCCTGGCTAGGATACAGCGCTCAACAGCCATGCCGTCAAACGTAGCTGCGGTAAGTCCTGGTACACCCACGGCGCCTGCTGCAGCAGGTCCTCTCGAAGAGGAAGAGGCCGAGGATCTTTTATGAGCAACTGCTGAAGATCTGGGTACCAAGCCCTCCTCGGCCAGTCTGGGGCAATGAAGATTGCTCGAACCCTTGTTTTTCTTATGATCCTGAGTACTTTTGGGATCAGCGGAAGTGGAGGGAAGACATACACTGACGGGAAAACCCACTGGGTCACCAGTGCATCCACTGCTACTGCTTGAGGGTCTCTTGACCTGGAACAGTATCTCTGAAGCTTCTTGTTGAGGCGAGACGCCATCATGTCTATTTGAGGAACTCCCCAAAGACTTGTCACCTCTGCAAAGACTTCTTGGTGGAGGCCCCACTCTCCTGGATAGAGATCGTCTCTGCTGAGGAAGTCTGCTTCCCAGTTGTCTACTCCCGGAATGAACATTGCTGACAGAGCTTGTAGATGTTTTTCTGCCCAGCGGAGAATTTTTGTCGCCTCTGCCATTGCCGCTCTGCTTTTCGTTCCGCCCTGCCTGTTTATGTACGCAACTGCTATTACATTGTCCGCCTGGATTTGCACGGGACGATCTTGAAGAAGATGTACCGCTTTTTGAAGGCCGTTGTAAATGGCTCTTAGCTCCAGTACGTTTATGTGAAGGCAGGCTTCCTGATGTGACCAACGTCCCTGGAAGTTTTCTCCCTGAGAGACTGCTCCCCAGCCCCGGAGACTTGCATCTGTGGTTACCAGGACCCAGTCCTGTATCCCAAACCTGCGTCCCTCTAGCAGGTGAGTGCTGTGTAACCACCACAGGAGCGAAATCCTGGTTTTTGACGACAGGATTATCTTTCGGTGCATGTGTAGGTGTGACCCCGACCACTTGTCCAACAGGTCCCACTGGAATACTCTAGCATGGAACCTGCCAAACTGTATGGCCTCATAGGCCACCACTATCTTCCCCAACAACCGAATGCACTGATGGATCGACACACTCGATGGTTTCAATATCTGTTTTACCATTTTCTGGATTTCCAGAGCCTTTTCCACCGGAAGAAATACTCTCTGAACTTCTGTGTCCAGAATCATCCCGAGGAAAGACAACCTTGTCGTCGGTTCCAATTGTGACTTTGGGTAATTTATGATCCACCCGTGTTGTTGGAGTATTGACAGAGAGAGTGATATGTTTTGTAACAACTCTCCCTGGATCTCGCCTTTATCAGGAGATCGTCCAGATAAGGAATTATATTGACTCCTTTTTGACGAAGGAGGACCATCATCTCCGCCATCACCTTGGTGAATACCCTCGGCGCCGTGGAGAGACTGAAAAAGGTAACGTCTGGAACTGGTAATGGCAATCCTGAACCGCGAATCTCAGATAAGCCTGGTGAGGAGGATAAATGGGAACATGCAGTTAAGCATCCTTTATGTCCACCGACACCAAGTAGTCCCCCTCCTCCAGACTGGCAATCACCGCCCGGATTGAATCCATCTTGAACTTGTTCAGGTCTTTTAGATTTAGGATCGGTCTGACCGAGCCGTCCTGCTTCGGAACAACAAAGAGGCTTGAATAAAAACCCCGCCCTTGTTGTGACAACGGTACCAGGACTATGACCTGGTCTTGACATAATTTTTGGATTGCCGCTGTTACTGCTTCTCTTTCTGGCGGAGAAACTGGCAAGGTCGATTTGAAAAATCGGCATCGAGGAACGTCTTGAAACTCCAGTTTGTATCCCTGGGATACTATTTGCAACACCCAGGGATCCAGGCCAGACAGAATCCAACCCTGGCTGAAGAGTTTCAGACGTGCCCCCACCCGAGCGGCCTCCCGCAAGGGAGCTTTTGGATTTCTTTTCCTTACATTAATAAGCTTTCTCCTGAGGTACAGGAGTGCTTTCTGTAACCTCCAACACGTCCCTTATAGCCACAATCATATATTGTATACTTTTAGCCAATTTATGATCTATCTCTCTGGAGTCACTATCGTCGACACAAGAATCAGAGTCCGTGTCGGTATCCGTGTGTACAACATTCGCGAATGGTCTCTTATGTGACCCAGGGGGGCAGCCTGCAAAAGGAATAACAGCATCCTGAAAAAACACATCTTCCACAGATTTTCTCCAGCATGCAGCCTTCGATTATCTAATCTTCGGTTAATCAGATGCATACTGTCACGTATCTCTTTCACCCATGCAGGCTCTTGGTGTGCCGGTAGCGCCACCACATTACAACTCTGTGTCCCTAAAATGGCTTCCTCCGGGGAGGAACTCCCTGCCTCAGACATGCCTCACACGTGTACAGCACACTCACAGACACACTGGGACTTATTTGGGGACAGACCCACAGTAAAATCTGTCAGAGGGACACAGTATAGGAGCAGCCAGTTCACAATCCCAGCGCCAGTATGCTATGCCTGTGAACACAGAATGCCCACAGCCAAACAGCGCTTTTAAACATTAATTCACACTATTAATTGCACCACAATCGCTTTGTGCCCCCCCTTAATAGCACCCTGTACTTGTCAGAAGTGGAGGAGAGGACCAGCGTGTTCTCTGCAGCCTGAGGAGAGAGAGAAAAGGGCACTGAGTAGTGTGCTGGCTGCCTGAGGAAGAAGCTCCGCCCCCACAATGGCGCTTCCTTACACTCAGCATACATCATAATATTTATACTGGCAGGGGTAGGGCTGTGCCAGCGGCATCTTATGCCCCCTTTTAGCCAGTTTGAGGTATATTTCTTGCTGCCCAGGGAGCCCCCCCGCGCCCTGCACCCTGCAGTGCCTGTGTGTGTGGGCAGCAATGGCGCGCTGCGCTCCCGCCAGCCGCGCCGTACCTCAGCCGTCACTTACTTGATAGAAGCTCATTCTTGTCATACTCACCTGTCTTCTGACTTCTGGCTCTGCGAGGGGGGTGGCGGCGTGCTGTGGGAGTGAGCATCTAGGCAAGGCTAGCGTTCAGTACCCTTCAGGAGCTAATGCTGTCCTGTCAGCCAGAAGCAGAGCCATGAAACTCTTTAGGAAGTTGGTTTTGCTTCTGCCCCCTCAGTCCCACGAAGTAGGGAGTCTGTTTCCAGCAGTTCTCCCTGAAAATAAAAAACCTAACGTAAGTCTTTTCAGAGAAACTCAGTAGAGCTCCTCAGAGTGCATCCAGTCTGCCTGGGCACATTTCTAAAACTGGGGTCTGGAGGAGGGGCATAGAGGGAGGAGCCAGTTCACAACCAATGAAAAGTCTTAAGAGTGCCTATGTCTCCTGCGGATCCCGTCTATACCCCATGGTCTTGATGTGGTCCCCAGCATCCTCTAGGACGTATGAGGAATATTGTGCGAACAACATATGAGAACATATTTAGCAATATTAAATACATTACCTATTAGATTATAATGAGCTGGAATAACAAGCATCAGGTTAATGAAGAGATAAAGTATATGCAAGGGTCACACACACAAAGATTGGGATGAGCTTTTGTAGGGAAGCATTTGCCTAGGGTGCTGAGAAATCTTGCTCCGGCCCTGAGCACATCACTGAGTTCTGGAATCCCACGTTTTTTCTCTAACCAGCCTTTGAGGTACTGTAGAGAATGTGGTTTACAGCAGTTGTTCGAGTAACCTGGATGGGCCAGCACTATACCATACTTGCCTACTCTCCCGGAATGGGCGGGAGGCTCCCGAAAATCGGGTGACCCTCCCGCCCCCCCGGAAGAGCAGGCAAGTCTCACGATTTTTTAGGGGCCCCCCTGCCCGGCCGCCCACTTAGTGAGTAAAGTGGGCGGTCCGGGCAGTCGATGACGCAATTCTTGCTGAATCGCGTCATCATAGCAACGCCCCCTGCTGTATAATGCCGGTAATCGCGGCATTACATAGCAGGGGGCGTGGCTTAAATGAAGTGCCGCGGTAACCCCTCCCCTGTTCCGCCTCCGCCCGCCCCGTTTTGCCTCCGCCCCGCCCCCTATCCGTGTCATAACACCGCCCCGCCCCCCTGCTGAGCCGACCTGGCTGCTCTCTCCCGGAGAGAGCAGCCAGGATGTCGGCATGTATGCACTATACATCAGATAGTAATGTTAGTACCATCTTATCAACTGGAGAATATGATTGCAAAATCAAAACTATGTGTCGTCACTTAGATAATTTTGTAATCAACACCCACCTACAACTAAGTTGAGCTCATGGGCAGGAATTTCATGTTATCGTTATGGGCAACTGAAATAGAAAAAGTTATACTCTGTCCCTCTCTCTAACGTTTGGGGTCATGCATAACAGTAATAAAAATGAAACAAAGCAGGTGCATGGCTTGCTAGATGTCTAGTTGAGCAGTTCACATATACCCCAGTTGGCCTAAACAGCAATGATGTGAATAAATTATACACATGCCCTCAAAATTTCTTAACATTTATCAAATTTATGAGTGCCATTTGAAATACATGTCTGTAAGTAGGAATATTATTTCTTTTTCCTATCTTTTACAGGTTGAGTAAACATTTTAGCACACATGGAGAGCTCATTTACATTGTGGGAAGAAAGGACAGGTTTCCATTATGATGAAGATATTTTAGTAAATGGACTAAATCCCACGCACCTTATTGTTAGTGATGAGTTCAGAGATGATGACATAATCACCGGACAGGAGGATGACTATCACACCTCCCACAATGAGGAGGATACAAGCCAACTTTCTGAAAGTTCACTAGAAGTGAAGATGAAGGATATGATGTCACTAGATACTACCGGAAAAGACTTTGTGGTTCTTCAACACTCTTGTGTGGAAGATGTTAGGGAATACGAGAAGCAATTAAATTTTTTGGTGGATGAACCTATAATGTGCATTGAAAAGAACACAACATACTGGACTGGAGGAGGTGGAGAGTCCCTAACTGAGGGAGAGTTTCCAACACTTTCAGATGACAAACAGTTGGATGTTGGCCAGACAGTTCCCCACCTCACAGTAGAGATGGAACCAGCACATAGCAATGCGAGAATTTGCCTTCCTCTTCAGAAAACATTGAGGAATCTCAGACTACTTGATCTGAAGCTGAAATATAATAATCACCAACTTGCGCTGGAACACCCAAGATCAGAACGTAACAATGAATCGAGCTCTGATGAAAATGATTCGAAGTTCTCAGAATTAAGAGAGAAAGAGAATATAATCCTGGGCGATGAAAAAGAAGCAGAAACCTCATATTTGATTGAGCTTCTCTCCCAGTGTCACTTCAAACTAGAGCAAATGGAAGAGCTAAGACACTACTCCAGGAAACTGGCTTGGAGTGTAAGTTCTTCCGATATAAATATCTTTCCAAAACATTGCACAAAAACAATTGATAAATCTTCCTTTGAGTTTCTGGGTGGTGCAGGTACCATTTGATAGACTCAAATCTGACCTTCATAAAAAACTGATACACACTTTATGGGGCTATTGAGGTAAATGTATGTGACAGCAGTCAGCAAGCATAATTTATAATCCAAATATTTACAAGGCAAAACATTTGTAATGTATTGCTAGTAGATTAAATGTTCGGGATGCGCTCAGGATCCAGACATAATAAGGTCAGCAGAATCCTGACGGTCAGAATCCCGACGGACCCATCGGTAAGTACTGGGATTAAGGTTAGGGGGAAGGGTTAGGCTGCGTGCAGAGGGGGGGCAGGGGTAGTAAGGTGTTAGGCTGCAGGAGAGGACGGTTAGGTTGCAGGTTGGGTGGGCTTGGGTTAAAATATTACATGGGATCCATTGGGATTTAGTGTTCAGGTTTCTGACCATCAGGATCCCGATTGTTGGTATTCTGATACCATCCCGAAATATTCAGATTGCTAAAGAAAAAAATGTGCTATACATAAGATTTTTTTTAAAAGATACCAGAATAAAATTAATTGTACATATATATTTCTCACATAATACATTTTAAGAAAAAAATAAATTGACAATAGAACTATAATCTACAAATGATTAGTATTTTTCTAAAGTTACTGCAGGTTATGTTCTAACAATTACATTGATAGAGGAATAAACACTTTAATTTTATACGTTACATTTTTTTGTCAACTTCATTAGTTTGAATCAGCTTGAAACTGATAATATAGTAACCTGCAATATCATAGGCTGATATCATAGTCACAACTTCTGACATTAGAGGCTCTGTCCATAAATGATCTAGCTTTTATTAAATCTTTTTTATACATTAAAAACTACCTGTTTCCTAGTCAATACAATCTTGACCTAATAGTAACTATGAGATGTGGTATGTTTTGTCTCCATTCATCATGTCAAGGATGAGGACATCAACATAGTCATAATGTCAACATACTTGGCATGTTGATGTTGCCCACGTAGACATTCATCATGTCGACACTGATGAAATCTCAACATGATTAAAATGTTGACAAAACGTTCTTGGTGGTCTAATGGTGACTTGCTGAGTTCGGCGAGTCCGGTGTGCCCAGCGGTGACTTTTGGGTCAGGCAGAGATGTCCTCATAATTTACGGCTCATTGTGAGGTGGTAAGAATTACTAATCCCTATTCCTAACCCTCCCCCTAGTGCCTGACTCTAACCCTCACATCTTTAGTGACTAATCCTAATCCCCTATAGCCTATTCCTCCCCATAGTGCCTAACTTTAAACCACCCTTCCCGTAGGCTAATCCTCACATATCTCAACCATCCCTGTAGAGCCTAACCTTAAACTGCCCCTTCCATTGCCTAACCCTCTGCAGCTACAGCCTAACCCTCACCCTCCGCTCCCTGCAGAATGTCGACATTTAACATGCTGGTGTGAGCATGTTGACATTCTGAAGATGCCGACAATCAATGTCTACATTTCAGCAATGTCAACATAACTGACATTATGACTGCATCCAATAAATATATATTTCTGATAGTTTGCACATATTAAAGTAATGGTACTTATACAGGCTATATCCCACAGTAAGTGAAAAGCTGCTGCCTTATCAAGCTCCCAATAACTGTCTTACTGCTAATCAGGCTATAGGGGGAATTCAGTTGCTTGTGAAAAGTTTTGACTTTTCATGAAAAGTGGTTTTCACCCAATTCAATTGCATATGAAGTAAACATGCGAAAATTCTCAATAGGATTTAGCTCAAATTGTTTTTCACCACCTTCTGAGAAGGTGAAAAGTTGGGGAAAATCCCTGTTTTAAGGTACACCCTCCCTAATGATGAATTATCCACTTAGAGTGTTTTAATTATCTTAATTTGGCCAAGAATGACTTGTCATTTTTTGGGGTAAAATATGAAAAATGCAAGAAACTGTGTTAAATGTGGGACAGGTATATGGGGGTGCTTTAAGAATGGCAGAGGTGTGTTTAAGATAGCAGGTGGGTGTTAGAGGGTTTTTTTTTATTTTTTATTTTTTTTTATTAAAGCAGCTTAAAATGACACAGATATATAATTAAAGGCATTTTTATGCACCCATAATTTAAGGAGAGCATTTATTTTGCAGAAAAACACTTGCTTTCTATAATTCTATAACACAGGTTCTCAAACTCGGTCCTCAGGACCCCACACAGTGCATGTTTTGCAGGTCTCCTCACAGAATCGCAAGTGAAATAATTAGCTCCACCTGTGGACCTTTAAAAATGTGTCTGTGAGTAATTAATACACCTGTGCACTTGCTGGGTTACCTGCAAAACATGCACTGTGTGGTGTCCTGAGGACCGAGTTTGAGAACCCCTGTTCTATAAGAACCCCAAATGCTTTTATTATGGCCACTAATAGACTTCTATACTGTTAGCAAATATTAGTTCGTCTTTTTTGGGGTAGAGGCAGATTTCCTCATTTTCACCTATACTTAACACATGAAAAACAAGCAAGAGTTATCTGTTGAAACACTTAACACTAATTCTCTAATTGGATTGCACAATGAGTTAACACTCAACAACAGATGTTAAGTGAATTTAACGGCGATATGTGCGATAAGTTAACACTCGAAAACGTAAAACTTTATCACCACTAATTGAACTCCCCCCCTATATGTGAAACTTAAATGTGGAATTGACTTTTCACCTGTCCTGAATGTGTCTTAAGGTGCATATGCACTATGTGATTCGCTCAGTGAGCATTATCACATAGTGTTTCCCCTCCTGGTCCCATCCGCCGACTTTTTGCATGCACACTGAGCGATATCATTAAAGATATCACTCAGTGACGTCATGCCACGACCGGCCCTTTCATGCAGTTTTGGATGATAAGTCCAAATTGAACTGCATGCACAGCCGACAGTGGGGGACGATAGCTATGCGTGGGACCACGCATCGTTCATTGTCTGTAGCATACACACTGGGTGATATTACAAACAATATCGCCCAGAAGAAGGAAAATGAGCGATATCATCTGTTTTATTGCCCAGTGTGTACGCACCTTTAGTCACTGGATTTAGATAATTGTGTGACACACCCGGCCCGAGTGTGAGTGTGATTACCTTATCGGTGCGGGGAAACCCAGTTCTTGTTATCCGGCAGTTCAGAGACACCTGCTGGGGACTCAAGGAGCAAGTAACAATAGGGCTATGCGATCAGTATCACTGACCTGGTTTGGAAGTGTTGTGGACTCGGGGTTTCTTCCGGTGACCGGGAAGAGGAACCGCTACTGGGTCGCAGTAGAGATGGCCGGATGTAGGTCTTCCTCATACAGGATTAGGACGGTAGGCAGGAGGCACGGGTGAATGCTTGAAGGTCTCCTGAAAGACAAGACTTGTAAAGGTGCTGATGAATTGGTGGAGAGTACCAAAAGCTTACTGTGAGCGATGTTGGGGTGCTGGAGGCACTGAGGTGCTAGAGGCACCGAAATGCTAGAGTTACTGAGGTGTTTGAAGGCGCTGAGGCGCTTAGAGACGTTGAGATGCTTGGAGGCACAGTGGTGCTGGAGGCACGAAGGTGCTGGAGGCACAGAGGTGCTGGAGGCACAGAGGTGCCGAGTGCTAAGGCACGGAGGTGCTGAGTGCTGAGGCACGGAGGTGCTGAGTGCTGAGGCACGGAGGTGCTGAGTGCTGAGGCACGGAGGTGCTGAGGCACGGAGACACTGGAGGCACGGAGGTGCTGAGTGCTGGGGCACGGAGGTGCTGAGGCACGGAGATGCTGAGGCACGAAGATGCTGAGGCACGGAGGTGCTGGGAAGCACAGAGATGCTGAGGCACGGAGGTGCTGGGAAGCACTGAGATGCTGAGGCATGGGGGTGCTGGGAAGCACGGAGATGCTGAGGCACGGAGGTGCTGGGAAGCACGGAGATGCTGAAGCACGGAGGTGCTGGGAAGCACGGAGATGCTGAAGCACGGAGAAACGGGAGCTCTGGAGATCACCACCACAGTCGCAGCAACGATGATACTCAGGCGCCGGAGCATTGCCCGGCGTCTGAATTTGAACTTCCCGCCAGGGCCTGATTGGTGGAGATACCAATGACGTCACCCGCACCTCCCGTGGACGTCGAGCGCACACGCTGGCCGGACGGATCGCTGGACGCCGGAAACCGCCAGTGAGGACGGCCGCACGGAGACCCAGCGCGCCCGGCGGGGTAAGTATGGAGACGGCGGCGGCGCTGTGACAGTACCCCCTCCTCTAGGAGTGGCCCCTGGACACTTTCCTGGTTTCGTAGGGTGTCTAGAATGGAAAATCCGGATTAGTCGAGGAGCCGAGACCTCAGAAGCCTTTATCCAACTTCTCTCCTCAGGACCATATCCTTTCCATTCCACCAGATATTGCAGATTCTTGTGAAGGTAACGAGAGTCTAGAATAGTTTTGATCTCGAAGTCTGTTCCTGTTTCAGTCTGCACTGAGGTGGGGCTAGAGGTCTTTGAATGAAAACGATTAAGGACGAGAGGACGAAGAAGAGAAACATGGAAGGCATTTGGTATACGTAGGTGAGAAGGTAAACCCAGCTTACAGACCACAGGATTTAGGACTTGTAGCACAGGGTAAGGACCGATGAATCTTGGAGCAAACTTCATGGTGGGCACCTTCAACCGGAGATTACGTGTGGACAGCCATACCCTGTCACCAACCTTGTATTGAGGAGCGGCTCGCCGTTTCTTATCTGCGAAGAACTTGTACCGGACTGAAACCTTCTTAAGATTAGCATGAATCTTACTCCAAATTTGTCCGAAGTGTTGTAGAGTGGACGTTACAGCTGGAACCTCTTCTATCGGAAGGCTTGGTAATTCCGGAACACGTGGATGGAACCCGTAGTTGACGAAGAATGGAGATTCACCAGTGGAAGAATGAAACGAATGGTTATGGGCAAACTCCGCCCAAGGTAACAACTCCACCCAGTTGTCCTGTGAAGGGGAGAGATAAAGACGAAGGAAAGTCTCTAGATCTTGATTGACTCGTTCCGTTTGTCCATTCGTTTGGGGATGATAAGCGGAGGAAAACTTAAGTTTAATCTGTAAAGTTGAGCAGAGGGCTTTCCAAAACCTTGCGGTGAACTGTACCCCACGATCAGAGACTATTTCCTGTGGCAACCCATGCAACCGAAAATGTTCTTGGATGAATAGTAGAGCTAGTTTCGGAGTTGTCGGTAGACCAGTCAATGGAACGAAGTGTGCCATCTTCGAAAAACGGTCGACGATCACCCAGACGGTGTTGCAACCCTTGGAACAGGGCAAGTCAGTGATGAAGTCCATGGAAATGTAAGTCCAGGGTCTCACAGGAATAGGCAAAGGATGAAGCAACCCAGCAGGAGGCAGGCAAGGAGATTTATGTTGTGTATACTGTGGACAAGAATTAACGTAATCCTGTACATCCTTCCTCATGGTGTTCCACCAGTAAGACCTTTGCAGAAACTTGTACATCTTCTGGGCACCGGGATGACCGGAAAACTTGGAGTTATGGCCCCACTGTAATATTCTTGGCCGGAATCTAGCAGGTACGGACATTCTTCCAGGAGGAGGAGCTGGAGTAGTTAATGCAGCGGAGACAGAAACTGGATTTAGAATTAAACTCCGCTCAAAAGATTCATCCTCGTCTGTGGAAACTTGTGAACGGGACAGCGCATCCACTTTAATATTGAGAGTCCCGGTCCGGTACTTGATAACAAAAGAAAATCGAGTAAAGAAAAGTGCCCATCTCGCTTGGCGAGGATTCAAGCATTGTGCGGATTTGATGTACAGCAAATTTTTGTGATCCGTGTAAATGGTAAACACATGTTTAGCCCCTTCTAAGAGGTATCTCCACTCTTCCAAGGCGGATTTAATTGCCAAAAGTTTCTGGTCTCCAATAGTGTAATTTCGTTCGGCCGGAGAGAATTTACGAGAGTGGAAGCCACACGGATGTAATTTCTTATCAGAGGAGTACTGAGAGAGAACGGCCCCAACCCCGACTGAAGATGCGTCAACCTCTAGGAAGAAAGGTTCATCGAAATTTGGTTGTTGGAGAACAGGAGCAGACATGAAAGCTAACTTCAAGTGGGAAAAGGCCTCAATGGCTTCAGGAGGCCACAAACTCGGATTAGAGCCCTTTCTCGTCAAGGCAGTAATGGGCGCAACAATGGTGGAGAAACCTCTAACGAATTTCCTGTAGTAATTCGCCAAGCCCAGGAATCTTTGTATTGCTTTTAAAGAGAGAGGCTGAGTCCAGTCACAAATGGCAGAGAGCTTTTCCGGATCCATGCGAAGCTCCGTCCCTGAGATGATATAACCGAGGAACGGAATTGATGTTACTTCAAAGGTACATTTGGAAAGCTTAGCATAGAGATGATTCTCTCGTAAACGGTGGAGCACTTCTTTGACTTGAGTCCTGTGCTCAACAAGATTTTTGGAAAAAATCAGTATGTCGTCCAAATATACCACAACACTCAGATATAACATGTCTCAGAAGATTTTGTTGACGAATCCCTGGAAAACAGCAGGAGCATTACTAAGACCGAACGGCATCACCAGGTATTCGTAATGCCCATCCCGGGTATTGAAGGCAGTCTTCCATTCATCCCCTTCTCGGATGCGTATAAGATTATAAGCTCCCCTCAAGTCGAGTTTGGAGAAAATGCGGGCGCCACGAACCCTATCAAATAACTCTGTGATTAGTGGCAAGGGGTATTTATTCTTGATAGTGATATAGTTTAAGCCGCGGTAGTCGATACATGGTCTCAACCCCCCGTCCTTCTTCTTCACAAAAAAGAAGCCCGCTCCAGCAGGGGAGGAAGAGGGGCGAATAAATCCCTTGAGCAGATTGGACTTAATATATTCCGACATAGCTTGAGTCTCGGGAAGAGACAGGGGATATGTGCGACCACGAGGTGGCGTCTTCCCTGGGACAAGGTCAATAGGGCAGTCCCAAGGCCTATGAGGTGGTAACAGATCAGCTGCTTGTTCCGAAAACACATCCTTGTACCCTTGATACGCCTCCGGAATATGCTCTTCATCCGTCTTAGAAGAGACACGGAGCGGACAAACGGGAGTGAGACAGTTAGCGTGACAAAAGGAACTCCAAGAAAGAATTTGGGAAGACTTCCAGTCAATGTGGGGATTATGAATTTTCAGCCAAGGCATTCCAAGGACCAGATCGTGATGCATTTCTGGAATCACCAAGAGTTCCAGACTTTCTTGATGTAGAGCCCCGACCTGAAGCTTAACTGGCTCTGTGCGACACATTATGAGACCCTTGGAAATTCTAGTACCGTTGATAGCCGTCAACGAAATAGGCCGCTCGATAGGCCGTAACTTTAAATCCATGCTTTGGACACAGGAGGAAGAAACGAAGTTCTCCGCAGCTCCGGAATCCAACAGGGCTTCACAAGACTTGGAGGCTGAATCGGTGACTAAAGTTACAGGAAGCAAACAGTCCAAAATTGGAGAAGATTTTGTCGTAACCCCCAGCTTGACTCCTCCGGAACAAGCTAGGCCTGCCCGTTTCCCGGACGGGATTTACAAAACTTGAGGAAATGATCTGCGGCTCCACAGTAAAGGCAAAGTTTACCCTCACGACGACGCTGTCGTTCTTCCGGAGACAGTCGGGATCGGTTAATTTGCATGGGCTCGTCCGAGCTAGGCATAGCCACAAGTCTAGGAGTAGGATTCCGGACCTGGAAAGTCCACGCTCCTGCATCCGAAGATCCACCTTGATGCAAAGGGAAATCAACTCTTCTAATGGATCCGGCAGATCCCTTGTGACCAACTCATCTTTCAGCCGGTCGGAGAGACCGTTCCAGAAGGCAGCTCTCAGAGCGTCATTATTCCAGCGCAATTCAGAGGCAATGGTCTGGAAATGAACCACGTACTGACCCACGGAACGGGAGCCCTGACGAACACGGAGCAAGTCGGAAGAAGCAGTGGTCATCCTGCCGGGCTCGTCGAAGATTCTTCGAAAGGACGTGATGAAGTTGGTTTAGTTGGAAACCACGGGATCAGATCGTTCCCACAACGGAGACACCCAATCCAACGCTGACCCTTCAAGCAGGGAAATGATATACGCTACCTTAGAGCGATCCGTAGGGAAGTTATGAGAGAGCAGCTCGAAGTGCACCTCGCACTGATTAAAAAATCCACGGCAATTCTTTGGGTTCCCATTATAGCGGGAAGGAGTAGGAAGCTGAAGACGTGACCTGGTACCGGCCGGAGGTTGGACATTACTGGAAACAGCAACTGGAGTAGTTACGGGAGCTGGAGCCGGAATTGCGGAGGCTAAGGATGCTTGGATTTGATCCAATCGGCCGGACAATTCCTGGAGATATTGCATCACCTGACCCTGTGTCGCCTCTTGAGACTGAACTCGGGAAGCCAAACTTTGGATGGCGCTTGACTCTGTGTTCCGATTCCCCGGGTCCATGTGGCCTGAGTATACTATCACTGTGCTGGTTTGGAAGTGTTGTGGACTCGGGGTTTCTTCCGGTGACCGGGAAGAGGAACCGCTACTGGGTCGCAGTAGAGATGGCCGGATGTAGGTCTTCCTCATACAGGATTAGGATGGTAGGCAGGAGGCACGGGTGAATGCTTGAAGGTCTCCTGAAAGACAAGACTTGTAAAGGTGCTGATGAATTGGTGGAGAGTACCAAAAGCTTACTGTGAGCGATGTTGGGGTGCTGGAGGCACTGAGGTGCTAGAGGCACCGAAATGCTAGAGTTACTGAGGTGTTTGAAGGCGCTGAGGCGCTTAGAGACGTTGAGATGCTTGGAGGCACAGTGGTGCTGGAGGCACGAAGGTGCTGGAGGCACAGAGGTGCTGGAGGCACAGAGGTGCCGAGTGCTGAGGGACGGAGGTGCCGAGTGCTGAGGCACGGAGGTGCTGAGTGCTGAGGTACATAGGTGCTGAGTGCTGAGGCACGGAGGTGCTGAGGCACAGAGATGCTGAGGCACGGAGACACTGGAGGCACGGAGGTGCTGAGTGCTGGGGCACGGAGGTGCTGAGGCACGGAGATGCTGAGGCACGGAGACACTGGAGGCACGGAGATGCTGAGGCACGGAGGTGCTGGGAAGCACAGAGATGCTGAGGCACGGAGGTGCTGGGAAGCACTGAGATGCTGAGGCACGGGGGTGCTGGGAAGCACGGAGATGCTGAGGCACGGAGGTGCTGGGAAGCACGGAGATGCTGAAGCACGGAGGTGCTGGGAAGCACGGAGATGCTGAAGCATGGAGAAACGGGAGCTCTGGAGATCACCACCACAGTTGCAGCAACGATGATACTCAGGCGCCGGAGCATTGCCCGGCTTCTGAATTTGAACTTCCCGCCAGGGCCTGATTGGTGGAGATACCGATGACGTCACCCGCACCTCCCGTGGACGTCGAGCGCACACGCTGGCCGGACGGAGCGCTGGACGCCGGAAACCACCAGCGAGGACGGCCGCACGGAGACCCAGCGCGCCCGGAGGGGTAAGTATGGAGACCGCGGCGGCGCTGTGACAATGGTCTTTTATTATTCCACAACTGTTACAATCTGCATGTGTACTACGTCACTGGGGCGAGAACCCCTGAATTTCTCTATGCTGTCAGACATCTGGTAAATAAACAAATCACTTCAATACTGCTTCTGTACTTGTAACAAACACAACACGCTCAGTACAGTGGTCTCATCAACAGTAAGTGAGTTACTTTATCTATAGCTTATATAACATATCACAACAGTGCTATTAATACTAGTATGTCCCACTCACTATCTTAGGCTAGCAATGGTACACCTTTTATCACTAACACTTGCAAGTGTGTGGTAAACAAAACCCCGAACTGTGCGCAGGGATTTAAGTCTCTATTTCTGTAAATAGGGTTTACACCCACAGTCACTGTCCCATTCACCGTTGCTGGGTAGCAGAATCTGCCTTTGGGCAGGTAACCCAGTATTAATATGAGATATGGAAGGAGAGAAGGGGAGACATGTGTCTTTGTAATAGCCCTGGCTCAGTTCTGTGGTGACAGTGCTGATGCTCAGTGGCCCTGGCTCAGTTCTGTGGTGACAGTGCTGATGCCCAGTGTCCCTGGCTCAGTTCTGTGGTGACAGTGCTAATGCCCAGTACCTTCCCGAGTTGCCAGCTCCAGCTGGATGTCGCGATCCCTGACACACAGTATCCCTTGGTCACTGTAGTCTCGCCCGCTCGGCAGCTGCCTGTGCGTAGTAGGCCTCTGTGGAAGCGATCACTGCCTGGCTGTCTCTAAACCTGGGTCACGCTAGTGTGGACGCTCTGCGTTGCCGCACTCAGCTCTGACCCCTTGTCCTGCTCCGGGAACACCGCCTCTGCGTCACTCCTGCTCCGCGCCACGTGTGTCCACACACTGGCCCTCCTGCACGCTCTCCACACTGCAGCTCCTGTTTCCTTCTTTGCACACATGTAATGTTGCAACTGCTCAGCTCACTCCTCACACAGGTCAGGGGTTTATCAAAATAGCAGGGCTTTTCCTTTCCTGCTTCAGAGCTGAGTCTGCCTTCCCTGGGTCCTAGTGCCCCTCTTGTTCCATTAACCCTGTGTTGTCAGAATCTTGAATAGTCTGAGGGAATCTCTGATATCTCTAGGGCAATCTTGCAGGGGTTCCTGCTGGGACAGGGGTACCACAATTGCTCTGTGGTCTCAATGATGAATACAGTAATAGAATGGTTATAATGTAAAGTTGGTTCTCCTGCAGAGAACTCTGGCAGACAGTGGGAGTCTACAGCAAGATGAGAAACTGGTATTCGATCTGTGGTATCAATGATGCACGCAGTAATCAGAGTGGTGATAAAGTAACAGAGTGCTGATAATGTAAAGTTGGTTCTTCTGCAGAGAACTCTGATAGACAGTGGGAGTCTACAGCAAGATGAGGAACTGGTATTCTAAATAAAAAATTATAGAGTTTCTACACTCAACTGGGAGTCAGTAAAATATGACAGTGGAGTGGGGAGACAAGACAGCTGAGTGATGAGGCCTGGAATGACTTACATACTGACTGGTCTGTTTTTTATGTTAGATCCGGGACTAGGACCTGCTTTCTATATTATCCATCAGAGCTGAGGACAGTAGTTGCTAGCTCTGGGCTTTGCTTTTACCATTAACAAAAAATAGGTGACTAATTTGTATAAATTTTTATTAAAAACAACCACTGGTGGACTTCTATTTCTTTTGGTAACCTTGACGGAGACTGGAATCCATTTTTTTTTTCACAAGCCACTAGATCTTGGGTCTGTTTTTTTTTTTTACTGTCCATCAGTACAGATGTATGTTTTTTACACTGGCAACCAGTACTTGGCTTTAATTTTTATACTAATCTCAAGTACCTGGGTGTACTTTTTATGCTACCAATGGGTCTGCTTTACACACTAACCACCAAGACTTGGGTCTGCTTTACACACTAACCACCAGGATTTGGGTCTGCTTTACACACTAATCACCAGGACTTGGGTCTTGGTTTCACGTACTAACCACCAGGACATGGGTCTGCTTTACACACTAACCACCAGGACTTGGGTCTGCTTTACACACTAACCACCAGGACTTGGGTCTGCTTTACACACTAATCCCCAGGACTTGGGTCTTGGTTTTACATACTAACCACCAGGACATGAGTCTGCTTTACACACTAACCACCAGGACATGAGTCTGCTTTACACACTAACCACCTGGGCATGAGTCTGCTTTACACACTAACCACCAGGACATGGGTCTGCTTTACACACTAACCACCAGGAATTGGGTCTGCTTTACACACTAACCACCAGGATTTGGGTCTTGGCTTCACGTACTAACCACCAGGACATGGGTCTGCTTTACACACTAACCACCAGGACTTGGGTCTGCTTTACAAACTAACCACCAGGACTTGGGTATGCTTAACACACTAACCACCAGGACTTGTGTCTGCTTTCCACACTAACCACCAGGACTTGGGTCTGCTTTACACACTAACCACCAGGATTTGGGTCTGCTTTACACACTAATCACCAGGACTTGGGTCTTGGTTTCATGTACTAACCACCAGGACATGGGTCTGCTTTACACACTAACCACCAGGACTTGGGTCTGCTTTACACACTAACCACCAGGACTTGGGTCTGCTTTACACACTAACCACCAGGACTTGGGTCTGCTTTACACACTAACCACCAGGATTTGGGTCTGCTTTACACACTAATCACCAGGACTTGGGTCTTGGTTTCATGTACTAACCACCAGGACATAGGTCTGCTTTACACACTAACCACCAGGACTTGGATCTGCTTTACACACTAATCACCAGGACTTGGGTCTTGGTTTTACACACTAACCACCAGGACATGAGTCTGCTTTACACACTAACCACCAGGACATGGGTCTGCTTTACACACTAACCACCAGGACTTGGATCTGCTTTACACACTAATCACCAGGACTTGGGTCTTGGCTATCAGGACTGAGGTATGCCATGGCCAATTTTTTATAATAGTTGCTAAGACCACTGTCCGTTTTTCACAGTAGCATCCATGACTGGGGTTGCCACCAGGGTCACTAGCCACCAAAACTGTGGTCTGCTTTATACACTAGCTACCAGGACTACAGTACAGTCTGCATTTCACACTAAAGACCAGGACTGGTATCTGATTTTACACTAGCTGTCATGTTAATAATCTACTTTATCCACTATCCATTAGTACCAGGGTCTGTATTTATACACTGTCTGTATTTATACACTAGCCACTTGGATTGATTTGTTTTAAACAGGCTACTAACAATGGTGAATAAGAAACTTTGGGGGTCATTCCGAGTTGATCGTAGCCCTGCAAAATTTTGCAGGGCTATGATCATGACAATAGACATGCGGGGGGACGCCCAGCACAGGGCTATCCAGCCCCACATGTCAGTGCCGCCTCCCCCCCCCCCTCCCCACACACACAGAAGTGCAAAAGCATCGCACAGCGGCAATGCTTTTGCACTTTAGGAGTAGCTCCCGGCCAGCGCAGCTTTAGCGTGCTGGCCGGGAGCTACTCGTCGCTCTCCGGCCCACATCGGCTGCGTGTAACGTCATGCAGTCGCTGCGGCCCGCCCCCCGCACGGTCCGGCCATGCCTGCGTTGGCTGGACCACGCCCACAAAACGACGGCCAAACACCACCATTCCGCCCCCGCCCAGCGACTGCCTCTGCCTGTCAATCAGGCAGAGGCGATCGTAGCTCAGCGACGGCCTTTGACTGTCTGGCATGCGCCGGCACACTGCAGTGCCAGCGCATGCGCAGTTCTGACCCGATCGCTGCGCTGCGATAAACTGCAGCGTGCGATCGGGTCAGAATGACCCCCTTTGAGGGCACAGAATAACGGACCAAGGGAAGCAAGTAAAAAATGTATGCCTTGCCAAGTTGGAATAATATACAAATAATAATTTAATTAACTGAATTACACTTGCTTTGCTTTTATGACTCTGCTAGTTGGGTTGCCAAGTAATCACATATACTGTACCATTCCTCTTAAGTGCGCTTTTTGGTGATGATATAACTGCATCACTTTGGATATTAATGATTTTGATTTTGTACCATATTGGAGAATGAACCCTACATATTACATGAAACAGATCTTTTTCATCTTATTGGAATGTAAAAATAATTTATTACCACTTTATTGTACATGTATTGGTAAATGATAAGAAAATAATCCTGAGCTAAGAGACAACAATTAGCTGGTTTCCAAACCACCCCATGCAGATTTTTTCATTGTTCTGTTTGCCCTGCAGCTTTGGGAAGCCCAGGAAAGCAATGAGTATTTAAAAGAAAAAGTAGCAGAGCTGCACAGAGACAATGCGCAGAAAGAAGAGGAAATCTTCCTGCTGACAGAGGAGCTTATCAGATCCCGGAGACTGTGCCAAAAATCGGAGAGAGTCACACACCTGCAAGAAAAGGCTACACAGCCCAGCGACCATACAGGGAACCGATCAAAGCAACGCGAGTTCGAGTCTATCTACACAATAAATGATAAATTAGCCGTAAAAGACGAACCAACAGGCCAAGACACTTCTAAAATCTGTGTCATTTTGTAAGCTTGTCAGAGTATGGCCTTCAGTTTACACGATAGAGCATCTCAGTTTGCAAACACTCATGGAACGTGCCCCCAACACTCCCATAACATACCGACCAGGCGGAATATATTTGTGCGTCTGTTTAGTATAAGGAAGTGATAAACCAGTGATATGTGCAAGGTGATAAACACACCAGACAATCAGCTTCTAACTGTTAATTTACATATTGGAGCTGATTAGCTGATGTGTTTATCACCTTGCACATATCACTGGTTTATCACTTCCTTATGCCTTCTCCAGGTTAATACATCTGCCCCACTGTGAGTTACATGCACTGTGCTACATCTTAGTGGTCTAGACGCATGTACATATGTCCACATACATCTTTGCTATATCCCGCCATGTATGGCACAGTTTTGCATGTCTTAAGGTGGGTACACACTAGTAGATATATCTGCAGATCAATTGATCTGCAGATATATCTATCGACGGATCGAGCAGTGTGTTCAGCATACACACTGCCCGATCCGTCGGGGACTGACGTCATGAACTGGGCGGGCGTGTACACACGCCCGCCCAGTTCAGCTGTCAATCCCCGCCGGCCGCCGCAGCATGTTTTCGGGCGGTCGGCCGACCGCCCCGTACACACACAGCGACGCGCCAATGTATCAGTAGATATATTGGCCGTCGGCTGTGCTGCGCGGCCGACGCGATACGTCTGTGAACGACGAAGTTCACAGACGTATCGGCCGTACACACTGGCCGACGCTCCCGCGATATATCGGCCGTTCAAGAGAACGGCCGATATATCGACCAGTGTGTACGGGCCTTAAGACTCAGAAATTTAGCCATGCCTTGTGATTTTTCTCAATTTGCTTCTTTAATATGTTACTTTATACATATTCTATTATGGCAAATAAAAATTGTAGTTACAATAAACATGCTAATTTATGTGCGTGTTGGCATTGTGTGCGACTCACACCCAATGAAAATACTGTAGATCACAAATGAATTGCTAAACAATTAATTTTTTTAAACAATTCACACCTAGCACATATATCTACAACATGTAAGTTTAGCAATGCATTGAGCTTATGCAAATAACTGTTATTTTTAACAAATACATTTTTTATTCATTTTTGTGACTTATTAAAAGACTACATGCAAAATGCAGACAGTTTTATTTGCTTTGTTAAAAGTGCTTGTTTCGGCATAACCATATGAATATAGCATGCAATACTTTTCACAATGCACTTTAAAAGCTTCAAAAATAATATTGTTTTTTAATATTTTAATGATTGAAAACATTGTTGAATAAAACAAAACAGAATCACTCTTTTGTTAACAATCTGTATGAATTTCGCACAACATATGCTGTAGAATACAGTATGAATACAGAGATGAGCAAACAGTTTTGTCAAAATTGAACTGTATTTTTCCCTCTCTAGGGGGTAAATTTACTAGGCAGTGGGGTTGGAAATCCAGGCATATTTGTTATGGTTTCCCGGCAGGATTGCATCATACTTGCCTACTTCTGAAAAAGCATTTCAGGGAGATTGTGAAATTAACACCTATCAGCGCGGACGTGTACTGCTACATCTGAGAGGCGTGTCCTAAACATGGCTTACATCCAAATGTAAATGAGCCCCAAAGTTAGTAAAATCTACATGTTGATGAAAAGACACTGATATTTTTCATTATTTGTTTGTGTATTGTGTTTTACAGGAGGTTCCATATACTGTAAGCGGCCATGAGAAAACTAATTTAAAGTGCATGTAGCCATAGGGATCATTGTGCCTTATAACCAATGCAGGGAAACTGTAGTTATGAGCCCATTCTAATGTGTGTATCTCTGATTTCTTTTTTTTCCAGCTGAACATTGGGGATAAGGTGCAATCAGGGATATTGATGGACTAGTCAGGGAGATTGCTGCTATTTCAGGGAGTATCTTGCAGAATGCGGGAGGGTAGGCAACTATGGATTGCATCCCACTGATTTACTAAAGTCGAATCTTCAAACCTGTTGAGAAACCACACTTTAGAGCACACCTAACATAGTCTGTATGCTGGTCAGCCAGGTCCAGGAAGTCATAGAAACATAAACTTTCACGGCAAATAAGAACCACTTGGGCCATCTAGTCTGTCCATGTACATGCACGCAATAGGCTTAATTTTTTTAGTCGGGAACCTATAATACTCCACAAGCGCTAAAGCATGTCAATTAAGGGGGGCTGCGAGCGATCACTCAAGACATTTTCTGCGCTTGCATAGAACCACAAACATTGGATTAGTACCTGCACCAACGGGTTTATGTACTAATCTGAATCGGGCTCTGGTCCAGAACACTGTACAAATCTATATGCCCTTTGCATGTATATATATATATATATATATATATATATCCCACGTAGAAACTCCGGCACTCCTGTAATGGCAAAAAAATTCCTTGCTCCTGTGCCTTCCACCTGGGGGTCTGCCCCAGAATACCAATGCAGAACAAATGAGGCGGCACTTGGAGTCTGATACAAATAGTGAATAGTGTATTGGCAAAAGAGTTGACGTTTCGTGGACGTACTCCCCTTCCTCAGAACAATCTAAACAGTGCAACATGTGAACAATAAATACCCAATTTACCCCATGACTCCCACCAGCGTGCATCCTCGACACGTTGCCCGCGGCTCCGATCAGGCACCTCCGGCTTCCGGCGGCGGGGCGGAAGTGACGCGACGGGGCCCGGCTTGGTGATCATGGTAACGCTATGCCTGACTGCCCGCTGTGCTCCCGCGGTCCCATCAGCTGCCCACAGCCGGGCGGATGTGACATCATGGAACCCGGCTTGGTTGCCTAGGAAACACTGAAAAACATACACACAATAATTCATAAATGGTGCCCAAATGTTAATCAGTGCACAAAACATGATAAAGTATAAAATCCAATATTAAAAAAGGACAAGTGTTAAGCTCATCAGCTACTACAAATATAATTATATAAATATATAAAGAATTAAAATCAATTTATCCGTGTAAGCACTCAACTATTGCACATGTGTGCACAAATCCCCTACCATACCGACTACAAATATGTCTAAAATCTTAAAAAGAAGGTGTACACCATATGTTTAGAAAACCATATTGTGCTAGCTAATCCATGTGAATTAGCCTTTGAACTATTTCTTTTATATTACAGCCATTTAAAAAAATATATATATATATACCAGGGCAGAAACACAAGTATGGGCTCATTAATAGTCTTCTGAATTACAGGTCTAATAAAACTCCAAAATCATGCAGGATTCACATATATTCATAAAAAGTGTATGAGACAAAGAGGGTACCCCAGGCAGCTTTTATTAAGGCCAGGAAGAAGGCCCTTCTCAAGGATAGAAGTGTTCTGTTGAATCCCAAGGTGGCACAGAAATCAGATAGTGCTATCACATGGGTTAATGAGTTTAACTCATCTAGTACTCGCACAACCAATGCAGCCAAAAAGCTTTGGCCCATTGTGTCATCTGATATGGATCTTCCCAACTTGTATAAAAAGAGGCTGATGCCCAGTTTCACGAGAGGGCGCAGTATAAGGGATTTAGTTGTGAAGACTGACATTACAAATACGAAAACAGCACCTACACATTTCCTGACGAAAAAAAATGGGTGCTACACAAGTGCCTTGGTTGCACTACGTGTACATTCATGTCCAGTGACGTGCGGTGAGGTCAGGGCCTGGGGAGGCACTGCAGCTAAACTCGCCCCCCCCCCCCAAAAAAAAAAAAAGTGCAGTCCCCCCACACCACTAAAACCAGCACCAGGCAGAACCAGCCAGGGGGGATAATGCCATAGCAGGGGAGACACTCAGTGTGGGGTCCCCCTGCCATGCCATTAAACACCCCCCAAACCAGTCAGCCCAGGGCTGGAATTCCTCGGAAAGTGGGGTCCCCAAAAAATCAAAATGGGGTCCCCCCTCCCGAGCAACAACCAGCACTGGGCTGATAGCCCAGTGCTATGCCCCGCACCCCTGGTGGCGGTGGGTGCGGGGTTCATTGTATGTTCTGTTCTTTACAGGTAGCCTACAGATCCCAGCAAGCCTGCCCCAGCATGCTGGCACTTGGAGAACCAGAAGTGCCAGCATGCCCGAACATAAAGGGCCCGCTGGCACCTGTAGTCCACCTGCAAAGAATAGTAATATTGTTCTTTACAGGTGGCCTACAGGTCCCAGCAAGCCTGCCCCAGCATGCTGGCACTTGGAGAACCACAAGTGCCAGCATGCCCGGACATAAAGGGCCCGCTGGCACCTGTAGTCCACCTGTAAAGAAAATATTTTTAAAAAAACACAACACATTCTTTAAAAATTCTTTATTAAACTGGGTCTTCACCTGGGGGCGGCGGCCTTTAAGCTCTTTTGCATGGCCGCCGCCTTCCCAGGGCTTCCGGCGTCTTCACCTGGGAGGGCGCCACCTCCCCAGGGCTTCTGGGGTCTTCCTCCGGCGTCTTCACCTGGTGGGCGGCGGCTGCTAAGCTCTTTTGCATAGCCGCCGCCCATCCAGGACTTCCACGACGTCTTCACCTGGGAGGCGGCGGCCTTTAAGCTCTTTTGCATGGCCGCCGCCTTCCCAGGACTTCCAGCATCTTCACCTGGTGGGCGGCGGCTGCTAAGCTCTTTTGCATAGCCGCCGCCCATCCAGGACTTCCACGGCGTCTTCAGGAGCTCTTCTCCGCTCCTCCTCCGCCGTCGGACTGACAGCCGCTGCCTCGCGCTGACTTATATAAGTCAGCGGGAGGGGGCGGGGCGATGACGCGGCGAGCCATGATTGGCTCGCAGCGGCCATCTTGAATTTCAAAAATGACGCTGAGGCGCCATTTTTGAAATGGGTACCGCTTCCGCTGCCAAAACTCTGCTACCGCCGCCGCTACCGCCGCCCGCCTCTCCGCATCCCGTACCTCCGCATCCCGTACCTCCGCCGCCCGGCCCGCCGCTTCCCGTACCTCCGCCGCCGCACCTCCGCAGGTACCGATGCCGCCCCATACAGTGATTGACAGCGGATCCAGTGACGGATCCGCTGGCCAATCACTGTGGCCTCACTCACAGGGACGTGCTTTCATAGGTTGAAAGCACGTCCCTGCAGGAAAGCGGCACCACTAATGGTGCCGCTTTCCCATGTTATTTCAATGGGCTTTTCCAGCCCATTGCTAGGGCCCGCCTGTGCCCGCCCCCCGCTCCCCATACTTTTCCTAATCACTACGGGAGGCACCACGATCGGTGCCTCCCAAAGTGATTTGAACATATATAATGATAGGTAAAATAATAAAGAAGATACTTATGTGTCATAAGTATCTTCTTTGTATTATTTTACTCATTAATGACAGGGGAGGCACTGCCTCCCCTGCCTCCCCTGACTGCACGTCCCTGTTCATGTCACCTGGGGATTTCATTACGCATCCTTTTACAGGTAAAAAGTTTCCCATCAAGTGGCCCTTAACGTGTAGTACCAAGTTTGTGCGGTATATGTCATCATGTGCCCGTGTGGCACTTACTATATTGGGAAGACCGAGTGCCAGTTCAAAACTCGTATGGCACAACACAGACAGGCAATACGTAATGCTTTAAGTTCAGGGGTGGCAGAACAACCAGTAGCCAGACATTTTTTAGAACAAAAGCACAACATGGCCATGTTAAGACATAGAGTCATTGACCATGTCCCTGAATCAGCCAGAGGGGGCGACAGGGGGAGGAAATTACTGCAACTGGAATCCCGATGGATATTCAGACTTCAGACGTTACGTCCTAAAGGGCTGAATGAGTCACTGGGTCTCATACACTTTTTATGAATATATGTGAATCCTGTATGATTTTGGAGTATTATTAGACCCAGGGCCGGCTCGAGGCATGTTCGTCTCGAGCGGCCGCGCAGGGCGCCACCCTTAAAGGGCACCGCATGCTGGCGCCGCCATGTCGGAGCCTGTAGCCGGCCCTGTCCTGTAGCCTGCAGCAGCTGTCCTCCCGCGCCTCCTGTCAGTGAGCTGTGCGCGCTATGCAGCGCCGGCGTCTGATGTCAGACACCGGCGCCGCACAGCGCGCACAGTTCTGTTTCAGGCAGCGGCTCGCACAGGCAGCACGCACAGCAGCACTCCCCCTCCCTCATAGTCAGCACAGCAGGTACTGGGGGCATATGTGGCACTGTGGGGGCATTTATCTGGCACTATGGGGGCATATCTGGACTGTGGAGGGCATATCTGGCACTGTGGGGAGCATTAATGTATCTGGCACTGTGGGGGCCTGGGGGCATTAATGTATCTGGAACTGTGGGGGGCATTTATCTGGCACTGTGGGGGTCATTAATGTATCTGGCACTGTGGGGGTTATTAATGTATCTGGCACTGTGGGGATCATTAATGTATCTGGCACTGAGGGGACATTTATCTGGCACTATGGGAGCATTTATCTGGCACTGTGGGGGGCATTAATTTATCTGGCACTGTGGGGGCATTTTTCTGGCACTGTTGGGGCATTTATCTGGCACTGTGGGGGGCAATAATGTATCTGGCACTGTGGGGGCATTTCTGGCACTGTGGGGGCCTGGGGGCATTAATGTATCTGGCACTTTGGGGGGCATTTATCTGGCACTGTGGGGGCATTATTCTGGCACTGTGGGGGCATTTATCTGGCACTGTGGGGGGGGGGGCATTAATGTATCTGGCACTGTGGGGGGCATTAATGTATCTGGCACTGTGGGGGGCATTAATGTATCTGGCACTGTGGGGTCATTTATCTGGGACTGTGGGGGCATATCTGGCACTGTGGGGGGCATTAATGTATCTGGCACTGTGGGGGGCATTTATGTATCTGGCACTGTGGGGGCATTTATGTATCTGGCACTGTGGGGGCATTTATGTATCTGGCACTGCTGGGGGGCATGTCATGTGCATCTGGCACTGTTGGGGGGCATGTCATGTGCATTTGGCACTGCTGGGGGGGCATGTCATGTGCATCTGGCACTGCTGCGGGGCATATCATGTGTAACTGGCACGGCTGGGGGCATATCATGTAGTGTTCCCGTGTCTCAGTGCAATACCTGGTGCAATGTGTCACAGTGCTCTGCCTGGCGCAAAGTGTCTAACGTGCTCTGCCTGGCGCAAAGTGTCTAACGTGCTCTGCCTGGCGCAAAGTGTCTAACGTGCTCTGCCTGGCGCAAAGTGTCTAACGTGCTCTGCCTGGCGCAAAGTGTATAATATGCTCTACCTGTCGCAGTGTGTATAGGAGGTTCTATCTGGTGCAATGTGTATTAGCTGCACTACTATGTGGTGTAATGCGAATTGCCACTATTATGTGGCCACACCCCTTCTCCACGAAGCAACGGCCCTAAATTTTTGATGCGCACCTTCGGCGCGCACTGTCCATGATTTCGAGCGGAGCACCAAGCATTACGGTATGTACATAATTTTGCCATTCTAACTTAAAAATGTGCCCTCCCTGTGATCAGCACCCTGCCCTAAAAAAATCCTAGAGTGAACACTATCATGTGTAGCTGGCACTGCTGGGAGGCATATCATGTGTAGCTGGCACTGCTGCGGGGCATGTCATGTCTATCTGGCACTGCTGGGGTGTATATCATGTCTATCTGGCACTGCTGGGGGGCATGTCATGTGCATCTGGCACTGCTGCGGGGCATATCATGTGTAGCTGGCACGGCTGGGGGGCATATCATGTAGTGTTCCCGTGTCTCAGTGCAATACCTGGTGCAATGTGTTGCAGTGCTCTGCCTGGCGCAAAGTGTCTAACGTGCTCTGCCTGGCGCAAAGTGTCTAACGTGCTCTGCCTGGCGCAAAGTGTCTAACGTGCTCTGCCTGGCGCAAAGTGTATAATGTGCTCTACCTGTCGCAGTGTGTATAGGAGGTTCTACCTGGTGCAATGTGTAATAGCGGCACTACTGTGTGGTGTAATGCGAATTGCGACTATTATGTGGCCACACCCCTTCCCCACGAAGCAACGCCCCTAAATTTTTGGTGCACACCTTCGGCGCGCACTGTCCATGATTTCGAACGGAGCACCAAGCATTACGGTATGTACATAATTTTGCCCTTCTAACTTAAAAATGTGCCCTCCCTGTGATCAGCACCCTGCCCTAAAAAAATCCTAGAGTGAACACTATCATGTGTAGCTGGCACTGCTGGGAGGCATATCATGTGTAGCTGGCACTGCTGCGGGGCATGTCATGTCTATCTGGCACTGCTGGGGTGTATATCATGTCTATCTGGCACTGCTGGGGGGCATGTCATGTGCATCTGGCACTGCTGGGGTGTATATCATGTCTATCTGGCACTGCACTACTGTAGACATTATGGAGGAGATTCAAATGTTTGAAAAGTCAGTTGGGACACCCAACCAACTTTTCAAACATTTGAATCTCCCCCTATGTGTAGCTGGCACTATACTGGAGACATTGTGTGTAAGGAACACTACTGTAGCTGTTATGAGTAAGGCTGCTAATTGTGTGCGTAGAGGGGGTGTGAAAATATATTTATTTATAGTTTGATAATATGAAGTTGCGAGGCCCCACCCACTTTTCCAGGAGGCCACACCCACTTTTCCAGGAGCGCGCCTTCGGCGCACACAGAGTATGGGAGGGGGCGTTTTGAAATTTTCTCGCTCAGGGTGCTAGTAGGCCTGGAGCCGGCCCTGATTAGACCTGTAATGCAGAAAACTATTAATGAGCCCATACTTGTGTTTCTGCCCTGGTATATATTTTTTTTTAAATGGTTGTAATATAAAAGAAATAGTTCAAAGGCTAATTCACATGGATTAGCTAGCGCAATATGGTTTTCTAAACATATGGTGTACACCTTCTTTTTAAGATTTTAGACATATTTTGTAGTCAGTATGGTAGGGGATTTGTGCACACATGTGCAATAGTTGTGTGCTTACACGGATAAATTGATTTTAATTCTTTATATATTTATATAATTATATTTGTAGTAGCTGATGAGCTTAACACTTGTCCTTTTTTAATATTGGATTTTATACTTTATCCTGTTTTGTGCACTGATTAACATTTGGGCACCATTTATGAATTATTGTGTGTATGTTTTTCAGTGTTTCCTAGGCAACCGAGTCGGGTTCCATGATGTCACATCCGCCCGGCTGTGGGCAGCTGATGGGACCGCGGGAGCACAGCGGGCGGTCAGGCATACCGTTACCATGATCACCAAGCCGGGCACCATCGCGTCACTTCCGCCCCGCCGCCGGAAGCCGGAGGTGCCTGATCGGAGCCGCGGGCAACGTGTCGAGGATGCATGCTGGTGGGGGAGGATCATGGGGTAAGTTGGGTATTTATTGTTCACATGTTGCACTGTTTAGATTGTTCTGAGGAAGGGGAGCACGTCCCCGAAACGTCAACTCTTTTGCCAATACACTATTCACTATTTGTATCAGACTCTGAGTGCAGCCTCATTTGTTCTGCATATATATATATATATATATATATAAAAAGCAAAAATTGCAAACATGAAGAAAAAAAATGCTTGATCTGTCTTCTCCATAGAGGTTGGGAATGCAACTAAATCTTGAGGAAATGTACAGTGGAAACTGTATTTGTGAAGGTATTAAAAAATAAATGGACAAAAAAAGATGGTCCAAGGCCTTCTCTGCATCTAGAGGCAAGACTTCGAAACTCTTCACATTTTATTTATGTGGGTGTTCAGACCTTTCATCTTATAGGTATTGTCTAATGCCTGGGAAGCTGGAACAAACCGACCTGGCCAGAGTCAATAAGCAGTGGCTAATGTTATGCTATGAGGAGTTACTGTATCCCACCGGGAATGGCTAAGGCTGATTTTATGAAACAGGTCTTCTCCATCCTTAGGGTCATAGATCATGACTGGTCGGCTACAAAAAAATCTATGATCAAATAAAAGGGGAGCCCCTACTTACATTTCTAGTCATAATCACCTAGAACACAACATAACAACATTATAACATAGCATAGTAACTTCTCATAATAACATAACTTAATGAACATAACAGTATCATAACATCATAATGTACCGTATATACTCGAGTATAAGTCGACCCGAATATAAGCCGAGGCACCTAATTTTACCACACAAACCTGGGAAAACTTATTGACTCGAGTATAAGCCTAGGGTGGGAAATGCAGCTCTAGCCGTACACAGCCCTCAGTGCCAGATATGCCCTCATACTGCCAGATATGCCCCCACAGTGCCAGATATGCCCTCATACTGCCAGATATGCCCCCACAGTGCCAGATATGCCCCCACAGTGCCAGATATGCCCTCATACTGCCAGATATGCCCCCACAGTGCCAGATATGCCCCCACAGTGCCAGATATGCCCCCACAGTGCCAGATATGCCCTCATACTGCCAGATATGCCCCACAGTGCCTGATGTGCCAGATATGCCCTCATGCTGCCAAATATGCCTCACAGTGTCAGATGTGCAAGATATGCCCTCATGCTGCCAGATATGCCCTCATGCTGCTGCCAGATGTGCCCCTCATGCTGCTGCCAGATGTGCCCTCATGCTGCTGCCAGATGTGCCCTCATGCTGCTGCCAGATGTGTCCTCATGCTGCTGCCAGATATGCCCCCTCCCCAAGTGCCAAATATGCTCCCCCAGTGCTGTTACTTATCCCTCCGTCGATCCCGCGCTCTCTTCTGAAGGAGGGACATGGAGCGCACAGCGCGCGGCTCTCCTGTGTCCCTCCTGCATCTCCGGCGGCCGCGGCGGGTCTATTAAAGGAAGTGCCGGTTCGTGATCAGAGGTCACGAACAGGTACTTCCTTTAATAGACCCGCCGCTGCCGCCAGAGATGCAGGAGGGACACAGGAGAGCCGCGCGCTGTGCGCTCCGTGTCCCTCCTTCACACTGCACTCCCTGTCACACTGCACTCCCTGTCACACTGCACTCCGTGTCACTGTGCACTGACTCGAGTATAAGCCGAGGTAGCTTTTTCAGCACAAAAAAAAGTGCTGAAAAAGTCGGCTTATACTCGAGTATATACGGTACTTTACGTAATAATATAACAACATAATAACATAACTTAATAACATGATATAACAAAACAAATTATAACAACAACAACATCACAATAACTACAATGTATCATAACATCACAACAACACAATATAACAATAATATCATAACATAACAATATAACATAACAAATTAATAACATTACTCCCGTTATATAAATCACTAGTGAGGCCACACCTTGAATACTGTGTACAATTCTGGGCACCGTACTACAAAAAGGATATCCTGGAGCTTGAAAAGGTACAAAGGAGGGCGACCAAACTAATTAAGGGCATGGAGACAATGGAATACAAGGAAAGGCTTGAAAGACTAGGCATGTTTACATTGGAAAAGCGGAGACTAAGAGGGGATATGATCAACATCTACAAATATATAAGGGGACAATACACAGAGCTTGGACGGGACCTGTTTTTGGTTAGATCAACACAGAGGACTCGTGGACACTCGCTCAGGTTAGAGGAGAGGAGATTCCGCACAATACGGCGTAAAGGCTTTTTCACGGTAAGGACAATACGTGTTTTGAATTCCCTGCCCGAGGGAGTTGTAATGGCGGAATCTGTCAACACCTTTAAGAATGGGTTAGATAAATTCCTATTGGATAAGGATATCCAGGGGTATGGTGCATAGTCATGCATTATAGTTACTATAAATAGGGATAAAATGCAACGGCTGACAGCAGTATCAGTCAGAAATTTTAGTCAAATCATCATGCATAGGACACCACAAATAGGTTGAACTCGATGGACAATTGTCTTTTTTCAACCTCAGATACTATGTTACTATGTTACTATGATATAACAACAAAAAACAACAGAACATAATAACATCACATAATACAACATAACAGCATCACTAAATAACATCAACATAATAACAATATAACAATACAAGATAAAAATAACATTATAAAATAGCAACATAATAACATAACATAAAATAATTTCACGTAATAATATAATATAGCATGATTACATAACATACTATAACATACTTAATAACAACTACAACAACATAATAATAATAATAACAACAACAACAACATAATAACATTGCATAACAACACAACATATTATAACATTGTAATATATCAACATCATTAAATAATAATATAATATCTTAATAACATAGCAACATAACATCATAATAACATAATAATATAACAGAAGTTGAGCGCAAGTGAGGATAATCTGTGTTGGGTAGGTAGGGGGTGCTTCAGGATGGGGGGTTTGGAACTGTGATGGTAGAGCAAGTGAGGGGAACATGTGTGGGGGAAGAAGGGGGTTGGGGGTGGTGCAGATGGAGGGCATGTTTGGAGCTGTGAGGAAAGAGAACAGGAGAGGGGAACCTGTGTTAGGGGGAGAAAGCATCACAGGTACCACGGATGGAGGGAAGTTTGGAGCTGTGAGGATGAGAGAGCAGAAGAGTTGAACCTGTGTGAGGAGAAAGGGGGAAGTTAGGGATGCTAAAGATGAGGGATATTTGGAGCTGTGAAAGGAGAGAAAGCAGGAGAGAAGAACCTGTGTGGGGTGGTGCTGTAGATGGGAGGTTTATAGGTATGAGAGGAGAGAGCAGGAGAGGGAAACCTGTGTGGAGGAGAGGTGGGTTGGTGGCTGCCACAGATGGGGGGTGGAGCTGTGAGTGAAGGGAGAGCAGGAGATGGGAACCTGTATGAGAAGGGGGGGTGGGGTTTGTCAGGGTGTCATGAATGGGTGGAGTTTAGAGCTGTGAGGGAAGGGCAAGTTAGGGAAAACTTGTGTGGCAGAGGGATGGGTTGGGGTGTCATAGATGGAGGCAATGGACTTTGAAGCTGTGAGGAGAGAACAAGTGAGGGGAATATGTGTGTCATTGGGGTTCAGGGGATGCCCAGTTGTGGGGGTTGGAGCTGTGAGGGGAGCGAAAGTGACAGAAACTTGTGTGGGGGAGGGGAGTGCCAGTGCTGGTAAGTTTGGAACTGTGAGGGTAAAATAAGTTAGGTGAACCTGTGTGGGGGATGAAGGGGAGTTGGAGCAGTAAGGAGAGAGCAAGTGAGGGGAACCTGTGTGGGGGAGGGGGAATCGGGGTGCCATGGATGGGAGAGGGAAATTGGAGCTGTCTGTTACTGCCTGCATTAATCAGTGTGCAATTCTAGCTACACTTCGCAGTTACCTGTGTGCAGTATAGACCAAATAACAATTATAAAAATGTACAATTATTAGATCAGGCGCTCTGTTGACAAACTGATTAATAACAAATTAGGTGAACTTTATAGATTTAAGTATAATATATTATATTGCAGCTCCCATACGAGTATTCTGCAATACTCCAAATTAAATAAAAAAACAATGATGTAAAATATCACAAGGGAGTGCTTGAATAAGAATACATTTGTCAAAGACAATTTATTATATGTAGCTTAAGATATGAATATAAAATGTAATATATATAAAAAAAACAATGTTGAACACTGATATATAATTACCAGCTCAGGGAGCAATGTTTCAGTCCACAGTGGATATATTGGCCCTCATTCCGAGTTGTTCGCTCGCAAGGCGATTATAGCAGAGTTACACACGCTAAGCCGCCGCCTACTGGGAGTGAATCTAAACATCTTAAATGTGCGACCGATGTATTCGCAATATTGCGATCAAAACCGAGTTAGCAGTTTCTGAGTAACTCCAGACTTACTCTGCCTGTGCGATCAATTCAGTGCTTTTCGGTCCCGGCTGACGTCATAAACACACCCAGCGTTCGCCCAAGCACTCCCACCGTTTCTCCAGACACGCCTGCGTTTTTTCCGGAAACGGTAGCGTTTCCTGCCACACGCCCCTAAAACGCCGTACATCCGCCCAGTAACACCCATTTCCTGTCAATCACAATGCGTTCTCCGGAGCGACGAAAAAGCCGTGAGTAAAATTACTTTCTTCTTAGTAAAGTTACTTGACGCATGCGCAGTGCGAACATTACGCATGCGCACTAAGAGAATTCTCACTGCGATGCGATGAAAAATACCGAGCGAACAACTCGGAATGAGGGCCATTGTTCATATATATCCCCCTAGTTCTAGACAGGAAGTTTTTTTTACACTTCAGGGACCGCCTACTTAGGGTATATAGAGCTACTCCTCCCCTTCCTCAGTCTTTTTTCCTGTCTCCTAGGCAGGACAGTGTAGTTGTTTGTTATTTTGTTCCAAGGGCTTACCTCATTATCTATACCCAGTGTATGCGCCTCTTGATAGCCGCAGTCTGGATGGGGTGCCACCCTGGGGAGAGGCTGGTGCACGGCAGTTTTTAAGGGCAGTCAAGTAAGTGCCTGTCTGTATGTTCTTACAAAGCCGGATTGCTGCTGGCTTTCCTCTCTCCATTTACAGCTACGTGTTTCTATGCTTCCTTGCTCTGGCCCTGCAGAGCAGCAGGCAGAGGTGCATGTGATGGCTGGTGGCTGTCCCAGGAAGATGGTCTGAACATACGCCCGCCCCAAGTTAGGGGTCACAGGCAGATAAAATGGTGCTGTGCACCGAGAAATAATGGAACTGCTGGTCCCTCCAATTTATGCTACAAGCCTATGGCAATATGAAGGCAAGGCTTCTCCCCAAAAGCCTGTATGTGCCCAAAAAAAAGGTAAGTCCTCATAGAGGGCACTTTATTAATATAGTGTAATGGGCCCTACACACTGGCCGACATCACTGCACGATATGAACGATCTCGTTCATTAATGAACGAGATAACGTTCATATCGTGCAGTGTGGAGGCACCAGCGATGAACGTTGCGCGGCCCCGCACTCGTTCATCGCTGGTGCCCCGTCGGCTGTGCATGCAGGCCAATATGGACGAGATCGTCCATATTTGCCTGCACGTCTATGGAGCCGAGTGACGGGGGGAGTGAAGAAACTTCACTCCCCCCATCACTGCCCCCCCACCGCCGGTTCGCCCGTAAGCCGTATCGGCGGTCGGGCAGCTCGGCGGCACATCGCCGAGTGTGTAGGGCCAGTTAGTCAGGATATATAGTCTGGTTACCATCCTATGCTGCATTGTGTCTCCTGCATTGGAGCTAAGAAGAAAACTTATAAGAAACCTCATTTATTTGTGCTGTGTATAGAAGTCAGGATGCAAGAAGCTGTACCTGTATTGAAGTGGTTAAAGATCACTCTCCTTATAGTGCATTCAGCACACCTCATATTCTGTGCGTTGTCTAATTGGGCTAATTGCCAATTAAGGAGTTGTGGGCTATACCCTGGACTTGTTAATTTCATCTGCACCAGTATGCGATCAGTCCATCAAGAAAAATATACCAAACTTCAGCATACCAAACTGGATATGCTTAATCTGTATGATCTTGGAAGCTAAGCAGTGTATATTATAAAAAGTCTGAACCGAAATTGTGATCCAGATTCAAACTAGTATGGACTTTGATTATGATGGCAGAATGTTTACAAATGCCTGGGTGATACCAAGAGAATTTATCATATGTATCTGTTTATGATGAGCAGTTCCTAAACTTATTAACAATACCTAGAGCTGATACTGCAGCAGCAGAGGTTGTTTTAGAAGTTACTACTGGGGGAGCCCATCCTGGCAACTGGTCCTCGCAGTCCCCTGCAATGAGCAGGGCTGTATTGTAGCATTGAAAAAAGAAATCAATAATAAAAAAAAGTATGTGGATATATATAATATTATAGTATAATTTTCATATACTGTATACAGCAGCTTTTTTACTAAAACTGATGTTACTAAAGCTTCCTTGTCACAGCTTCTAATACACTGCACATGCCCAATCTCTTCAGTTCTTGGCAGCTAAGCAGTGTTGGGCATGGTTAGTATTTGACTGGGAGACCATTTGGGAATTACAAGCAGCAGATCTACATAGAAGGAATAGTCTGCTTTCTTTGCTTATGAAAGCTTCCTGCTGTTTCGTAGCAGGCTGAAAGTTACCTCAGGATAGAATTAGGTATCCTATGCCATCTTCTATTCAGCAATTTTTTAGAAGCCAGATGTTTTGTGCCAGCATGGCACTATGGTGGTAGATATTCTACAGGAAGGCTGAGGCAGTCCATTTGCCAAACCTTCAGAAGAGGCAGTCGATGATAACTACTATGGGTCTCCTGCATCTGTGCCAGTAGGGGGCAGTCTTCTGAAATTTGCCAGGCATTGCTAGGAATATGTGCAGAACAGATTAGTTCAGTATGTATTATCTCAAAGGTATCGTATGGAATTGCTGGGGTTCTAAGAAGGAATCATTTTGTGAAAACTGAGGTTACAGTTGTGAACTTGAAAGTCACGGTGCTATGACAGTATACAGAAATTAGCTCAAAGGCTGTGGAGATTTTGTCAAGTCATCCAAGATAAATTAAGGTTTTACTCTCATATATTTCTTTTAGAAAAGTACACAGGAGGTTCAGAACTATTCTGGATCTCAAGACAGCTTGGTGAAGATAAGGCTTCCTATGGAAACACTGAAATCTATTTTGACTGTTTTAAGAAGTTTTACTGAGGATGTCAAATATAAAATTAAAGTACCAATTCCCTTTACTATTGTTTGTTATAAATGTGGTACAAGTCACAATAAAAATTATATATATTTGGGATCATTTATGATGGGGTGGATATTACCCATCAAGTTATTTATCAAGAGGAGCATTCTATAGCATCAATACATCTAAAAGATGCCTATTCTCATGTCGTGGTATGCAGGGAACATCGAAAATATCTCAGATTCTGCATCCAAGGGAAAACCTCTTCATTTCACGTGTTTTCCCTTTGGATTGACAACATCCCCAAGAACATTTACAAAGCTCCTTTGTGTCACTTAATACTTAGAAGAACACAAGGGATAGAAGTTTTGCTGTATTTGAACAACTTACTATGTTGCTGAAAAGTCAAAATAAACAATGAAGGATGCTGTGTACAGGACTTTATAGATCCCTCAGTATTACAGAAGGATAATAAACTGGGAGAGAATTCGGTTAAATCCACTTCGACAAATACAGTTCTTGGGGGTACACGTGGATACTACAGTATGTAGTCCCTCTGTAACAAGAGAGGTGTGGAAAGATTCAAGAACTGGCTACATTGGTACAAGCATGTGACATTACATACTGGACTACGTTTGCTGGGAATAATATCCTCAAACATAGACATATCCTTTGAGCAAGATGGAGGATGAGAAAGTTACAATAGAACTTGCTGAAGTACAGCCGAGAAGGAACCTTCTTGAATTACCAGATAAAGCTATGTCAAGCTACAAGAGACTTTGTCTTGATAAACAAGTCTGGATCAATTATAGAACTCCCTTGGCAGAACTCCGCTGGTTGGTATTTACAAACGATGCAAGCGCAACAGGTTTGGTAGTGCGTCTATTGCAAAAAGGTTGTCAAGGTTACTGGACTTCTCAGGAGAAGATAAGCACTTCAAACCAGCGAGAAATTAGGGCAATTTGGAACGCATAAAGCTGTCTAAAAGTATTCTCAGACAACGTGGCAGTGGTACCGTGTTTAAATCGACAAGGTGACGCCAAGAGTAGAATGCTGTTAGCAGTGACAAAATTTTTTAGACTGGACAGAGTGTCATCTCAGTTCTCTGTAAGCTCTGTATGTACCAGGAAAAGACAACTTTGCTGCAGACTTTCTCAGCAGACACGAGGTGTTGCCAGGAAACTAAGAGGTGGACACAAAGATATTTTAAGAGATTGTAAAAAGGTTTGGATGGTCCCAGGTGGATCTAATGGACATGTAGTCACAGGGGAGACAACCAGTCTGGAAGACTATGTACAGGTCTCTTGCAAAAATGATATGATTTTTTTTAGTATTAACCAAACGATAAGAAAGGATATTTGGATTGTGTAAGCACAAAATATTTAATAGATTTGGTTGGAGGTGCGTCTCTTAGCAGAATATAGGGGGTAATTCCAAGTTGATCGCAGCAGGAAATTTTTTAGCAGTTGGGCAAAACCATGTGCACTGCAGGGGGGGGGGGGGCAGATATAACATTTGCAGAGAGTTAGATTTGGGTGGGTTATTTTGTTTCTGTGCAGGGTAAATACTGGCTGTGCAGGGTAAATACTGGCGTAAGTTCATCACAGTTGCCCGGAGGCAAGATAAATATTGGTGCCCCCCTATTTCCTATATTAAGATAAATAAATGTGTGTGTAGAGAGAGAGAGAGAGAGAGAGAGAGAGAGAGAGATCTGAAAAAATGTATATACTGTATTTATTAGTGATGAGCGGGTTCGGTTTTACTCGGTTTTACTCGGTTCTCAAAACGGCATCTTATTGGCTCACGGATGTCACGTGTTTTGGATAGCCAATAAGGTTCTGTTTTGAGAACCAAGTAAAACCGAACCCGCTCATCACTAGTATTTATACATTTAATTGTCTTTTATTTTAAATCACACATTTCTTAGCAGTCATACCCAGGATTAAAACCCATGACCTGTTACACTAACAGCAGACACTTTACTGATAGAGCTATTTGCTCCTGTAGAGGAAGCATGAGAATTCTAACTATATGAAGTTACTTGTAATTGTCAGAGAAGTATCTTCATATTTCCTATACAGGAGCCAACAGCTTCATCAGTAAGGTGTCTGCTTCCAGTGTAATAGGTTGTGGTTTCTAATCCTGGGTGTGACACTTGTAAAATGTGTATATTCAGTATAATAAAGAGGGTGTGACTTGTAACGTGCAGGGACCAGTGAGGAAGTTGGACACTGAAAACACAGCGACAGCTATCAATTAACTTAATTCAATGGTGTCACAGAATGGGAGGAGAGGTGCCCCCCTTCAGAGCAGGAGCCCGGCGGCAGATGACTCCGTTGCCTCCCAGAGTTCTGTCTCTGCACACACCTCTATACATTGCCCTCACAGCCAGGGCACTGGGAGCAGTGTGGCCAAAGCTGAGGGGGGGCTTTTGATAGGTGTGTCATGCCTTCTCCCCCATAAAAATAGCTATGCAAAAGTACTATGTGACGTGCTGCATGCGGGGAAGTGGCAGTTTGTACCCCTCAACCAATGGGCAGATTCACTGTCTCTTTTGTCCCGGTTCTGAGTTAAAGTTTCCTGCGCTCATCCAATCAGTCCTTGGGGTATCCTGGCTTTGGCAGCTTCCTGCTGAAGAACCTGAAAGACATAGAAAGTAATCAGCTGCTGCTCACCCGGTCTTCAACCTAGAGCCGCTGATCCTGCATATCAGTGACACAGCCTGCCCCTACCTGGGCACCATCAATGGAGTACAGATCTGTTGCTTGCCAAGTTTGGTGGAACCACAAATCTTAGCATGCCCTACCAACCTGTGACTTTGCAGAGCATGCTGGAGCATGTAGTTCTACAGCAGTGTTATTTGGGCTGCATTCTGTCTGTCAGTATATAGCTTAGAATTTTTTTGGCACCAGTTTTAATTTTAGTCTAATTTGAGTCAATGTTTTAATTAGTTATAACTTTTGCAAATAGTTTAATTATACTGTAATAGATTTTGCTGAAGAACCTTTTTCTAAAATTCCCTTGAAGTTTGCATACCTTTAATCTAGACTCGGTAGGCTGAGAATGTGTTAAATAGGGAGTCGGACTTACCATAGTGCTCCCATATTATATATAAATGAATGCCTTAAATTTGTTAGAACAAACATGTGCAATACACAATCCTATTTCCTTTATAGCAGGTCATATTTATTTTCTGCGAATGTCCAGAACATATAATTGTTCTTAAAAAATGTAAAACCCTACTTAGTGTTAATTTTGACAAGGATTTTTAATTTATTTTTAGTCTTAGTCACTTTTTTTGCTTTGTGTTAGTTAAGATTTAGTCAGTGGATCTCAGTTTTCATTTTAGTCTAATTTTCAAATAAACTGTAGCCGCCGAATACAGTAAAAATTTTAGTCAAAATTTTCATAGATAAAATTAACACTGCTTACTAGTAATTCCCATCAATCAGTGATATCGCAACCACATTTACCTGCTGCGTCTCCGCTAACCATGGTCACCAACACCCGGTAACAGCACACAAGCCAAAGAGTCTTCGTAAACAAGTTCTTGTTATCCAATAGCTGCGTCCTGATGGAGATAGGTGAGGTCACAGCTGTCAGATCATGGATGCCAGCCTCAGTCACAACATTGGCAAATGAACGCAGGAAGATTCTGGTAGTAGTCCTGACTCCCAGGCAGCAGCCTTAATACTGATTTGTCCTGTCTGCTCTGTCACAGTGTCAGCTGGCAGTTATGACATCACAATCACTCTGTGACTCCCCTGCTGCTGTCGACGCTGCATATGTGTCACTTTCTGATTCAGCACTTATATTTACAATTCTAAAAATGATTTGAATGAATCATAGATAATCGCAGCTATGAGGCCATTGAAGTTAATTGTTTCGGTTTTACTACTAATGTATACAATTTCAGGAAGCGGTTACTAAACCGCTGGTCGGGATCATGGACATCACAATGCTGACATCGGAATCCCGATGCCACAGGCTTTTCTCAATCTATGGGTATCCACGACTCTCTCTGCACATGTTATAGCTTCCCCACCTGCAGTGCACATGGTTTTGCGCATTAGCGGAAGATTTTGCTTTTGCAATCAACCTTGAATTAGGCCCTAAATCAATACATCAGTTATAGACGTATAGTAATGCAGACTGGAAAAGATTTTTCTTGCCTATGAATCTTAACCAAGACTGGGTCCCAGTTATCAGCAGTGTTTCCTCTTTCTGACTTTTATATCACACACTACTGTAATTCTGTGGCAGTAGATATATCATTTCTAGGAATAGGTAAATTGCATATTTTCTTAGCAGAAAAACAGGTACAGTGGTGCATCTATAATGGGTGTGTGGTGCACACGGGTCCCGGGTGACCCATATTGAACACCCTGCACCCATATAATAAATAATACTACTCTGGAGTCCACGAGGCCAGCATGTTCCATATATATTGTTTGCTACAGTGGCGTGCGGTGAGGTCAGTTGCTGGTGAGGCACTGGCCGGGGGGCGGGGTGATGACGCGGCGAGCCGTGATTGGCTCGCGGCGGCCATCTTGTATTTCAAAAATGGCTCTGCACTTCAGCGCCATTTCTGAAAGTGGCAAAGCCCTCAACTATGGTGCCCTAATGGCTGCAGGGACTAGATCCATGATCCAGACCTGCAGCCAAAATGCCCGCTGAGTCCCGCAGCAGAAGTCCCGCCGCCGCTGAAGTCCCGCTGCCTACCTCCACTGCACAAGCCCCGCCGCGGCTGCATAACTCCCAACGCCGCATAAGTCCCGCTGCCCGGCTCCGCCGCACAAGTCAAGTCATGCCGCCCGCCGCCGCTGCCCTCTACAGCCCAACGCCGGGATCCGTGCCGCAAAGTGTATTTGTGTATGTGTTGTGTAGGGAATTTTAATGAATAAAAAAAAAAACAAGTTGGAATTGGAGTGGGGAAGGCAGGGGTGGGGGGGGGGGACATTAATGTATAATTGTTGTTCAATGTTGTTCAGGGCTTTCATTAACTTAGCAGGGCCGCGGTTGTGGCGCTATTAAGGTACTGAAAGACCTGGACAGTGGACAACAAGAATAAAGCAGTGGTGTGGCAGTGTGTATAAACTAAACACTTACATGCACTGACACTGGCTGGCACTATCTCTCTCGTCTCTCCCTGTAACAGCAACACTGACAGTGACAGCCGCATGCAGGTCACTGTCAGTGCTGCTGCTGCATAATTACCAGTGCCAGATTAAGGACCACATGGGCCTGGAGCTGAAATCTATGAAGGCCCTATTGTGTACCGTCGCAGGGGATGTGACCAGCAACAGCGGGGGTTGTGACTAGGGGTTGTGTCACGCAGGGCCCGCCACACATTGTTGCTTGCCTGAGTCAAAGCCGCTCTGGGTCCTAGGTGTAAATTTACTAAAGGTTCTAAAAATGAAAAGTGGTGATGTTACCCACAGCAACAAAAATCAAGTTCTCTCTATCGTTTCTCTATTGCATTCTAGAAAATGACAGACAGAATCTGATTAGTTGCTATGGGCAACATCACCACTTTTCATTTTTAGAACCTTTAGTAAATATACCCCCTAGTGTCTGCTTTCTGTAGCAGGTAAGCTAAAGCGCAGGATCAAATTTGCTGGTGGCGCTCCCCACAACCTAGTTGCCTCAGGGGCACATTGCACTAGGTAGCTCTTATACACATTGCATCAGGTAGCCCATTATACACACTGCATGAGGTAGAGCCTATTATACACAGGTAGCCCCTTATACACAATTCACCAGGTTTCCCACTATTCACATTGCACCCAGTAGCCCCTTATACACATTGCGCCAGGTAGCTCCTTATACACATTGCGCCAGGTAGCTCCTTATACACATTGCGCCAGGTAGCCCATTATACACATTGCGTCAGGTAGCCCATTATACACATTGCGTCAGGTAGCCCATTATACACATTGCGTCAGGTAGCCCATTATAAACATTGCGCCAGGTAGCCCATTATAAACATTGCGCCAGGTAGCCCATTATACACATTGCACCAGGTAGCCCATTATACACATTGCACCAGGTAGCCCATTAAACACACTGCACCAGCTAGCCGTCACTCACATCCGGCGCCTGTGGTCCCTTGGCTCTATGTTCTCATAATTCCACCCAGCTTGAAGCTGAGCATGAGTGAGTAATGGCAGGAGGCGACCGGCAGTGGTAAGTGGCCAGGGGGCGGCTGGCAGCAGGAATCGGCCAAAAGAGGACGGTGGGGTGGCCGTCAGGAGGAAGTGGCCAGGACTGGGGGCAGCCGGCCGGCAGCAGGAAGCATTGTGATGCGGGCAGCAGATGGGTGCTGATGGCGCTGGTGAGGTGACTGGGACGCCCACCAGCACATAGAACCGCCACTGGCGGGATCCCCTGAGCCGGACGAGCAGCGACCCTCCCCGCATCCCTCCCCCACAGCCAACAACGCAGCCAACAAAGCCCCTCTCAGTGCACATAGTGCAGCCGAATGCACAAGGACCGAGCATCCACAGACGTGAAGATCACCCGCCTGAGCATAGCTTCCAAGTGAGCAACCCACCCCAGCAACATGCCCATATCACCACACACACCAGCCCCCCCCCTCAATGTCCTACACATATACACAGCCAGTTTCCCCAGTCCCAATGTACACTGACACACACCCTGTCCCCTCCAGCCACACACCCTGTTCACCCCAGTCCCTACACACACCCAGCCTGTACTTAGCAACACACATACCTGTTCTCCTCTGCCCTTCCACTCTCCCCACGTTTCCCCCAGTCAGTCACTAAGCCTTCCGGACGCAGCAGGAGTAGGCAGGGACACATACAAACGACCAGGAGAAGTCGGGGGCGTGGCCTAATCACGGACCCGTGGCCACGCCCCCTTTAATAAATACCCACCCCATCCTCCTACCATTCAGCAGCAAGCACCGAACGAGGCAGCTGCCAGGCAGTGGGGTCACAGGACAGGACAGCCGGAGTCACTCGTCCTCCCAGCAGACAAGTCCACTGATGGCTGCTGCGGTAATCCGGCCCTGCACCCGCCCCATTGTTAATCCGGCCCTGCCAATCACTGTGACAGGGGCGTGCTTTCATGGGCTGAAAGCGCGTCCCTGCTGCACTGAGGCACCTCTATAGGTGCCGCTTTCAATGCTTTTTTTAATGGGCTTTTCCAGCCCTCTGCATGGCCACGCCCGCTGCCCGCCCCCTGCTTCCGGCCATTTACAGTTAGCAGCGAGAGGCACCGTTCAAGGTGCCTCCGAAATCTTTTTTTTATGCTAAAAAAGATTAGGTTACTATGAGAAGATACTTATGACACAGAACATGTCATAAGTATCTTCTCTGTATTCTTGTAATCCATTTAATGACAAGGGAGGCACTGCCTCCCCTGACTGCACGTCCCTGGTTTGCTTAACTTAACCTTAGGGGGTCTTTTTATATAATAGTCGGTCGAGTTCACAGAAAATAGGAATTTAATATCTACCGGTAATTCCTTTTCTCCTAGTCCGTAGTGGATACTGGCGTCTTGTCCTTTAGTACCATGGGCTATAGATCGGGTCCACTGGAGCCTGGCACTTTAAATCCTTTAATGTGTGTATGTGTGATCTGGCTCCTCCCCTCCATGCCCCTCCCACCCGACCCAGTCCAGGAAAATTGAGAGAAGAACAATACAACAGTAGTGAGGCAACAAGTCAACACACAACCAGAAACGAAAGGAGGGCACTAACCAGAACAGAGGATAGCAACACCAACCTAACCAGGATAGCACAGCTATCCCAACAACATAACGGGACCGCAACGCTGGTCCAACCAAATACTTACACAGGTAAGCAGGAACGAAGCACTGAGGCAGGCGCCCAGTATACACTATGGACTAGGAGAAAAGTAATTACACTGGGCTCTGACTTGTCTTCGGAACTGGTATTAAATGTAGGAGTTCCGCAGGGTTGTGTTCTAAGCCCCTTCTTATATTCCTTGTATACCTCCAGCTGTGAGTCTAATTCGGAAACAATCTCTGTGATAAAGTTTGCGGATGATACCACTTTAGTGGGTTTGATAACTGGCAGAGATGAGAGTAGTTATAGAGAGGAAGTGAGAAGACTCGCTGAGTGGGGGGTAAAAAATAACTTCTTATTAAACGGTAAGAAAACTAAGGAGGTTGTGATAGATTTTAGGAAATCTAAAAAAACCTAGCATCTGCCCGTTGATACTGAATGGTGAGGAGGTGGATAGGGTTAACGATGTGACATTTTTGGGGATTAAATTTACAGAGGATTTATCATGGTCCTTGCATTTCACGTCAGTGGTTGGGAAGGCTCAGCAGCGTCTTTTTCTTTTCTTACGGAAGCTTCGAGCAGCAGGTCTGCAGCAATTAACTCTTGTTAATTTTTACCGCTGCGTGATTGAGAGCTTGCTGACCTACGCGATCACGGTGTGGTATGGTAACGCCAAGTGTTCTGATCTTGTTGCCCTGGAGAGAGTGATCAAATCTGCAGAGAGGATCATTGGTCAATCCTTGCCTAGGTTGACGGATGTACTCACTGCAAGGAGTCTGTTGAAGGCAATTAAGATGATTAAGATAGGGGTCACCCCTGTAATGTGTTTTTTTTCCCTTCTGCCATCGGGGAGACGTTATAGGTGTTCAAGATGTCGTACCACTAGGTTAAGGAATAGTTTCTTCCCTTCTGTGATTGTTAGCTTGAATTCTCAACTTTGCTAAATTTTATGTGATGTATTTTATCTGGTGTATATGATACAAGAACTGAATGTAATTTCACTATACATGTCTATGTTACAGTGACAATAAATGATTCTTATTCCCGGTAGGTATTAAATTCCTATTTTCTCTTACGTCCTAGTGGATACTGGGGTCTTGTACTTTAGTACCATGGGGAAGTTCCAAAGCTCCCAAATGGGTGGGAGAGTGCTGAGGCCCCTGTAAAACCGCCTGACCAAACTGAAGGTCATCCTTGGCCAAGTTATCGAACCACTAGAATTTAACAAACATGTTCGAACCAGGCCAAGTAGCAGCATGGCACAATTGTAGGGCCGATACTCCCCAGGAAGACCCCACCATCCTCGTTGAGTGGGCCTGAATAGACGTTGGCGAGGGCAGAGCCACCAAAGTATATGCCTGTTGAAAGGTCAACCTAAGCCAGCGAGTAATAGATTGCTTAGAAGCTGGCCGACCAATCTTGGAGGTATCATAAAGGACAAACAGCGAGTCAGACTTCCAATGACGGGCCGTCCTTTTGAAATATATCTGTAAGGCCCTGACCACATCCAAGGACTCATGACCAATGGAAGCGGCAGACAATACCAGAACCACAATAGGTTGATTCACATGAATGGCCGACGGGGACGGGTCCTAAGTTCCGGTAAGTTGCTTCTGGAAGAAAATAGAGAGCGCAGAAATCTGAACTTTGATGGAGCCTAACCGTAGGCCCATATCCACTCCTGCTTGCAGAAAAGTAAAAATCTACCAATTCTAAATTTCACGGAAGAAACCTTTTGCCCTCACACCAGGAAACATACTTTTTCCAGATAATGTTTCAATGTAACCACCTTTCTGGCCTGGACCATGGTGGAAATGACCCGGGAGGGAAGACACTTCCTAGCTAGAATTTCCCCCTCAACTTCCAAGCCGTCAAAACGTAGCCGCTGTAAGTCTGGATAGATGAACAGACCTTGTTGAAGAAGATCTTCTTGGAGTGGTAGAAGCCAGGGATCCTCCAGAGCCATGGTTAGGAGGTCCGAGTACCACACCCATCGAGGCCAATCCGGGGCAATTAGAATTGCCTGAACGCTTTCCTTCTTAGTCTTTTGAGAACCCTTGGGATCAGCGGTAGAGGAGGGAACAGGTATACAACTGGTACATCCACGGTGTCATCAGTGCGTCCACTGCAACAACCTGCGGATCCCTCATCCTGTAACAGTAATGGCATAGCTTCTTGAGTCAAGAAGCCATCAGATCTATTTGCAGACAGCCCCACCGGTGAATTAACTGTTGAAACACCTGAGGATGCAGGCCCCATTCCTCCGGATGGAGGTCGTGCCTACTGAGGAAGTCTGCTTCCCAGTTGCCCACTCCTGGAATGAACATAGCTGAAATGGCCCTTACATTGGCCTCCACCCAGAGGAGGATTCTTGACACCTCTTGTATCGCCACTCTGCTTCTTGTTCCCCCTTGTCGGTTTATGTACGCCACCGCCGTGGCATTGTCCGACTGAACATGCAATGCCTAATCCTTCAGGAGATGGGAAGCTTGGAGAAGGGCATTGTACATTGCCCTGAGTTCCAGGATGTTTATCGGCAGAGTAGATTCCTGTCTCGACCACATCCCCTGGAATTGGGCCCCTTGGGTCACAGCCCCCCAACCCCAGCGGCTGGCATTCATTGTCAATAGAATCCACGAGTGGATATTGAAACTCCTGCCTTCCACTAGGTGAGGAACTTGTAGCCACCATAATAGATAAATCCGAGCTCTCAGAGATAAGGTCACTTCCTGATGCATGTGAAGGTGAGACCCTGACCATTTGCCCAGCAGACCCAGCTGAAATGGTCGGACATGAAATCTGCCATATTGGAGTGCCTCGTAAGCAGCCACCATCTTGCCCAGTAATCAGATGCAAAGATGTTTGGATACCTTGCGAGGACTGAGTACCGAGCAAACCATAGCCTGGATAGACAAGGCCTTGTCCATTGGGAGAAAAACCTTTTGAGACACTGTATCTAGTATCATTCCCAGGAACTGAAGATGCTGGGTTGGTTCCAGGTGAGATTTCTGAAAATTTAGAATTCATTCATGAGCAGTAAGCAGGCGAGTTGTCAGATCGATGCTGTGCAGCAGACATTCCCTGGACATAGCCTTTATCAGGAAATCGTCAAAGAACGGGACAATGGCCCTCATTCCGAGTTGATCGGTCGCAAGGCGATTTTAGCAGAGTTACACACGCTAAGCCGCCGCCTACTGGGAGTGAATCTTAGCTTCTTAAAATTGCGACCGATGTATTCGCAATATTGCGATTACTAACTACTTAGCAGTTTCAGAGTAGCTCCAGACTTACTCTGCCTGTGCGATCATTTCAGTGCTTGTCGTTCCTGGTTGACGTCACAAACACACCCAGCGTTCGCCCAGGCACTCCCACCGTTTCCCCGGCCACTCCTGCGTTTTTTCCGGAAACGGTAGCGTTTTCAGCCACACGCCCCTGAAACGCCGTGTTTCCGCCCAGTAACACCCATTTCCTGTCAATCACATTACGATCGCCGGAGCGAAGAAAAAGCCGTGAGTAAAAATACTTTCATCATAGTAAAGTTACTTGGCGCAGTCGCAGTGCGAACATTGCGCATGCGTACTAAGCGGATTTTCACTGCGATGCGATGAAAAATACCGAGCGAACAACTCGGAATGAGGGCCAATGTCGACTCCCATCATGCGCAGTTGCAGCATCATCTCAAACATGACCTTGGTGAAGACCCTCAGAGCTGTGGACAGTCCAAAAGATAAGGCCTGAAACTGGAAAGGTCATCCAAAATGGCGAACCTGAGGTAAGCCTGATGAGGGGGACACATGGGAATGTGTAGGTAAGCATCCTTGATGTCAAGAGACACCAGGAACTCCCCCTCCTCCAGAGCGGACACCACCCCCACAGGGATTCCATCTTGAATTTGGACACCCGCAGATACGGGTTTAGAGACTTCAGGTTCAAGATGGGTCGCACGGAACAGTCTGGTTTGGGAACGAGAAAAAGACTGGAGTAAACGCCTGTTGCGCAACTGAGGAGGTACCGGAACCACCACCCCTGTCTGCAAAAGCTTTTGAATAGCCTCTTGCAAGGTAATTTCTGCTGCGGGTAAAGCTGGTAAGCCCGGCTTGAAAAATCTGTGAGGAGGGAGTGCTTGAAATTCCAGCCGGTATCATTGGGAAATGAGGACCCTCACCCAAGGATCCCAGCAGGACTCTGCCAACACATGGGCTAAGTGTTGAAGGCGAGCCCCTACCTGAAAGTCAGGCGATCAGGTGATCAAGCTCCCAGAGCGAAACGTACATCAACTTCCGGTCCCGGCGTCCGAACTTCCGGTCGCACGGACCGCGGACATCGGCTCCACAGCTCCAGAACTCTCCCTGGTTGGAAACTTCAACCCACTATTGCGGGACACTTCAGACCTCACACTGCCCACCAATGCATGCAGGCATTAAGGTTTGAACCTCACATCCAGTGAGGCACACTATTATAATTGTATTACAATTGTATTTCTAATTTCCACCAGGGGGGGCTCCTATATAGGCACAGCATAACGATTCTGTGCCTAATTTTAGGGTGTCTGCTCTACCCCTTTTTTTCTAAAATAATTTCCATTCTTATGATATTTTGATACTTAGTGCAACAAACATCATTTGTAATTTTTGAGAAACGTTTTTTTCCCTGTGCCAATTTGAATGCATAGTAGCAATATGATGTGATATCTAGCCATAGGAACATTCAGCAGAGGTATAAACCTTTAGGAGTTACTATTGTTAGTCACAGGATTATCATCAGGATTCCCATATGGGGGCAACAGACACCCATTAGAATACGGTGTGCTTTTCCACTGCACAGTATCATTCATATTTCATCTAGGGCGGTAGTCCCTGTCAGACTATCTTAGCCATGAAATTTGCCTGAAGTAACCACACACTGGAATTGATTGCACAAGCTGGAGATTTACTCACCTACGGTCAAACCGCACTGAGTATGCCCAATCTCGTCTGATCTTGGAAGCCATACACTGCAGGGCCTGGTCAGTACCCGGTTGGGAGACCACCAGGGAATACTAGGTACCGTAGGTATTTTATTCTCACACCATTTGAGTCTTTCCAGTTCTCTGTGCAGCCCAAGGCATTTTGTTTAATTTAGATATTCTGACATGGGATAGCTGAACCCAATGGAGCAAATTTACTCCCACAAATACTTGTTCAATTCAGAAACAAAGTAAGTTTGGACAACAAAGGGAGTAAACATATTTTCGCCTTCCCAATCTTTATCGCCCCAAATTTGTAACAAATTATTTATATTCGCCTCCTCCCTTTTATCAAGTATATCTCAATAAAAGTTAAGTATTAATTTACTCATAATTTCATAATATATCACATATATATTTTTTCTAAGTGTGCCCTGGAAAAGGCATATAGCAGCTTTGTCTTTTGCTCTTTTCTTAAGACCACATTTCCCCTACCTGAAAGTCACCTTGTTGCTGGGGCCAACTGTCATGCAGAAGGCTTAGCATCAGGGAAACCAGTGGTCTGTTCCAGGGAGACAGCAGTTGCAGGTTTACTGGACTTACCACAAGATCCTCTGGGAGTGGTGGAGACCCCTCGGCACCTGCCTCTGAACCTTGCCACATGAAAGGACTGCAAGGAGAGTCCGGTGTAAGAACCTCTAGCAGGTGGCGCAGCCGAAGGCAGATAGGTAGACTTACCCGCCATTGCTTGGGAGATCCATTTATTTAATTAATCTCCAAACAAGGCATCATCTGCAAAGGGAAGATTTTCCACACCCTTTTTGGAATCGGCATCTGCTGACCACTGATGTAACCACAGAGCTCTGCGCACCAAAACAACCATAGCAATAGTGCGGCCACTAATCTTACACAACAATAGCCTCGCTCATAAAATTTGCAGAATCCTGTATATGTTGGAGCAAAGTAATGACCTCATCCCGGGGCAGAGACTCTAAACCGTCAATAACATTATCAGACCAATTGACTACCGCCCTGGAAATCCAGCCACAAAGTATTGTGGAGCGGGGGGCGTGGCCTGGCCAGCTTACTGAAAGGCAGCATCTTTACTGGGCTCCAGCGGACCCCCTAGTAAAAGCTTCTACCCACCCTGATTTGCCCTATCCCGCTGCTCTTTTTAGTGGCCCCTGCCTGTGTTCTCTGCCTTGGTGAGGTGGGAAAGAGCTTTGGAGCTGGGAGACGGGGTTCCACCATCTCTGCGGGTTGCGGCCTTCCCGCCTCCCTGAAGCCGGGGACTAAGACGCGCCAGCGGACGGACCTGCGCCCTTCTCCCCTGCTCACTCCGAGACCTCCCACCTCACTGCAGTGCTGTACCTGCCGGAGGACGCCTCTCTGGTGTCTGCCTCCCTCCGTGGTGAGGATCGCGGGACGTGGCCGGCCGGAGCTGAGACTGCGGGCGGTGGCCATCTTGAGGTGAGGGAGTGGGGTGTCTGAGGCTCCTGGTGTGAGGGGCTGCCCAGAGGACAGTGCTCGTTTTCTAGAGCCCTGACGCTGGGCTGCTGGTGTGTTTGTGCTGCAGGGGCTGAGCAGTGAACTGTGTCCCGGCTGCTCCCCCCCCCCCCTCCCCTTCACACTACCTAACATTTTCTGGAGCCTGTATAGTGAGGGAGACCCTGTGCTGCTGGCCTCCATGTGTGGATGTGACACTGGGGCATGTGAGGTCTGTGGCCCTATTACTACCCCTACTAGAAATTTAGGAGCTGAGTACCCCAATTATCATTTTCTACTGTAGAAGATCCCTACCTTCAGCGTTACTGTTTGGGGCACAACAAGCCTATTAGCACACACTTTGTCTGTCTTGGGAAGCTGGAGCTCCCTCCTGTAATGACTTCTTGAATCTCACCCTCCCTTCCTTCGGATTTGCTCATATTATAACAAATCTTCTTTTTATCGAGGACCTGTCATTGCCATGTCAGTCCGTCCCTCGCTAACAGGAGTAGATGCCTCCTTCACCTAATGTATGGCCTTCTCAAGGAGTGATGGCTAACGCCTTCTGACACATCCAACCCGTAATGTGACCACAGCTTTGCCTTAATACCCTACTGCACCTCTGACAAGCCCTGGTATGCTTTGCTTCCGTGACTGTGCTATTTGATCTCTACTGTTATGATTGAACCAGATTCTCGCCCCCAAGCAGATGCTGAGTTGGGTCCATTGGGTGTTCGTTCCCACATGTGAGTGTTGGGTACAGTGGAGCTGACTTCATGAGATTTACTTTGTCTTGGCGCCTCCTACTGCAGATTCCAAGCCCGCCATTGCGGTGCAGACGCTAGAGCCCATTATTCGCTACTCTCCATTTGGCTGCCTTTTTCCTGGATAATAGCTGCTTTTTCATAAGTCGCAGGAAACGCAAGGGAGTAAAGACCTCTGTCTGCCTGATCGAAGTTCCCCCCATTCCGATCTAAAGCGATATCTCGATCTACAGAAAGATTCAGACATGTCTGCCCTGTCGACACCCACCTCTCCCGCTCAATCGGTGGCATCTGAAACACCCGCCAAAGCTAGGGCTCTATCACCTGCTTCTGGCCCCAATGGACAGCAGGACATGCAGAAAGTCCTTAAGCTCCTACAGTTCTTGCCCACTAAGGCGGATTTCACTTCTTTGGAAAGCAAACTTCAGGATGTGGTACACTCTGAAGTATCTTCGCTACGGTCCAAATTATTCCAGCTGGGATCTCATATTGACACCCTGGAAATCAATGGAGAGGAATCCAATTCTTTTCAACGAGCTCTAGAGGACACTATTAAACTCCAGGCGGATGAGATCCAGAACCTGCATGACCACCTAGATGATATTGACAACAGGGGGTGCCGAATCAACCTGCAGATGAGGGGCATCCCTGAAGATATTCCGCAACAGTGCATCCCAGACGTGTTAAACAAAATCTTCAATGAGGTCTTGGAAAATAAACCGAACGACTCCATTGTTTTCGACAGGGCTCACAGGGCATTGCTTCCTAGAGGCATGCAGTCTGAGCGGCCGCTAGATATAATCTGCCGCCTACACTACTTCAGTCAAAAAAATTAAATAATTTGAAAGCTCCAGAATTCCAGGGACTTGGACTTCAATAGCTCGCCCATTCAAGTTTTCCAGGATCTTTCATGGCATACTCTACAATCCAGGCGGCAACTGAAACCCTTAACAGATGCCCTCCGCAAGCGTAATATCAAATATAGATGGGGATTCCCATTTAGTCTTATAGCTACCAATGAGGGTTGGTCAGCCACAATCCGGGTTCCTGAGGATGTGCCATCTTTTTGTTCCACTTTATCTATTGATCCTGTTCAGATCCCTAACTGGCAATCCATGCGTTCAAACAGGCTCGGACTGGCCCACAGTGGTACAGGGGAAACCACCGGTAGGCCCCAATGCCTGGGGGGCCCTCCTCCTCTAGGGATCAAGTTCTAGACTGTGCACTTGTATTATATATTATACATATGTTACCGTATACTGCACAGGATTATGATGTATTCTCTACAGTACATTGCTGTCATTAATCTGGCACATTATCATGCCTGCACTAGCATTAATTACTATATAAATTATCAAGGAGTCCAGACCAGGTACTCTATAATGTTTAGCCAAACCTCTGTGGTGGCTGGCCACACCCCCTTTGGAGGCTGGCCACACCTCTAATCATGGGCCCCTACCACTGCATACCCCCGGTGGGCCCTTCATGCTCCAGTCCGACACTGCGTTCAAAGATGTGCCTCCCTCATCCCCGTGGGTCAACATAGTAACATAGTAACTAAGGTTGAAAAAAGACAAATGTCCATCGAGTTCAACCTATTGGTGGTCTCCTATGCAGTCCTATTATAGGACTAGTTATTTTTATGTTAGGACTAGTTATATTAACTATAATGCGTGACTACGCACCATAACCCTGAATAAAGGTGTTGACTGAGTCCGCTGTTACTACTCTCTCAGGCAGGGAATTCCAAACACGTATTGTCCTTACTGTGAAAAAACCTTTTTGCCTCAATGTGCGGAAACTCCTCGCCTCTAACCTAAGTTAGTGACCACGTGTCCTCTGTGCTGATCTTATAGAAAACAGGTCCCTTCCAAGCTGTGTATTGACCCCTTATATATTTGTAGAGGTTGATCATGTCCCCTCTTAGTCTCCTCTTTTCCAATGTAAACATGCCTAGCCTTGCAAGCCTTTCCTCGTATTCCAGCGTCTCCATGCCCTTGATTAGTTTGGTCGGCCGCCTCTGAACCTTTTCCAGCTCCAGGATATCCTTTTTGTAATATGGTGCCCAAAATTGCACACAGTATTCAATATGTGGCTTCAATAGTGATTTATATAATGGGAGTATAATACTCTCGTCCCTTGCATCAAATCCCCATTTTATGCATGCTAATATTTTATTTGCCTTCTTTGCTGCACTTCTACTTTGAGTACTGCTGCTTAATTTGTTATCTATGTGAACCCCTAAGTCTTTTTCCAGTACAGAATCCCCTAATACTACCCCATTTAGTATGTAGGTGTTATTTTTGGTCTTGCTCCCACAGTGCATTACCTTACACTTGTCTGTGTTGAATTTCATTCTCCATTTTGCCGCCCATGCTTCCAGTTTAGTTAAGTTGTTCTGAAGAGACTTAGCATCCCCCTCCATATTTATAACCTTACACAATTTGGTATCATCTGCGAAAATTGACACCATGCTCTCTAGACCTACTGTTAGGTCGTTGATGAAAATGTTGAACAAAAGTGGTCCAAGTACAGACCCTTGTTGCACACCACTTAGTACTTTAGTCCAATTTGAAAATGATCCATTGACCACAATGCGCTGCTCCCTATTATCTAACCAATTACTCACCCAAGTGCATATTGTGCTCCCTAGCCCTATTTCTTGTAGCTTATAGATAAGACACATGTGTGGTATCGAAAGCTTTGGCAGTCTAAAATGATTACATCCACCTCCTTACCCTGATCAAGGTTCGCACATACTGTTTCATAAAAGCCAAGTAAGTTGGTTTGACATGATAGGTCCTTCACAAATCCATGTTGGTTCCTTTTAATGACCTTATTTGCTTCAAGGAACTTTTGAATACTGTCCCTTAGAGTAACTTCCAATACTTTCCCCACTATAGATGTAAGACTAACTGGTCTATAATTACCTGGTTCAGCTTTGCTCCCCTTTTTGAATCTCGGCACTACCTCCGCTATACGCCAGTCTTTGGGAACCATACCCGATTTACCCGAATCCATGAAGATCAAAAATAGAGGTCTTGCTAGTTCAGAGTGCAGCTCCATAAGCACTCTCGGGTGAATTCCATCTGGACCAGGTGACTTGTTTTTAATCGGTTACAGACTAACTCCTCACATAAATAAGCATTTAGCAGTGGGACATTATCTTTGTTGAGATTTTGTGTTAGACCCAGCATTTGGTCCTCTTTGGTAAATACCATTGAAAAAAACTTTAGTTTGTTTGCTATGTCATTATCATTTTTTATTAGGACTCCCCTATTGTCCTTTAAAGGGCCTATACTCTCCTTCTTTAGTCTCTTGCTGTTGATGTACTTAAACATTTTTTTGGGATTGGCTTTGCTTTCCTTTGCTACTAGTTTTTTAGTTTCTACTTTAGCCGCTCTTATTCCTTTTTTGCATATTTTGTTAGTCTTTATAGTGCTGGAATAACTCCACATCCCCCTCAGATTTGTATTTTTTAAATGCTCGTATTTTTTTTTGTCCATTAACTCCTTTATGTTTTTGCTAAACCACATTGGTTTGGGATTTTTATTCCTTTTTTTGCTGCTGGTGGGAATAAATTTATGAGTATTTTTAATTAGCAGTTATTTTAATGCATCCCATTTCTCTGTAGTATTTTTTCCTTGAAACAGAATTTCCCATTCAATGTCCCTTAACGCTTCCTTCATCATGTCAAAGTTGGCTTTGCTAAAGTTTAGAGTCCTAGTTGTGCCAGTATAGGACTGCTTACGAAAACTGATATTGAATGTGATCATATTGTGGTTGCGGTTACCTATGGGCTCCTACTTCAATATTTGATACCAATTCCCCATTGTTAGTTAATACCAGATCTAAAATTGCATTGTACCTAGTTGGTTCCTCGATTAATTGAACAGTAATTATCATTTAGCGTGTTTAAAAACATATTACCACGGGGGGCATGGCCTGGTGGCTGAATGGGCTAGAGGCTTTGTCTGAGAGCTCCTGTGCAGCAGCCCTATAAAATAACCCCTAGACTGCTCCTGCCTCGGCCCTATCTACCCCACTTCCTGATTTCAAGTGGTGGGGCACCCCAGGCACTGGTGAGTTAGTCCCACGGAATCAGGGAGCCGGTTTCCTGGCTCCTGCGGGTTGCGGCGGACTTGCCACTATCCAGCCGGGACCTTGATTTCTCCCCCTCCCCATGATCGGAAGTCCCGCTGCAGTGGATCCGCGGGAGGGTCCTGCCATCTGGCCTGCTCCCTTCAGAAGTCGCCCGGCTCCAGCTGCCTCTGTGTGACCGCGGGGAGAGCCGCCAGCACCCGGCACTGAGGGCAGCCATGTGACAGACCCTCCGAGTGCGCGGTGGCCATCTTCGTGGAGACGGGCGGGGACAGCGCACATCGGAGCTGACGCGGCACCCGGCGGACTAGCGCTCCCCTCCGGGACGGTACCTGCGATCACTTTCTGGACGAGTGCCTGCCGCCTTGTTCTACAGGTGAGCACCAGGTGTGCCGTGCAGCCGCGGCGGCGCCCGCTGGTGGCTTGCATGCTCCTGTCCTCTCCTCACATAGTTCTCATTGCTCCATCCGTCCTTCTCCACAAGCCCTCTGGAGCCCTGCAACTTGCCACTTCTAAGCTGCTATACTCACTCTGGTGACCTCACGCACCTCGCTGCTCTGGACCTCGGGCTGGCGCTGTCCCAGCCGGGTATCCCCTCGGTCTGTGGGGCGCACTGGCTGGAGGCCTGCACACCCATATTGGCCCTGCTCTAATTATCTTCGGCCTCTGGTGCCCTCTGCTGCCACCGTCACCCCTCGGCTATGCCGGTGCCCTCTGCTGCCCCCGTCTCCCCACCTGCCTGGTGCTTGTAGGAGGCCTTTCTACTGCTGCGGCCTGGGCTCCTCTCCCCTGCTGTCCCACTGCCCCCCTGACCTTGGGGGTGTCCTGGTCACTGGCTGGTCCGTGTCCAGGCCTCACCTCGTGGAACAACCCCATCTGTTGCCCCTAGACAGGGGTGAAGATTCAGATAACAACCTGCACTCTCTGCAGCCACTGTCCTCGGGCTGTCTGGCTCCCTCTCCTGGTGGGCAGGTCCTGCTGTGTTGGGCTCCGGATTCTTCGCCAGTACACAACACCCAGCCCTACCTGCCTCCACATCCCACGTGGTCTCCCTCCAGAGCCGGAGCTCCCTGACCCTGCCTCACCTATGGCTCACTGCTGACCCCCTCATGACTCTCCCCTAACTTTGCTATCCTACCCCCCTGGCTCTGAGTTAAACTGCTGGAGCGCCCTTTCTCCCTCCTATCTTTTCGACTATCCCCATCTCCACCCTCTTAAGATGCCTAGAGGTGGAAAAAAATCGCAGGGGTCTGACCTCACGCCTTTCCTTATTAAAAGAAGCATCCCGGCCAAAAGTAGATCTGATACTTCTGAACTCTCCCACGGTATCTCTGACTCTGACCCTGAAGACGACGATCTCACACCCCTCACCCGCCGTGACTTTCTCTTTCTCCTTAAGGAGGTCAGAGATGTGAAGACCTCAGTTCAAGCTCTCCACTCCCTGAAGTCCGATATTCCAGAAATTGGCTCCAGAACCGATCAACTTGAAAGAAAGGTGGAGGAGGTGGTGATGTTCCAACAATCGGTCGAGACCGACTTCCAATAGATCCGTCAGGATGTTGCCCAACTGAGGGAGGAGCATGAGCATCAAGACAATAGGGCAAGGAGGAACAACCTAAGGATTCGGGGTATCCCTGAAGAGATTGAAGCGACCCACCTTGATCTTTACCTCAAGCGCCTTTTTACTCAACTGTCCCCTAGCACCCCTGAAGAGCATCTTCTTCTGGACCGAGCTCACCGAGCCCTTCAACCTCGCTCCCAAGATTCTTCCCTATCTAGGGACGTTATTCTTAGAATGCATTACTTCACTGCGAAAGAGGCCATTATGAGAGAAGTCGGATGGCTGGGATCGGTTTCCTTTCAGAATGTCTCCCTACAGATCTTTCAAGACCTGTCCCCGCTAACCCTGGCCAAACATAGAGACTTTAAACCCATCACCTCCTTGCTCTCCAAACATAATAATATTAAGTACCGCTGGAGCTTCCCCTTTCGCATCCTGGTGTGACATCAAGGAAAACTACTCACAGCCAGAAATCCATCTAAGGCCCAATTGTTGTCCAGATTAGGCATCCAAACCAATGACTAAGACCTCTCTGCTGCTCGTCTGCCTCGGCGGACACAGCGTAAGCCTACCCCGCCTCCCCGTCCGGAGTGGTTTACAGTTCCAGCATCCGCGGTCTCTCCGGCTCCGCCTCCAGTGCCCTGATTTAATCTTATTTTTCTGTTTGTTGCCTTGTATCTTCGTTCCTGCTGACCTGTATCGGTCGTACTCCCTCGCTGGGAGTTGTTTAATCTTAGATGTACCATGTTCTGGTTTCTCAGATCTATAGTCGTTTTTCAATTATGTTCTTAACCTTTATTGCATTGTGATATTCCATTCCTTCTGTGGTCCCTCTTCTTTTCTTTATTCTTTCTCTAATACTAGCGCTCCATCTAAACTCCGATCCTGTTCCTTTTCTAGCTTTTTCCCTCAGGTTCTCCGGGTGGGGGGGTCTGTCTCACTGCGCACCCTGTGATGCACCGCCTGGATGCCTTGCTGCGCCCCCTCGGGGCTTATAGCCCCTTAGCTGACCTAGGTGCCTTCCCGACACCTGGTATCCCTTCCCCTCCTCCTTTTCCTTTTGTCCACGCTGTCTTCTGCCTCTCATCTCCTTTTTCTTTCTCTCTACCTCCTTATGCTGCCTCTACGGATCTATATTTTCTCTATCTTGCCTGCTTCTTCGCTGTTTGCCTTGGGGTTTCCGGGTCCTTTCTTTTAATGTAAAGGGGCTAAATAGCCCCCAGAAACGGGGAAAGATCTTTGCATCTCTTAAACTCCATAAAGGCGATTTGGTCTTCCTTCAGGAGACTCATTTCCTACATAAGTCCCACCCTACACTGCAATGTAAACCATACCCTGACTTTCTCTGGCTGGGTCCACAGGTTATCCACAGGATAACATTGGGATATGCCGGAGCAACAGCGGAAATGGCACCAAACGGTCACAAGCTTTCTGGCCTCCCAGGATGTATCGAGGCTTCACAATATAATCCCGCCCACTGAATCGGTCAAATCAGTTTTTTGTTTGGTGCGGCAGGAGCCGGACCATGGTCACAGGGCTGCTGTTAGGAAAGCAGCCTGAAGCTTTTATTTTATTTTTATAGTCTTACTATGTTTTTTGAGTGACTTTTCTTAATAGCGTCTTAAACGCATACTAGAAAGAGTCGCTCCAACAACTCCCCACTGGGTCGCAACAACGCTTACCTTTGCGGTACATTGCTGTCTCGACGGGCGTCTGTGTCGGATGTTCTAGCAGGTTCAGCAGACGTAACCAGGCTGTGGCCGGAGCATGGGGAGAAGGTAAGTCTATGGATTTCCTCTTACTAGGGGTTCCGGACACAGCTACACTGTATTGGTGGAGACTACAAACAGTGTGTTGATGCACCGAACACTCTCAGGTGCGACAGCGCTACGCTCTAGGGATCATAGGCGACAGGACTAGGTTGAGGCCGCGATCCTTAGAGTTTAAGTCAACGGGGGGAATTGGACGCTCTCCTGGCCGCCCCTCCCCCAAGTTCATGACCAGTTTCTGCGCGTCTCCCATCCATGAACTGAATGACCTCACTTCCGTCTCAGACGCTACCACGAGGGTACTCGGTCACAGCTTAGACGCTGCGGTTGTGTACACTAGATTGCCGGACCGAGTCACAGGCCATAGCGTCTGCATACACATGGCATTTCACTGAGCGTCCATGTCCGTTAGTGAGCGTCCGTGTCTTTCATCAGTTATCAGAACGGCAGTGTACACCAGTAGCGTCTGAATCCACTCAGCGTTTTGCGAGCGTACTTGATGGATATGGAAGCGTGGTGAGTCTCCCTGTATCCCGCTCTATGGAGGAAGGGCTATACAGTACTAAAAATTCTCTCTACTTGTTCGTATGAATTGTTAATTTTGGTACATATTGGATATGAGACCTGTATTACTGTTGTTTCTGCATGTTATGTTGGAAAAAAAAACAGTTAAAAACAGAAATACAATTTTCCTACTTACTTGTAAGTTATTATTGTGATTGTATTCTCATATGACAATGTTTAATGCTTTAACATGTGACTGACTGCTAGTATGTGTGCTGACTTTTTTATGTTGTCAGTCCTGTTCTGAACCTCAATTCAGGTGCACGGTTGTGGTCAGATTGATCTCACTTCTATATATCTATATATAGGTGATTTTCAGTCACAAATTGTGTAGTCATAAACAGAATATTACCATGTCTGTGAGCGGCAAAAGTGATGAGGAGAATTTATCATTGAATATGGCAAGCCTAAATTCATCGGTGTAGTGAAAAAAGTTTGAATCTAAGATCTTTTAAAGTATCCAGGATTTTGGATTTCTTTCAAGCAGGATTGGATAAAGGTTTGAAAGTAGCTTCCTTGAGTTCAAGTATCAGCGTTAACTGTATGGTTTCAGTGAAAGATTGCTGATTTACAGGATGTGCATACTTTCTTTCAGGGAGTTGTACACAGCTCCCTGGGATTTGAACCTAGTTCTTAAATTCCTTCAGGGACCTCCGTTTGAACCACTTAAGAGAGCAGATCTTAAATGGTTAACGGATAAAGTACTCTTTCTACTGGCAATGGCCAAAGCTAGAAGAGTATCAGATTTAGGAGCGCTGTCGTGCAAGTCTCCTTTCCTAAGTTTTTTTCCAGATAAAGCAGTTCTCAGAACTAGATCTGGTTATCTTCCGAAGGTGGTTTCAAAGTTTCACCTTAATGAAGAGATTGTAGTCCCAGCTTTTCAGGTATCGTGACTGTCTGCGGGAGAAGCGTCGCTGAACGTAGTCCGAGCATTAAGAATCTACATAGATCGTACTAGTGCCATTAGAAAAACAGACTCTCTCTTCATCCTCTACGGATTTCATAGAAAGGATGGCCTGCTAGTAAACAGACGCTGGCAAGATGGCTCCGAATGGTAATATCAGAAGCTTATTCTCATGCAGATCTCCCTACTCCGGCTAATGTCTCTGCTCACTCTACACGTAAGGTAGGTCCTTCATGGGCAGCACAACAGGGTGCTTCAGCAGAACAGATTTGTAAGGCAGCCACATGGTCTTCCATATACACATTCATCAGACATTATGCCTTGGATACTTTTGCCTCTCATGACGCAGAATTCGGGCGAAAGGTCCTCCTGTATAATCAGGAGCGTCCCCACCACTAAAACTGGCTTTGGGAATCCCAATACTATCCTGTGGATAACCTGTGGACCCAGCCAGAGAACTAGACGTTATGGTAAGAACTTACCGTTGACAACGTGATTTCTCTTATGTCCACAGGTATCCACAGGGGTCCCACCCTGACGCACCTGATTTGAGGATCTTGACAATCACTAAACCTCTTCCCTCTTGTATGGAAGGGTGTGCATGTGTGTTCTTATCGCCTAAATAGGTTTCTACCTGATGCTCCTGCCTAATCGCTGTGGAAAGAACTGATTTAACTGAGTCAGTGGGTGGGATAATATGATGAAGCCCTGTTGCATCCTGGGAGGCCAGAAAGCTTGTGACCATTTGGTGCCATTTCTGCTGTCGCTCCAACATATCCCAATGTTATCCTGTGGATACCTGTGGACATAAGAGAAATCACATTATCAACGGTAAGTTCTTACGATAATGTCTATTTCCACGCATGTGACCATACGGCCAAAAAAAGGGGGGTCGCGATCCTGATTGCCCGTCACCTTACTTTTGAGCTTATTGATTCCCAAGTTGACAAGGAGGGCCGGTTTCTTATTTTGGTGGGGAAACTAAACAACAAATTATGCACCTTAGCTAACAAATATGCCCCTAACCAACATCAAGAGAGGTTTTTTGCCAAATTGGATACCCTTCTTACTCAAGTCCGACAGGGGGAACTCGTACTCGCAGGGGATTTCAACTCTGTTTTAAATCCTACCTTGGATCGCTCTCCATCTCTGCCTCCTCGTCAGACTCCCTCCGCTCTAAATCCCTCCTCTGTCTCATGAAGTCCCAGCTCCTCTACGACTCGTGGAGGATTAAAGACCCCTCTGCGCGTGACTACATCTTTTATTCTTCACCTCCATAATTCCTACTCTCGCATCGATATGATCCTGCTCAGCCACGAATTTGCTTTGAATCTCTGTTCCGCCTATATTTATCTTCTTATCTGGTCTGACCATGCCCCTATATCTTGTGACCTCTCGGGTCTACTTTCTCGCTCTCGTCCCATGACCTGGCGTCTTAATGACTCCCTGCTTCACAACCCAGAATTTCGGACCCATCTTCAAGAAAAGCTTTCTGATTACTTTGCCCTGAATGACTCTCCAGATATTTCCAGAGCCACTCTTTGGCTGGCACATAAAGCGGTTCTTCAGGGACACATCATTAGTCTGGCCTCTAAGATCAAAAAACAGTCTCTTACCCAGTTTAATGAGCTCTCCATTAAACTTCATACCCTTGAAGCTCAGCACAAGGCGTCTTCTGACCAGGCTGTTTTGTCTGAACTCCGTAAAGTTAAAGCGGAACTTGATCTCCTTCTCTCCAGACCACTGGCCAAACGCCTTAAATGGCTTCGCCAGTCTTTCTATAGTCTTTATAAAGCAGACAAAATCCTGGCGGCACGACTCCGATCCGGTAGGGCCAAAACCAATCTTATCTCGATTAGATACCCCCACAACAATTTAGTCCATGATCCTATTGCCGTTAGGGCCGCCTTTCAATCCTACTACGAGTGCTTGTACAATCTACCATCCCCTTTGGCTGTTTCTTCTTCCCCGTCTCACTCTAACCTGATCTCTCACTTTCTCTCGGCTTCGAGTTTGCCTAAACTTCCTCAGGATGCCATGGATCATCTTAACAGTGAGATTTCGTTGGAAGAGATTGCCCAGACTATACTCACACAAAAAATTGGCAAATCTCCCAGCCCAGATGGGTTTACGGCCCTGTACTATAAAACATTTTCCAACCTCCTCTCCCCTCCACCTTCAATCTCTGTTTAATAGGATTATCCATGGCGACTCTTTCCCACCTGAGATGTTGGAGGCTAGAATTGTGGTGATCCCCAAGGAAGGTAAGGACGCCCTTAATTGTGCTAGCTACCGACCTATCTCCCTCCTGAACTTGGACATAAAAATATTTGCTAAAATCTTGGCCATCTGCCTTCTCTCGTTCACTATGACCAAGTGGGGTTTATTCTGGGCCGCCAGGCGAGGGACAACACCAGACATGCTATCGATCTTATCCACATCTTGAACTCCAGGGGGTCCCCTACTATCATGCTCTCCTTAGATGCTGAGAAAGCTTTCAATTGGATCTCCGGGAGGTTCCTGAGAGCCGCCCTCGAGGCCTATGGCCTGTCTGGTGTCTTTCCCACTGGTGTCCTGGCACTTTACTCCACCCCCTCTGCTACGGTGTTGATCAACAGCGTCCCATCTGCCCCAGTCCGCATTTCTAATGTTACCCGTCAGGGCTGCCCTCTATCCCCATTAATATTCGCTCTTATTATTGAGCCGCTCGCCTCTCAAATTAGATCTCACCAGGGTATACATGGCATACATGTGGGCCATACGGATCCTGAAATCTCTCTCTTCGCGGATGACATACTACTTTCCCTGACTCAGCCGCTTATCTCACTCCCAAATTTATTTTCGGTCCTCCAATCCTACAGTCTTATTTCGGGCTACAAAATCAACTTGTCACGAACCGGTCTCTTACCTTTGCGGGTTCTGGGGTTCATCCGTTGCCAGTGCGGTTGCTCGCGGTGCTGTGCGCCCGTGTGGGGACGCGGCGTGATCGGTGGCACAGGTAATGCAGAATCTGGGAACTGTGAGTGCGGGGACCAAATGGCCTAAGGCACTGCGGTGTGTCTGCTGTATAGGAGGTGGCCATGTTGGAGACCAAATAGGTAATACAGAGCACTTGTGAAAACACCTGTGGGCAGGTGTAAGCCAATCCCGTGCTTGTGCTGCCTTTAAGTAGGCTGGGATTATGTTACTCTGGGCCAGTGCTTTGTTGTATCAACGCTGTGCTCTAGCTCTGAGCTCTCTCCGTGCATTCCTGTGTGATTCCCGTGGTCCAGATATCGCCTCCGTTCCCAGAGGTCCGTCTGCAGCCTTCACTGCTAAAAGATCCACCAGCTCCCCGCTGTGCTGTCAGTTAATTGCACACCTTCTGGAAATTGTTGGATTCCCAGAGTCTTGCATGAGGTTACCTTGTCTGCCTACCATACAAAGTTTGGAGGATTCTATTACCCTCAGCTGTTCGTTTGTTCAACTCTGCATTTAACCCATTCATCACCTTGTCATCTACTACAGTTTCACAGTGATCTCCGGAACACGCAAGTAATCCTATTCAGTACTTTATATTTGCTATGTTGTCATAACAAGGATAATTCTTCAGTCTCTCAGTTAACTCTCAAAACTCCATTGCAAATCCTTACAGTTATTTCTTCATGTCTGCATTATCCAGTTAATCACATTCTACAGTTCAGCATCAAAGCTTGTTTATATTTGGACAATTCAACATTTATTCATCAACTTGTTTTGCATACGTTTCCATGAACATTTCTTTTATTTGTCTGAGTTTTATCCTGTATATTATTTCTGCCATTCCTACAATACTTCAGTATAATATGATGATTAACAACTTGTCATTCAACTCTCTACTGAATTGTTATTTTTAATAAACATATGAAACGGAACTTTCTTCATCCTCCCTGCTTTCATCATACCCCAGCACCTACACCTGTGGTTGGTTCCGGGTTAACGGATTCACAAAAACACCCGGACCTGACAGTAAGCACTGGCCACATGGATCCGTCAAGTGACCAATTCGCAGGAGGCGGTGCTACGTCAGATATCCTTTCCCGTCTGGAAAACCAGGAGTCTATACAGACACAAATAGTGCAGTTTATGCAAACTATGGCAGACCGTTTAGAGACTCTTCATACGGCTATTAAAACGTCTCAAATCCAGATTCCAACTCCGGTTGTCCCAGTTACCACTACAGCTTCTCCTGTGACGCTGCCTACGTCCCGCTTGCAGTTACCCTCTCCGAGTAAGTTTGACGGAACTCCAAATCTTTGCAGAGGATTCCTGAATCAATGCGAGATCCAGTTCGAACTGTTGTCCGCCAGTTTCCCATCAGCTCGTTCTAAGGTTGCATATATTATTGCCCTCCTCTCCGGTCAGGCTCTGGAGTGGGCATCACCATTATGGGAAAGAGGTGATCCTATCCTCTCTAATTACAAGGAGTTCGTATCATCCTTCCGGAGAATCTTTGACGAACCAGGCAGAACCACCTCAGCATCTTTGGAGATTCTCCGTCTACGTCAAGGTTTACGTCCTGTCAGTCAATATATTATTCAGTTTCGCACGTTGTCTTCAGAGTTAAATTGGAATGAGGAGGCCTTGATCGCCGCGTTTTGGAATGGACTTTCAGAGAAAATCAAGGATGATTTAACCATCCGGGATGTGCCTACTAAACTGGATGAATTGATTTCTCTCTGTAACAAACTTGACCTACGCTACAGAGAGCGATGTTTAGAGAAATCCAGGACAGAGCGATCCAGTCCACGTTATCATCCTAGGCCTCGACAAGATTCTTCATCACAGTCGCCGGTAACAACAGAAGAACCTATGCAGATTGGGCGCTCTCGCCTCACAGAGGAAGAACGACTTCGTCGTCGACAGGGTAACCTCTGCATGTACTGCGGGTCCTCCGAACATTTAGTTAAATCCTGCAAACTCCGGCCTGGGAGACTCTCGCTCCTAGTTTATCCAAGGGAGGTTAAGCTAGGAGTTACTTTAGAATCACGTTCTGGGAAAGAGCCGACCTTGTCTATTCAATTAAAAGTTCAAAGTTCTACAGTGAAAGTTTCAGCCCTCCTAGATTCCGGGGCAGCCGAGAACTTCATCTCCTCAGCCTTTGTCATACGGTCTAAAGTTCAAACCATGCCTCTGGAAGCAGCAGTTGCTTCCAGAAGTCGAATTCCAGATGGTATAATTACTCATCGAACCGTATGTCTCAAGATGAAAGTTGGTGTGCTCCATTCCGAATACCTCTCCTTCTACGTGATTCCCAAAGCCTCTCAAGATGTGATACTTGGTTTACCTTGGCTGCAGAAACATAATCCTCAACTTAATTGGCAAACCATGGAAGTCCTTTCGTGGGGTAAATCTTGTACCAAGGACTGTTTAGCCTCAATTGTACCTCTCCGGTCAATTAGCCTTCCCGACCTACCTCCGGTGTATCAATCCTTTGCGGATGTTTTCAGTAAACAAGCAGCAGACTCTCTACCTCCTCATCGCGAATGGGACTGCCCAATCGTCCTGGTTCCGGGTAAAACACCTCCTAGGGGACGAATTTATCCGCTATCCATCCCAGAGACGCAAGCTATGTCTGATTATATACAGGAAAATCTAACCAAAGGATTTATCAGACCATCTTCTTCACCTGCAGGAGCCGGATTCTGCTTCGTTAAGAAGAAGGACGGTGGGTTACGACCATGCATAGATTACCGTGGACTCAATGAGATCACTGTGAAAAACAAGTACCCATTACCCTTAATTCCAGAATTATTTGACCGGGTAAAGGGAGCTACTGTGTTTACAAAATTGGATCTCCGAGGGGCCTACAATTTAATCCGCATCCGGGCAGGGGACGTGTGGAAGACTGCTTTTAATACCCGGGATGGGCATTACGAATACCTTGTAATGCCTTTTGGTCTTTGTAATGCACCTGCAGTTTTTCAAAGCTATGTGAATGAACTTTTTCGTGATCTTCTCTACAAGTGTCTAGTAGTGTACTTGGATGATATCCTAATATTCTCTACGGATCTAAAGTCTCACCGTCACCAAGTTAAAGAGGTACTGACACGTCTGAGGAAAAATCAACTCTATTGTAAGTTAGAGAAGTGCACTTTTGAAGCATCTTCCATACCGTTCCTTGGTTACATCATTTCTGGATCAGAGCTATGTATGGATCCCGGTAAGGTACAAGCTATCCGAGATTGGTCCACTCCTACAACTCTCAAGGGGATTCAGCGATTTCTTGGCTTTGCTAATTTTTATAGGAGATTCATTAAGAATTATTCTACGTTAGCTGCTCCCATTACAGCCCTAACTCGCAAGGGAGCAAATCCTACGAACTGGTCTTCTGAAGCAATCAAAGCCTTCTCTGATTTAAAGCAAGCCTTTGGGTCAGCCCCCATTCTTCGACAGCCTGATTTGAATCGTCCCTTTCTACTAGAGGTGGATGCATCTACAGAAGCAGTAGGAGCTGTGTTATCACAAGTCTTTGAAGATAAAAAGGTCCATCCCTGCGGATATTTCTCCCGTAAGTTCCTCCCGGCAGAACGTAATTATGCAATCGGTGAGCAAGAGTTACTTGCCATCAAGTTGGCATTTGAGGAGTGGAGATACCTTCTAGAAGGAGCACAACATCGCATTACAGTTTATACTGATCATAAGAATCTTCTGTATCTGCAGTCAGCTCAGTGTTTGAATCCACGACAAGCTCGATGGGCGCTTTTCTTCACACGATTTGATTTCAAGCTCACCTATCGTCCAGGGTCTCAGAACAAAAAGGCAGATGCCCTTTCCCGGTCCTTTGCTTCTTCTGAATTAAATGATGCTACCACGAATCAAGCCATTGTGAATCCTACGTCCTTTTTAATGACTCGAACCTCTCCAGTTCCTCCGCCTGGCAAGACCTTTGTCGCCACAAGTCTTCGAAAACGGCTGCTTACCTGGGCTCACTCCTCTTCCTTCATGGGTCATCCTGGGGTTCTAAAGACTCTCAAATTTATTCAACAGTCTTATTGGTGGCCACGTCTCAAAGCCGATGTCCAAGAGTTTATAGCAGCATGTCCTAAATGTGCCCAACATAAGAGTCCAAGAAGTTCTCCACCAGGTTTATTACATCCACTATCCATACCCAAACAACCATGGACTCATATCTCAATGGATTTCGTGACCGATCTACCTCCATCAAAAGGGCGAAATACCATTTGGGTGATAGTGGATCGATTTTCGAAATTGGCACATTTCATTCCATTAACTGGGTTACCATCAGCCCCTTTACTAGCCAGATTGTTCATCTCTGAAATCTTCAAGTTGCATGGCCTTCCTCGAGAGATTATCTCTGATCGGGGAACACAGTTTGTGGCCAAGTTTTGGAGGTCGCTTTGTTCATCTTTAAATGTCAAGTTGAATTTTTCTTCTGCATATCATCCTCAGACAGATGGACAAACTGAGAGAGTCAACCAAGACCTTGAAACATTTCTCCGGCTATATATATCGTCCTCACAGGATGACTGGGTTGACTACCTTCCATTGGCAGAATTTGCTCATAATAATCTCTTCCATTCATCTTCAGAATCTACGCCCTTTTATATTAACTTCGGCTTTCATCCTCGTGTGCCAGAGTTCCATCCATTGCCAGCCCTAGAGGTTCCAGCGGCAGATCAAGAGCTTCAACGTCTATCTAGAATCTGGAGTTGTGTACGTAAGTCCTTGGTCAAAACTTCCGCTCGTTATAAATCTTTTGCAGATAGAAAACGTAAAGCTGTACCGAATTACAAAGTGGGAGACCAAGTTTGGATTTCTACGCACAATCCCAGGTTCAAAGTTCCTTCTAAGAAATTTGCTCCCAAGTTTATTGGTCCATTTCCCATTGTAAAGGTACTCAACCCTGTGTCATACAAAGTCAAGTTGCCACCGTCTTTGAGAATTCCTAACGCCTTTCATACATCTTTACTGAAGCCTTTGATTCTCAATAAGTTCCGTACTACCCAGTCCAAATCTCCTAAAGTTCACTCTTTGCAGAATGAGGAATTTGAAGTTAAAGAGATTGTGGACTCACGTTCCCGATATGGACGTTTACAGTTTTTGGTCGACTGGAAGGGTTACGGTCCGGAGGAGAGATCCTGGGTTTTCTCTGAAGATGTTCATGCTCCAAGACTGGTACAGAAATACTTCTCCAAAAATCCTGACCAGGTTCAAAGGTGTTCGGAGACCACCCATAGAAGAGGAGGTACTGTCACGAACCGGTCTCTTACCTTTGCGGGTTCTGGGGTTCATCCGTTGCCAGTGCGGTTGCTCGCGGTGCTGTGCGCCAGTGTGGGGACGTGGCGTGTCTGCTGTATAGGAGGTGGCCATGTTGGAGACCAAATAGGTAATACAGAGCACTTGTGAAAACACCTGTGGGCAGGTGTAAGCCAATCCCGTGCTTGTGCTGCCTTTAAGTAGGCTGGGATTATGTTACTCTGGGCCAGTGCTTTGTTGTATCAACGCTGTGCTCTAGCTCTGAGCTCTCTCCGTGCATTCCTGTGTGATTCCCGTGGTCCAGATATCGCCTCCGTTCCCAGAGGTCCGTCTGCAGCCTTCACTGCTAAAAGATCCACCAGCTCCCCGCTGTGCTGTCAGTTAATTGCACACCTTCTGGAAATTGTTGGATTCCCAGAGTCTTGCATGAGGTTACCTTGTCTGCCTACCATACAAAGTTTGGAGGATTCTATTACCCTCAGCTGTTCGTTTGTTCAACTCTGCATTTAACCCATTCATCACCTTGTCATCTACTACAGTTTCACAGTGATCTCCGGAACACGCAAGTAATCCTATTCAGTACTTTATATTTGCTATGTTGTCATAACAAGGATAATTCTTCAGTCTCTCAGTTAACTCTCAAAACTCCATTGCAAATCCTTACAGTTATTTCTTCATGTCTGCATTATCCAGTTAATCACATTCTACAGTTCAGCATCAAAGCTTGTTTATATTTGGACAATTCAACATTTATTCATCAACTTGTTTTGCATACGTTTCCATGAACATTTCTTTTATTTGTCTTTGAGTTTTATCCTGTATATTATTTCTGCCATTCCTACAATACTTCAGTATAATATGATGATTAACAACTTGTCATTCAACTCTCTACTGAATTGTTATTTTTAATAAACATATGAAACTGAACTTTCTTCATCCTCCCTGCTTTCATCATACCCCAGCACCTACACCTGTGGTTGGTTCCGGGTTAACGGATTCACAAAAACACCCGGACCTGACAGTAAGCACTGGCCACATGGATCCGTCAAGTGACCAATTCGCAGGAGGCGGTGCTACGTCAGATATCCTTTCCCGTCTGGAAAACCAGGAGTCTATACAGACACAAATAGTGCAGTTTATGCAAACTATGGCAGACCGTTTAGAGACTCTTCATACGGCTATTAAAACGTCTCAAATCCAGATTCCAACTCCGGTTGTCCCAGTTACCACTACAGCTTCTCCTGTGACGCTGCCTACGTCCCGCTTGCAGTTACCCTCTCCGAGTAAGTTTGACGGAACTCCAAATCTTTGCAGAGGATTCCTGAATCAATGCGAGATCCAGTTCGAACTGTTGTCCGCCAGTTTCCCATCAGCTCGTTCTAAGGTTGGTTCCGGGTTAACGGATTCACAAAAACACCCGGACCTGACACAACTATTCTAGATCGGAGGCTATGCTGCTCCATGTCTCCCCACGGGATGCTGATTCCCTTCGCACCAACTTCAACTTTAAATGGCAGCCTACAAAAATCAAATATCTAGGGATCTATTTGACCTCCCGCTACGACTCTCTTTCGTGAAAATTTCCCGCCTCTTCTTACTAAAACTCAAACTGATTTAAGGTCCTGGAATAGTCTGTTCATTTCGTGGCTGGGTAGGTTTATAGCGGTTAAAATGAATATAATCCCCAAATGGCTCTATCTTTTCCAGACCCTCCCTGTGGCTGTCCCTGCTTCCTTCCTTCCTTCCTTCCTTCCTTCGTAACATTCAGGAAGCCCTCGTTCATTTTATTTGGAATCATAGCCCCCCCCCCCCGCATCGCTGCCAACACTCTGAAAAGACCGCCCTCCGCCGGCGGTAGGGGTCTCCCCGATATCAAGCTCTATTACCTGGCCTCCCATTTCTCTCATGTTGTCACCTCCTACATTCCTCCTGGTTCTATCTCCTGGTTGGATATTGAGTCGGCCTATCTTAACCTTTTAGACCTGACCCCCTTGTGGGGTTTATCCTCCGCTTCCCGATCCCCACAATCCAAACTACTCCCCACTATTAAATTTAATCTTAAACTTGGGGACTTTCACTCTCTGAAGATGAACCTTACCTCCACTCCTTCACCCTTGACCTCTATTTGGCAGAACCCTCTGTGCCCTCCTGGGCTCTCGATTAAGAGGTTCCGTGCATGGACGCAGCTGGGCTTTAAATTCCCAGTTGATTTTGCTGATCGAGGCCAATGGTTGTCCCTACCTGATCTTCAACAGAAGACGCCTTCGCACACGCTTAATCCCTTTCAATTTCTACAAATTCATCACTTTTTATGTTCCTTACCCTCTTCTGCTTTACTCCGCGACCTCACCCCCTTTGAAGACTTGATTTCCCAACTCTATTATCTTCTACTAGATTCTACCCTTCCCTCTTCCAGGTCCCACGAACTCGCTTGGGAGCGTGATCTTGGACCCCCCCAGAGAGTGAGGACTGGGATGACATGAGACTGGGGATAGCTAAGAGCTCTATTGCAGCTGCTTTCAAAGAGACGGGATACAAAGTTTACTATCGTTGGTACTATACCCCTGATAGACTCCATAAATTCTTCCCTTCTTCCTCCCCAAATTGTTGGAGGAATTGCGGTTGTAAAGGCACTATGCTTCATATATGGTGGACCTGCCCAATCATTGTTCCCTTCTGGAACATAGTCCATTCCCTCCTGGCCTCCCTTCTGGAATCTCCTGTGTTGAAAGATCCCTGGATCTTTCTGCTGTGTTATCCTCCCCTGGCCCTTGATAACTTCTCCAAAAAATTGGCCATGCACATTTTAACTGCGGCAAAATCGTTGATTGCTCTCAATTGGAAAAATCCTTTCCCCCTTCTCTCCTTTCGCTTAGGGCCAAAATCTGGCATATTGCATCAATGGAGAGGATTACATATTACCTCCATAATCGGGGTCACGTTTTTGAGCAGGTATGGGCTCCCTGGCTCCTTGCAGAGCGTAGATCACTACCCCCACCCTCTAGCTCTTGACTCCGTCCGTAGGCCCGTGGGCGGCAGCTTCTACTTCTTCTCCATCTTTCCTCCTTTCCATCTTTTCTTGTCTACTAGTTCTCAAAATACCTACTGATATCTGTTGGCAAGTGGTTTCCCCCCCCCCCTTCTCCCCACCCTCCCTTTTCTCTCCCCTTCCCCCCCTCCTCCCCTGCACAAATTGATATTTTGTTACCAATGTTTCTTTTTGATTGTTCTTGTTCTTCATTCTAAAAAAAAATATATTGGTCTTTGCTAGACGATGGTTCTTTGGCCGTTTGTCCTCTTTCTCGATGTATGTTTAACGACTATGTATGACCAAACAAAAATAAAGAATTTAAAAACATATTGCCCCTAGCAGTATCGCATGAATTGATTTTCCAGTTTATCTTAGGATAGTTAAAGTCTCTCATCACTACTGTCTCCTACTCCAACTGCTCTTTCAGTTTGATTCACTAACCATTTCTCGTCAGACACATTAATACCAGGCGGCCTGTAGCATAACCCCAATAATAACTTCTTTATTCCTTTACCCCCCGCATGCAATTTCTACCCATAACGTCTCAATTGTATTTACAGTCCCTTCTTGAATATCTTTCCATATAACAGGTTTTAGAAATGGCTTTACGTAAAGACATACCCCTCCACCCCGTTTATTTAGTATGTCTCTCCTGTACAGCATGTAACCCTCTAGATTAACTGTCTAATCGTGAGATTTGTCCCACCACATTTCAGTAATGCCTATACTATCATATTCCTTGCTTGCGGTGAGGATTTCTAGTTCCCCCTTTTAGTTTTTACCTGTAAGGCTTCTAGCATTTACATACATACATACAATTGAGATATGTATTTCCCCTTATGGTAGGGACATCATAATTCTTATGCAGCAAAGATGACCTGTAATTGTCATTGGTTATTGTTATTCTAAAACCCTTTTTAGTTCCCATGTTACTACTCTTGCCGTCTGCTCTATTCTTTCCCCCTACTCCTCCCCCGTTTTGTTCACTAACGCCACCCCTGCTATTCTTACTGAATGGCCCGTGATTTCTTGCTAAACCCTCCCCCCTGGCATCTAGTTTAAAATCTCCTCCAACCTTCTAACCATCCTCCCCCCCCCCCCCCCCCCCCCGCCCAGCACCGCTGCCCCCTCATTCAGGTGCAATCCATCACGACAAAAAATATGGCACCTGGCTGAGAAGTCCGCCCAGTGTTCTAGGAACACAAACCCTTCTTCCCTGCACCAATCCCTAAGCCACACATTTACCTCCCTAATCTCCCTCTGCCTCCCTGGACTAGCACGTGGCACGGGTAATTATTCTGAGAATATTACCTTAGATGTCCTTGCCTTAAGTTTCTTGCCTAATTTCCTATAGTCTTTCTTAAGGACATCCCACCTTCCACTAACTTTGTGCACCAAGACCGCTGGATCATTCCCAGCCCCTCCCAACAATCTACCCGGTCCGCGATGTGACACACCCGAGCGACAACAGACTGTACGGCGATCACGGTCCCGGTAGCAGATTGCCCTATCTGTCTTCCTAATAATGGAATCCCCTACCACCACAATCTGACTAGGTACCTTACTAACTTTTATCCAACTGCGCCAGAGGGACCACTCCTCTGATTGCTAGATGGAACAGTCTCCTCCAGCACCGTCATATCCTCACTATCATTCTCTGATTCCTCGTCCAGTCATGCAAATTTATTGGGGTTTGATAGTTAAGAGATGTCGAGCCTCCCCCTCTTTTTCTTCTAACTGTAACCCAGCTAATTGCCTGGTCATCCTCATCTACCAGTGACCCCTCCCTCAACTCCTCCACCGTTCTATCTAAACTTTGCTCGAGATTGTGAATCTCCCTCAGTCGTGTAACAGTTTGCTCTAGATCAGTTACCTGGGCTTCCAGGGCAACAATTCGCACACACCTCGTGCAGATGTACTCACACTGGGACGGTTGCTCCAGGTGCACGTACATCTTGCACGATATGCACTGAGTGAAATCCCCAATCCCAGCCCCACCCATATTTTTGTAAGGTCTAACTCCCTGTTACCCAAGAAGAAATAGAGAAGCAAAACAATCTAGGCAAAACACTCACTATACAATAATGAAGTTGGGCTTATACTGCTCTATCCTTTGCGTCCCCTAATCCTTCGCTTTTATGCAGCAGTAGTCACCGGTTCCTTCGCTTTTATTCAGCAGTCTCCGTCCCCTTCCATCCTCTCCTCTGATGTCTGCAGCAGCAGTCTTCCTTGCCCCCTTGTGCAGCTCAGCAGTGGATTCAGACCCCGCAGGCCGATTGTGGGTCCCTGGTAGTACCTGCTGGCAGCAGCAGTAGGCTTTCCCCACCGGCAGCATCCCTGGGCACTACCTAGTATGCTCATGTGAGAGGTGCGGCTGCGGTGTGTGTGGTGCCTGCTGCCGTGCAGGTGTAGACTCTGTACTCACCAGGCGCCGCTCTCTCTCACCTTCAGGTACCGGAACCTCCAACGGACCTGGAAATCTTCAGTCGGATCCGGACACGGCGATTCCCTCTCGGAGCTGACCGACGAGCGAGCTGAGGAGAGAAAGGTTTACCTTAAGGGGGGTATCGACCCTTCTTCCACTGGAACAGGGGATACCCCAGGGGTGACCGCGACCTTCACCGGTTGGGTGAAAGGTCATCACTGGCACAAAGCCTCAGCCACCCAGCTTTCACACACTCGCGCTCTCGCACGTAGTGTGATGAAAGGGATTCTCACGTCCGTGAGCAATCCTGACTCCGGCGCTCGGGGACAGACAAGGGACAAACGTACACGGATGCTACTCACCGTCACAAGTCTTGCACTCCGATCTTCTCCACTTACAGGTCCCTGTAAGGAGGCAAAGAGAAACAGCCGTGCAGGGCCTAACTCTAACCTAGTGTGCGTCCGCTACACTAGCTACATAAACAGAGCCCTCAAACTAGCTCGTGTGGGTGGTGCGACACAACTATGCACAACTTAAACAACACATACACTTTGCCCTGCACGGTAACAACATACATCACACTATCGGAATACAAGATCAAACGGGGCTGTCCCTTTTTAATCCCTACCTGCCGCTGGAAGGGGGTGGGCACCGCACGGCCTACCCACCTAAATACCTCAGGGTGGCCTGGGCCTAGCGCCCAGGGCCACCTGTACTCACCTCGGGGAAACACTGATTCGCTGGGCCTAGCGCCCCCTAACTGCACACAGGCCGGAGGCCTGACTTCGCCCACGGGCCTAGCGCCCGCCTAACTTGCTGCCCGTTGGGTGACCTGGGCCTTGTGCCCAGGGTCACCTTATATGTACCTACTCGGCCAAAATACACTAGGGCCTAATGCCCTCTAACTGTCCCACAGGCCTATTGCCTGATATGCCCCCGGGCCTAGTGCCCGCCTGACTGGTGCCGCAGGGGTAGGGTGGCTTGGGCCTAATGACCAAACCACCTAATCAGAAAATGGCCCCCAATCTCCTAGCTGCGCCACAGGCCTAGTGCCTGACTTGTGCCCTCGGGCCTAGTGCCCGTCCCTGGTGGTCGAGGGAGGAAAAGGGAGGGGGTGAAGTTGCCTCACTGAGGCCTCACCTGCTCCAGGGATCTTCGGTGCCCTCTTCGGCCGCTGACCCGTCCTGGCCAGCGGCGCCGCCTCCGCTGCTCCGCGTCCAGCCGCCGCTGGACATCTTCTTCTTCCCGGGGCCCGACGTCTTCCGGCCTCTTCAGCGGCCACCGGAGCCCTTCTCCCCGCGGCCGTCGTCGTCTTCTTCCTGCGGCGTCGTCTTCCGCGCTCTTCCGCGCACGCGGTCTCTCCTTCTCCCGCACGTCGTCTTCCTTCTCCGTCCGCGCCGTCGTCCTCTTCGCGCTCCTGCGCGCGGGCCTCTCCTCCTGGTCCCGCCCGGCGTCTGACGTCAGACGCCGGGGGCGGGGCCTATGACGCGGCGAGCGCCGATTGGCTCGCCGCGTCTTTCCCTGATTGGCCGCCGCTCCGGGAGCCGCGATTGGCTCCCGGAGGGCGCCAACATTCAAACCCCTCCGCAGCCTCTGGTCCGGTGCAGGGAAAAGGGTAATCCCTGCACCGGACACCTGCCGCCGCCACGTACACAGCGCTGCTGATGTGCCCGCAGGGCACATCTTTACATTTCCCCCCCTTTTTTTCCTTTGTAGTCCCTACAAAGTTCCTCACGACTTCCATTGTCCGCGGGTCAGGGAATTCCGAGGTCCCTCCGGCGAGGTTGTGTTCGAGGGCCCAGCCTGGACCGGCCGTGACCCCACACCCTTCCTCCTCCAGCTCCGGGTTCCTCTTACGTCCTGACCTCCATCGGCGGATCCTCTGGGGGAGTGGCATCTCCTCACGGTCGCTCGACGTTGGCCACCAAGGGGAATCTTCCTCCACGGGGACAACGGTCACCCACTCTTGACCTCCGATATCGTCTGTGGCTTCGTCCCTGTCTTCCGGGTGTGATATCGACCACCACCCAACAGCGGAATCCTCCGGGGCATCCGTTTCCTCCCGGGCAACAGCCACCACATGTCGCATTTCCTCGTGGGGCATCTCCAAAGGTCCTGTGTCTTCCTCTGGAACGGGTCCTCCCACGGCATCGCGATCCTGTCCCCGTACATCCGTCCATTTCGGCACTCCCGGCAGGTACTCTTGCTCCAGGACTATCTCCTCCTCTTCACGGAGGGCATTCAACTGGGAGCATGACTCCACCCGATCCTGCCAGTCACTCTCGTCGGCGCTTCCGATGCCAGAGTCGTCCTCCATCTGTTCTGGGAGGGATTCGTCGGCGGACAGCTCACCGTAGTCAGAGTCTTCCTCCGATATCTGGACTGGGGTATTATTTTCCTCCTCAGCGTACTTAGTCCTTTCCGCTGGCACCTCTGTTTCCTCAGCGTACTCCTTCGCTTCCGCTGGATCCTTTTCTTCCTCAGCGTACTCCTTCGCTTCCGCTGGCATCTCTTGGTACCCAGGACACTCCTGTTCCGCACGTCCTGGTCGTGGACGGTTCCATCATGGGGAGATTCCGGACGTCTCCATCACTGGGTCTTCACGCTTTTCTTCGCAGCGTGGTCTCTTCACCTCCCAGTCGTCCACCTCCGCCTCATGCGGGAAAGGATTCTGCCTTACTGGGGTCACTTTCCTGGGACAGAGTAGGTCCGCGGCATCTTCCCAGGGGCACTCACTGGCCGCATGTCCTGGTCGCCGACACTTCCAACAAGGGAGGGCCACTGCCACCTTCTCCAAGACGGGTTCCAGGTCCACCTCCTTCACTGGGGAATCTTCACCCGTTGGTTCCGGCTCAGAGGAAATGGGCACCTGCGAACTAACTTCAAGCAAGGCCTTCCGCTCCATTTCCCTGGTTTCCTCCTCCCATCTCTGGGCGCGACCATCCGCAATCATCCGGTCTTCATTCCACGGACAATCGGGAAGCGCATGTCCTCTCGCCTCGCAGAGCGCACACACAGGCTCTGCAGCCACCCGGTCCCAAAGCTGCTGACGAGACTCCGTCATCTGCTTCACCGTGGCCTCGTAGTCCGTCCTGTCTTCCGTCCATGGACATTCCAGGAGCCGATGTCGGGGATCTCCACAGCTTTCACACCGGGAATCAACCTCGTCTTCGCTCAACTCTTCATCCCAAAGACAACTGTTGTGCTCATGCCCGTAGTTTCCGCAGAGCAAACATCAGGACTCCTTCTTCACTTGGCCCTGCTGACGTCTTCGGTCCGCTTCCTGGACCACCTTCTTTGGGGACGTCTCTCGCCAAGTGCACTCGCTGGCAAAGTGCCCTGCTTGCCGACATCTCTTGCAGGGCGTCACAGCGGCCTTCTGGCGCCCCTTCTCCCGGCGCTCTTCTTTTCCACGCTGGACCGACCGCTGCACCATCTTCAGGATGTCTGCCCCAGACACCGTCACCCAGTCGCTCTGGTCCGCACACACCCGGGGGTGAGTCTTCTCCGGAGCCGTCCGCAGGGAGGTCTTCTTGGTGGCGTTCCACATCGTGTCCGTGATCCGGTCTCTTTTATCCTGCCGACTACGCCAAGTGTGAGAGGTGCGGCTGCGGTGTGTGTGGTGCCTGCTGCCGTGCAGGTGTAGACTCTGTACTCACCAGGCGCCGCTCTCTCTCACCTTCAGGTACCGGAACCTCCAACGGACCTGGAAATCTTCAGTCGGATCCGGACACGGCGATTCCCTCTCGGAGCTGACCGACGAGCGAGCTGAGGAGAGAAAGGTTTACCTTAAGGGGGGTATCGACCCTTCTTCCACTGGAACAGGGGATACCCCAGGGGTGACCGCGACCTTCACCGGTTGGGTGAAAGGTCATCACTGGCACAAAGCCTCAGCCACCCAGCTTTCACACACTCGCGCTCTCGCACGTAGTGTGATGAAAGGGATTCTCACGTCCGTGAGCAATCCTGACTCCGGCGCTCGGGGACAGACAAGGGACAAACGTACACGGATGCTACTCACCGTCACAAGTCTTGCACTCCGATCTTCTCCACTTACAGGTCCCTGTAAGGAGGCAAAGAGAAACAGCCGTGCAGGGCCTAACTCTAACCTAGTGTGCGTCCGCTACACTAGCTACATAAACAGAGCCCTCAAACTAGCTCGTGTGGGTGGTGCGACACAACTATGCACAACTTAAACAACACATACACTTTGCCCTGCACGGTAACAACATACATCACACTATCGGAATACAAGATCAAACGGGGCTGTCCCTTTTTAATCCCTACCTGCCGCTGGAAGGGGGTGGGCACCGCACGGCCTACCCACCTAAATACCTCAGGGTGGCCTGGGCCTAGCGCCCAGGGCCACCTGTACTCACCTCGGGGAAACACTGATTCGCTGGGCCTAGCGCCCCCTAACTGCACACAGGCCGGAGGCCTGACTTCGCCCACGGGCCTAGCGCCCGCCTAACTTGCTGCCCGTTGGGTGACCTGGGCCTTGTGCCCAGGGTCACCTTATATGTACCTACTCGGCCAAAATACACTAGGGCCTAATGCCCTCTAACTGTCCCACAGGCCTATTGCCTGATATGCCCCCGGGCCTAGTGCCCACCTGACTGGTGCCGCAGGGGTAGGGTGGCTTGGGCCTAATGACCAAACCACCTAATCAGAAAATGGCCCCCAATCTCCTAGCTGCGCCACAGGCCTAGTGCCTGACTTGTGCCCTCGGGCCTAGTGCCCGTCCCTGGTGGTCGAGGGAGGAAAAGGGAGGGGGTGAAGTTGCCTCACTGAGGCCTCACCTGCTCCAGGGATCTTCGGTGACCTCTTCGGCCGCTGACCCGTCCTGGCCAGCGGCGCCGCCTCCGCTGCTCCGCGTCCAGCCGCCGCTGGACATCTTCTTCCCGGGGCCCGACGTCTTCCGGCCTCTTCAGCGGCCACCGGAGCCCTTCTCCCCGCGGCCGTCGTCGTCGTCTTCCGCGCTCTTCCGCGCACGCGGTCTCTCCTTCTCCCGCACGTCGTCTTCCTTCTCCGTCCGCGCCGTCGTCCTCTTCGCGCTCCTGCGCGCGGGCCTCTCCTCCTGGTCCCGCCCGGCGTCTGACGTCAGACACCGGGGGCGGGGCCTATGACGCGGCGAGCGCCGATTGGCTCGCCGCGTCTTTCCCTGATTGGCCGCCGCTCCGGGAGCCACGATTGGCTCCCGGAGGGCGCCAACATTCAAACCCCTCCGCAGCCTCTGGTCCGGTGCAGGGAAAAGGGTAATCCCTGCACCGGACACCCGCCGCCGCCACGCACACAGCGCTGCTGATGTGCCCGCAGGGCACATCTTTACACTCACACACACAATAGAACAAAAAAATTACAGAAACAAAGGCAGCCCTATACCCTTAAAATATCTGCCCCTCACACACACAAAATCTCAGCCCCTCACACATGCAACAATCACAGCCCCTCTGCTACTTCAAGTTAGAGACCCTCTCACTCACTCACAAGGTCAGTCCCTTGCAGCCTCACCAGAGACTTAATGGTATTGCAAATATTTGTGTTCCTGATTGCCTATTATAAAACTCACCTTTTTCTGTATTCTAACTCACCTGCTGCTGTTTCAAACTCACTATTCACTTAAAAAGCCAATCCTCACTTTACAATGCAAGCTCTAACAATGAGCAAACTTTCCAAATAACAGGTTCACCCTCATCATCGCAGAAACGGAACCGCTCCTTCCCGTCCTCTTCATCAACCTCTCTGGCTGCAAAGACTTGAATCTTGTACTCCTTTCCCTGCCTCTTCAGTTAGGCACACAGGATTTACCGGCCCTTGAGAATGTGGGCTGCTTCATTAAGAACATTTTGGGAAGGTCGTTGTCCCCCCCCCAGTGGACTCGCCCTTGAGAGCTATCTACTGTTGGACAGTCCATTGTTCCACGAGTAATATTATATTGTTTGTTGGTTGTTTTTGCTCTGAAGGGCCTAAGCAGTGCAGCTCTCGATGAAGGCAATCAATTAATATTTGCACAATGGTCTTTAATGTTCTATTTTAGTTAGGGTTACCTCGTGCTATTACTACACTATTGTTATTTTTGCAATTTTGTGGTCACTGACTTTTTTTTTTTTTTTTTTACTTGGCCTCTACTTTTTTTTATGTAGATCTACTTTAGAAACAGAGAGGTCTCCTTACATGTATTTTACTTTTGCGATATGTGTTGGAGGGTTGATCTATTCCTCCCTTGTTGCCCCGGTTACACCGCAATGGTTGGTCCTGGATCGATTGGTGGGAACTCTGTTTTCACTGCCCGACTCCCTGGGAGGGGTGTTTTGCTTCTATGTTGGTCTCTTTTTCAACTGTATTGTTGTACTATGTTTTTATTTTTACGTTTTGATGCTCTCTTCTTGGTTTTTTCTTCCCCCTTTTTTTTTTTTTTCTTTTTCTTTTTCCTTTTCAGGTTTACTCCTCTCCTCCCGACTCACCTGGGTTCGATGGGCTCGAACCCTTTCTTATGTAGCTGTCATTTTTATGAGGCTAGGTCTGTCTTTATTTTTTTGTACTTAGTACATGGCTCTATTAAACGTCATTTCTATTAATGCTCGGGGACTCAATATTCCTGAGAGAAGGTCGCGGGCCTTGCGTAAATTAAAGGCTGAGAGGGCTGACGTCGCCTTTGTGCAGGAAACTCCTTTTAAGGAGGGGGTGGCCCCTTCTCTCGGGAATAGAGATTTTCCCGTAGGTCATTTTTCTAATAATGCGGATGGTAAAAATTTAGGTGTAGCAATCTTGTTTGCAAGACATGTTGCCCTAGATGATGTTGTATGCCACCAACATAGACCCGGTAGGGCTTTGCTTATAAATTGTACTGTAGCCGATAGAGCTCTCACCTCCCTTAATGTCTATGACCCTAATAAGGCACAACCGGCTTTCTTAGATAAGGTGCATAATCTGGCCCTACCTTTTATTAATAGAATTTTGCTTTTTGGTGGGGATTTGAATTGGACTTTGGACCCTCATTTAGACTCCTCCAACCCCTCCCCTCAATACTCAGACAAACTTCATCGCAGGATTAGTAAAAGTCTCCATAACTTTCAGCTTATTAACGTCTGGCATGTCTACCACCCCTCAACGCGTGACTATACCTTCTATTCGCACCCACACAGCACCTACACTAGGATTGACTACCTGTTTATCTCTCATAGATTTTTACATTTGGCTGAAGTTTCTGCTGTGGGTAGTATATCCTGGGCGGACCATGCACATATCTCTCTCGGGGTTTGTCTGTTCCCGGCACATCCAAATTCTTACACGTGGAGATTGAACGATTTGGTCCTCCAGGATTCCTACTGTCAGCAACAGATTAGGGAGGCGATAATTGACTATATTAATGTTAATGATACTGCCGAGATCTCTAAAGTGGTGGTTTAGGAGGCCCACAAATGTGTAATAAGGGGTAAACTCAAACAGCTGGGCGCTTACATGAAAAAGCAACGTGTGGCGGCGCGGGAAGCTTTAATACAGAAGATTCAGGCGTTGGAGCTACTCCATAAATCCGTCCCGTCGGACGATGTCCTAAGGTCTCTTTTACAGGCTCGGAAGGAATTAGACTTGCTTATGTCTAACAAATTAAAATTGGATGCAAAAAAATGCCGTAGTCTTTACTTTTTATGGGGAAATAAACCCAGGAAGATGCTGGCGCGGGCACTGCAGGCTCAGCGGGCAGCAGCATTTATACCTAAAATTAAATCATATGCTGGGACTACCCGAAACACCATGACAGAGATAGCAGCAGCCTTTCCGGCTTTTCTATACTCAGTTATATAATTTGCGAGGTTCCGATGAGAATGGGTCGAATGCTTCCCGAAAGGCCTCCATCATCGAGTTCTTAGGAGAAGTTAATTTCCCGTCACTTACAGCATAGGAAGTTGAGTCGCTTGAGTCGCCTTTTACCCCTTTAGAGCTTGAAGAAGCTATTAAAACTACCCCTAATGGCAGGAGTTCAGGCCCCGACGGCTTTTTCCTGGCCTACTATAAGATGTTTGGGTATGTTCTGTCACCACTGATGCTTAGAGCCTTTAGTCAGGTTTCAGACCAGACCCCTTTTTCTCCTCAGTCTTTGCTTGCTCACATATCGGTGATTGCCAAGGAGGGTAAGGACCCGGCCCAGTGCTCCAGTTACCGACCCGTTGACTTGAAGCTCTTTGCTAAATTAATGGCGAACCGCTTGAAGGTCTTTCTCACAAATTTAGTACACACAGACCAGGTGGGTTTTGTCCCGGGTTGTGAGGCCAGGGACAATACCACTAAGGTTCTGGAATTAATACATTATGCCTCAACTTCCAAATCTCCCTCTATTCTACACTCAACAGATGCAGAGAAGGCATTTGATAGGGTGGACTGGGACTTTCTCTTAGGGGTGCTGGAGCATCTGGGCTTGGGGCAGGTGGGCTTCCAGAGAATTCAGGCTCTATACACTAGGCCCTCAGCCCGTGTCCGCATCAATGGTGAACTGTCGGACCCATTCCAGATACGGAATGGCACTCGTCAGGGTTGCCCCTTGTCGCCTCTTATTTTTGTGCTGTGTATGGAGGCCCTGGCGAGGGCCATTCGTCGGAATGTTAATATCACAGGATTGCTAGTGGGGGATAAAGAATATAAGCTTGTCCTGTTTGCGGATGACCTCCTTGCTGTGGTATCCAATCCCCTCACCTCCATACCTAATCTCCTTACGGAATTTAAACGATTTGGAGCCCTCTCACATTTCAAAGTCAATCTAACTAAGTCCACAGCGATGAACTTAACACTGGACCAGACGGGTCTGCAGGTCCTCCAAACTATTTCTCCCTTTGCATGGCACCATACACAATTAAAATATTTCGGGGTGATTCTGCACAAGGATCTCTCCCAGGTTTATCACTCTAATTTTCCCCCACTCCTCATCAAACTCCACTCGGACCTAACCACTTGGGGTGGGAAGAAAATGTCATGGATAGGTAGAGTAGGAGTTATTAAGATGAATATCTTACCTAGATTTCTGTACCTTTTAAAAACTTTCCCCGTTGCTATCCCCTGGTCCTGGTTTGTCGCACTGCAGCGACAGATCAGAGAGTTTATATGGGCGGGACGTAAACCTCGGTTTAAACATGAGATACTCTTTACGCGTAAACACCAGGGGGGGCTCCAACTGCCCCATTTTTTCTCCTATTATCAAGCTGTGCTCCTTACAAGAGTACTGAAGTGGAGTCGTGAGTCGAACAGAAAACAATGGGTAGACATTGAATTTGCCTCACTCCCCACTCTCCGCTCGGACTCCCCATGGCTCTCTAAAGTCCCCAAGGTGCTGCATCCGCTTGCTGGCCCCACATTCACAAGCTGGCGCCATTTACGCATTCTTCCCCCTGTTTCAGCATCTCCTTCCTCACTAACACCACTGTTTGGGAATCCTGATTTCCCCCCAGGCTGCCAGTCCACGTTGTTTCAGCTCTGGCAAGATAGAGGCGTCCGGAGAGTAGACCAGCTGCTGGTTACATCAGGCATAATAGGCTTTCCTGAGCTGCAATCTCAGTGGGATTTACAGAATAAGGAAATTTGGAGATACCTTCAAATTAAACATTTTCTAATGACTTAACTCTCCAGTGAAGGGTAAATGGGCTATGACCCTGTTTGAACAACTGTGCCTCTCTCACACTTCTCCTCGCCAAACCCTCTCTACATTCTACAAATCGATACGGGATCATAGAGTCACTTCCCAACCTAAATTTGTTAGGGACTGGGAATTGGACCTCGCGGGTTTAGTAGTTGAAGATGACTGGGAGGGTATTTATAGTAACACTTTCTCTTCCTCTGCCAATGTTCTGGTGCTGTAAACACATTACAAAGTACTCACAAGATGGTACCGCTGTTCGAATATATTAGCTAAAATTTACCCCTAGGTACCCAATACCTGCCTGTTGGAGATGTAAGATGGCTGTTGGCACCCCACTACATATATGGTGGGAGTGCTCCCTCCTTCAGCCTTATTGGTGCAAAGTGGTAGAAGCAGCTAACATTATACTCGGAGAGGATCTGCTCTTTTGCCCTAGCTTTTGGCTCTTAAATCTTACACGCAGACACGGATCTCAGCTTAAGAAATCGTTATTTCGCCATATTCTGAGTGCCTCTAAGGCGGTTATCCCTGTACATTGGAAGTCAGATGTGATCCCCAGTATGAAGGAGTGGAGCGCCCACTTAGAACATTATATGGCAATGGAGGACCTTATGTCAACATTAGAAATGAGAAACACATCTTTTATAGCTACATGGAACTAATGCGACCATTATAAATCTTTTCACTAGAAGCTACAGAATTTTCTCAATTTTTTGGATGTTACCTGGGGACCCGCCCTGGCCCTGGAGGTTGGAAGGAGTGAATATCTCTCTCTCTCTCTCTCTCTCTCTCTCCTCTTTTTCTCTCTCTCTCCTCTTTTTCTCTTTTCTTTCTCTCAGCCATCTCTCTTCTCTTGTATTTTTATTTCACTCCCAATGTTTTCCTTTATTTTTTTTCTATGGATATTCTATACAGATTCGGATTAACATTACTCAAATTTCTTGGTTTGTAATGTTTGATGTGTTTTACAAGATAGTGCATGTCATTTCTAGAGTCTCTGTAATTGTTTTATATTGTACATGCCTTGCAGAATTACTTTAGAAACACAGCCTGCTTCTTATGATCTCTGTATTTGTTAAATTTTTTCAATAAAAATCAATTTGCAAAAAAAAAAAAAAAAAAACTATTGTGGAGCGTTGTGCTGAGCCTGCTTCCGCATAAACTGCCTTGAATGTGGTCTTAATTTTACGGTCAGCTGGCTCTTTTTGGGATATAGCCCCTGGCAGTACTAATTTCTTAGACAGTCTGGATACAGACGTATTGACTGACGGGAGGGGGGGGGGTCCCATACCTTCCTGTCCTCAACTGGGAGGGAAAAAATAGTTAGAAACCGCTGAGGAATTTACATTTTTTTTTATCAGTATTTAACCAAGTCTCACTGGCCCGGGAGTTTAATTCCTTAGACACAGCAAAAGTTGCTAATGTCTTTGATCTAACATTAAAGTACAACTCCTCATCTGGTTCTGCCTCCTGATCCGGTATGTGAAGGACCTCTTTTACAGCAAAAAGAAGAGCCTCCACCTCAGGGAACAGAGAACTTTCCTCATCCATATCATTATCCACATCAGGCTGATCAGTATCAGAATCAGACTAGAGCACCTGTGGCAGTGAGCGTTTATGTGCAACCACTAGATGGGGCCGAGAAGCCTTCTTGATATCTGCTGCGTTAGCCACACAATCAATAGAGTGTTTTAACACGTCTCTTTTTTAGCTGCAGCTTATTCTGAATTTACATTTTGAATCATGCTTTTAAAGCTATCTCGCCAGTCAGGTGCCTGTGAACTGGGTCCCTGTGAAGATGAGGAATATTGGCCCTCATTCCGAGTTGTTCGCTCGGTAAAAATCTTCGCATTGCAGCGATTTTCCGCTTAATGCGCATGCGCAATGTCCGCACTGCGACTGCGCCAAGTAAATTTGCTATGCAGTTAGGATTTTTACTCACGGCTTTTTCATCGTTCTGGCGATCGTAATGTGATTGACAGGAAATGGGTGTTACTGGGCGGAAACAGGCCGTTTTATGGGCATGTGGGGAAAAAACGCTACCGTTTCCGGAAAAAACGCAGGAGTGGCCGGAGAAACGGAGGAGTGTCTGGGCGAACGCTGGGTGTGTTTGTGACGTCAAACCAGGGACGACAAGCACTGAACTGATCGCAGATGCCGAGTAAGTCTGGAGCTACTCAGAAACTGCTACGAGGTGTGTAATCGCAATATTGCGAATACATCGTTCGCATTTTTAAGATGCTAAGATTCACTCCCAGTAGGCGGCGGCTTAGCATGAGCAAATCTGCTAAAATCCGCTTGCGAGCGAACAACTCGGAATGAGGGCCATTGTTCACACATGAGTGACTCCGCTGAAGATGGAGTAAAGTTACAAGCAGCACACAGAACCACGGCCCTCATTCCGAGTTGTTCGCTCGTTGCCGATTTTTGCTATATTGAGGATTAGTCGCTTACTGCGCATGTGCAAGGTTCGCAGAGCGCATGCGGTTAGTTATTTTACACAAAGGGTTAGGTATTTTACTCACGGCATAACAAGGATTTTTCTTCGTTCTGGTGATGGTACTGTGATTGACAGGCAGTGGGTGTTTCTGGGTGGAAACTGGCCGTTTTCTGGGAGTGTCCGAAAAAACGCTGGCGTTTCTGGAAAAAACGCAGGAGTGTCTGAAGAAACGGGGGAGTGTCTGGGCGAACGCTGGGTGTGTTTGTGACGTCAAACCAGGAACGAAACTGACTAAACTGATCGCAGTGGCTGAGTAAGTCTCGAGATACTCAGAAACTGCTAAGAAATTTCTATTCGCAATTCTGCTAATCTTTCGTTCGCAATTCTGCTATGCTAAGATACACTCCCAGAGGGCGGTGGCTTAGCGTGTGCAATGCTGCTAAAAGCAGCTAGCGAGCGAACAACTCGGAATGAGGGCCTATGTCAACAGACATGTTACTCAATAGTAATACAGTGCAGCCCACTGACTAACACCTCCACACAGACCCTACAGAGCCACTGGAGAGACACCAGAACACAGCAGCACAATGTGTTGAAGTATGTGTATGACCTGATAGTAGTGCAGCGGTGCTCCCCCCTTTCTATGACCCTCTGGTATCAGTTTTACAGTCTGTAACAGCGTGAGTCCTGTAGGAGCAGTGTGCATGCAGCCTTGAAGATTCGCAGCAGTAGGAAATGGCGCCTTCCCGCCGCTGGTCCCGCTCCAGGAAGCCCCGCCCCTTGTAATGGCGTGCGGTCCCTACCATAGTTTATACTGGCCAGTGTTTTATACTGTAAAAAAAAAACAGTAACATATGTATTTTATAGTACACACAAAGCCTTGAGACAGTGAGCACTGTGGGGCAACATCCCTGAGCCAGTTTGTACGCGGCGGACACTGCAGCTCCAAGCCCGTGACCGCCGTGTGACTTGCAGCCAAAACTGCACCGGGGACCCACTAACCGGGACCCCTGTGTAACACTCACTGCACCTTGAAACTTCGGCATCTGTTAGAGGGTGGCAGCTAGCTGCTGGCGTGGGCACATATACTAACGATGTGTGATCAGTACCTCAGTAGTTCAGTGCCCTGTCAGCTGGGATTACGAACCATTAACCCTCAGGAAGTTGGTCTGGTCCCCCCTCTAAGTCCCACGAAGCAGGTAGCCTGATTGCCAACCAGAGGTACCTGAAAATAATAAACTAAAATAAAAATAAAGGAAACTCTCTGGAGCTCCAGAGAAATGCACCAGGCTCCTAGGGCACATTTTTCTAAACTGGGTCTGGTGATAGGGGCATAGAGGGGAGGAGCCAATACGCACATACACACACTAAAGGTTTTAAAGTGCCATGCTCCAGTGGACCCTATCTATACCCCATGGTACTAAAGTACAGGACCCCAGTATCCACTAGGACGTAAGAGAAATATTCCCCACAGCGGATAGTACAAAATGGACAATATGGCTGCAAAGAAGACTTGCAATTAACTAGTGATGAGCGGGTTCGGTTCCTCGGAATCCGAACCCGCCCGAACTTCACCTTTTTTTTTTTTACACGGGTCCGAGCGACTCGGATCCTCCCGCCTTGCTCGGTTAACCCGAGCGCGCCCGAACGTCATCATCCCGCTGTCGGATTCTCGCGAGACTCGGATTCTATATAAGGAGCCGCGCGTCGCCGCCATTTTCACACGTGCATTGAGATTGATAGGGAGAGGACGTGGCTGGCGTCCTCTCCGTTATAGTAGAACTTAGTTAGTTATAAATTGTGGGGAGGATTGGGGACGGGGAGCAGCTGTTAGGGAGTACAGTGCAGGGTTTTGAGTTTAATCCTTTGTTTCTCTGCCTGAAAAAAAGTCTCCACCATATCTGTGCTCACTCAGTGTGCTGCACTGCTGCATGATATATCTGTGCTGAGTGCACTGCTCACACTGCCTAATTGTGGGGACTGGGGAGCAGTTCTAGCAGGAGTACAGTGCACAGTTTTGCTGAGTGACCACCAGTCCAGTATACGTTTGTCTGCCTGAAAAACACTGTGGTGTTTTTTTTTTCCTTTCTTCATGCTAGTTTGTTTAGCAGTCTGCTGACAGTGTCCACCAGGTCCGTTATACAGTATATTATATATATAATTAAGCACTAAGCAGCAGTACGGTAGGCCACGGCTGTACCTACCTCTGTGTCGACTCGTCACTCGACGTCCATAAGTATAAGTAATACTATCCATCCATCTACATTGTATACCTGGTGGTGTTTTTTTTTTTCTTTCTTCATACTAGTTTAGCAGTCTGCTGCTGACACTGTCCACCAGGTCCGTTATACACACAGTATATTATATTTATATATAAGCACTAAGCAGCAGTACGGTAGGCCACGGCTGTACCTACCTCTGTGTCGTCAGTGCACTTGTCGTCCATAAGTATAAGTAATACTATACTATCCATCCATCTACATTGTATACCTGTGGTGTTTTTTTTTTTTTCTTTCTTCATACTAGTTTAGCAGTCTGCTGACACTGTCCACCAGGTCCGTTATACAGTATATTCTATTTATATACAAGCACTAAGCAGCAGTACGGTAGGCCACGGCTGTACCTACCTCTGTGTCGTCACTCGTCGTCCATAAGTATAAGTAATACTATACTATCCATCCATCTACATTGTATACCTGTGGTGGTTTTTAGTTGTGCGCAAAATATGGAGAACAAAAATGTGGAGGTTAAAAAAATAGGGAAAGATCAAGATCCACTTCCACCTCGTGCTGAAGCTGCTGCCACTAGTCATGGCCGAGACGATGAAATGCCATCAACGTCGTCTGCCAAGGCCGATGCCCAATGTCATAGTACAGAGCATGTAAAATCCAAAACACAAAAGATCAGTAAAAAAATGACCGAAAAATCAAAATTAAAAGCGTCTGAGGAGAAGCGTAAACTTGCCAATATGCCATTTACGACACGGAGTGGCAAGGAACGGCTGAGGCCCTGGCCTATGTTCATGGCTAGTGGTTCAGCTTCACATGAGGATGGAAGCACTCATCCTCTCGCTAGAAAAAAGAAAAGACTTGCGGCAAAAGCACAGCAAAGAACTGTGCGTTCTTCGAAATCCCAAATCCCAAAGGAGAGTCCAATTGTGTCGGTTGCGATGCCTGACCTTCCCAACACTGGACGGGAAGAGCTTGCGCCTTCCACCATTTGCACGCCCCCTGCAAGTGTTGAAAGGAGCACCCGCAGTCCAGTTCCTGATAGTGAAATTGAAGATGTCGGTGTTGAAGTACACCAGGATGAGGATATGGGTGTTGCTGGCGCTGGGGAGGAAATTGACAAGGAGGATTCTGATGGTGAGGTGGTTTGTTTAAGTCAGGCACCTGGGGAGACACCTGTTGTCCGTGGGAGGAATATGGCCATTGACATGCCTGGTGAAAATACCAAAAAAAATCAGCTCTTCAGTGTGGAAGTATTTCAACAGAAATGCGGACAACAGGTGTCAAGCCGTGTGTTGCCTTTGTCAAGCTGTAATAAGTAGGGGTAAGGACATTAACCACCTCGGAACATCCTCCCTTATACGTCACCTGCAGCGCATTCATAATAAGTCAGTGACAAGTTCAAAAACTTTGGGTGACAGCGGAAGCAGTCCACTGACCAGTAAATCCCTTCCTCTTGTAACCAAGCTTGCGCAAACTACACCACCAACTCCCTCAGTGTCAATTTCCTCCTTACCCAGGAAAGCCAATAGTCCTGCAGGCCATGTCACTGGCAAGTCTGACGAGTCCTCTCCTGCCTGGGATTCCTCCGATGCATCCTTGAGTGTAACGCCTACTGCTGCTGGCGCTGCTGTTGCTGCTGGGAGTCGATAGTCATCCCAGAGGGGAAGTCGGAAGACCACTTGTACTACTTCCAGTAAGCAATTGACTGTCCAACAGTCCTTTGCGAGGAAGATGAAATATCACAGCAGTCATCCTGTTGCAAAGCAGATAACTGAGGCCTTGACAACTATGTTGGTGTTAGACGTGCGTCCGGTATCCGCCGTTAGTTCACAGGGAACTAGACAATTTCTTGAGGTAGTGTGCCCCCGTTACCAAATACCATCTAGGTTCCACTTCTCTAGGCAGGCGATACCGAGAATGTACACGGACGTCAGAAAGACTCCACAGTGTCCTAAAAAATGCAGTTGTACCCAATGTCCACTTAACCACGGACATGTGGACAAGTGGAGCAGGGCAGACTCAGGACTACATGACTGTGACAGCCCACTGGGTAGATGTATTGCCTCCTGCTGCAAGAACAGCAGCTGCACCAGTAGCAGCATCTCGCAAACGCCAACTCGTTCCTAGGCAGGCTACGCTTTGTATCACCGCTTTCCAGAATACGCACACAGCTGAAAACCTCTTACGGCAACTGAGGAAGATCATCGCAGAATGGCTTACCCCAATTGGACTCTCCTGGGGATTTGTGGCATCGGACAACGCCAGCAATATTGTGCGTGCATTACATCTGGGCAAATTCCAGCACGTCCCATGTTTTGCACATACCTTGAATTTGGAGGTGCAGAATTATTTAAAAAACGACAGGGGCGTGCAAGAGATGCTGTCGGTGGCCAGAAGAATTGCGGACCACTTTCGGCGTGCAGGCACCGCGTACAGAAGACTGGAGCACCACCAAAAAAACCTGAACCTGCCCTGCCATCATCTGAAGCAAGAGGTGGTAACGAGGTGGAATTCAACCCTCTATATGCTTCAGAGGATGGAGGAGCAGCAAAAGGCCATTCAAGCCTATACATCTGCCCACGATATAGGCAAAGGAGGTGGAATGCACCTGTCTCAAGCGCAGTGGAGAATGATTTCAACATTGTGCAAGGTTCTGCTGCCCTTTGAACTTGCCACACGTGAAGTCAGTTCAGACACTGCCAGCCTGAGTCAGGTCATTCCCCTCATCAGGCTTTTGCAGAAGAAGCTGGAGGCATTGAAGGAGGAGCTAAAACAGAGCGATTCCGCTAGGCATATGTGGGACTTGTGGATGGAGCCCTTCATTCGCTTAACCAGGATTCACGTGTGGTCAATCTGTTGAAATCAGAGCACTACATTTTGGCCACCGTGCTCGATCCTAGATTTAAAACCTACGTTGGATCTCTCTTTCCGGCAGACACAAGTCTGCAGGGGTTCAAAGAACTGCTGGTGAGAAAATTGTCAAGTCAAGCGGAACGCGACCTGTCAACATCTCCTCCTTCACATTCTCCCGCAACTGGGGGTGCGAGGAAAAGGCTACGAATTCTGAGCCCACCCGCTGGCGGTGATGCAGGGCAGTCTGGAGCGACTGCTGATGCTGACATCTGGTCCGGACTGAAGGACCTGCCAATGATTACTGACATGTCGTCTACTGTCACTGCATATGATTCTCTCACCATTGAAAGAATGGTGGAGGATTATATGAGTGACCGCATCCAAGTAGGCACGTCAGACAGTCCGTACGTATACTGGCAGGGAAAAGAGGCAATTTGGAGGCCCTTGCACAAACTGGCTTTATTCTACCTAAGTTGCCCTCCCTCCAGTGTGTACTCCGAAAGAGTGTTTAGTTCCGCCGCTCACCTTGTCAGCAATCGGCGTACGAGGTTACTTCCAGAAAATGTGGAGAAGATGATGTTCATTAAAATGAATTATAATTAATTACTCCATGGAGACATTCACCAGCAGCAATTGCCTCCAGAAAGTACACGGGGATCTGAGATGGTGGATTCCAGTGGGGACGAATTAATAATCTGTGAGGAGGGGGATGTACACAGTGAAAGGAGTGATGAATCGGACGATGATGATGAGGTGGACATCTTGCCTCTGTAGAACCAGTTTGTGCAAGGAGAGATTGATTGCTTCTTTTTTGGTGGGGGCCCAAACCAACCAGTCATTTCAGTCACAGTCGTGTGGCAGACCCTGTCGCTGAAATGATGGGTTGGTTAAAGTGTGCATGTCCTGTTTATACAACATAAGGGTGGGTGGGAGGGCCCAAGGACAATTCCATCTTGCACCTCTTTTTTCTTTTTTTCTTCTTTGCGTCATGTGCTGTTTGGGGAGTATTTTTTGGAAGGGCCATCCTGCCTGACACTGCAGTGCCACTCCTAGATGGGCCAGGTGTTTGTGTCGGCCACTTGGGTCGCTTAGCTTAGCCATCCAGCGACCTCGGTGCAAATTTTAGGACTAAAAATAATATTGTGAGGTGTGAGGTGTTCAGAATAGACTGAAAATGAGTGGAAATTTATGGTTATTGAGGTTAATAATACTATGGGATCAAAATGACCCCCAAATTTCATGATTTAAGCTGTTTTTTAGGGTTTTTTGAAAAAAACACCCGAATCCAAAACACACCCGAATCCGACAAAAAAAATTCGGTGAGGTTTTGCCAAAACGCGTTCGAACCCAAAACACGGCCACGGAACCGAACACAAAACACAAAACCAAAAAAATTTCAGGTGCACATCCCTACAATTAACACACACGCACACGCACGCATGTAGTATGTGTGTATGTGTGTATCAGGGAAGTGCGGTGTGCTAAATGGCTCAGGAGGCACTGACTAACCCCAGAGCCAGATTTACATGCAATATATGAGCCAAAGGGTACATCTGGGCATTATACACAGGTGCAGCAGTATAAACTCCTGGAAATCTGGTGAGTTTTGATTAGAGATGTGTGGAAAGGATACACAGGTGAGGCACTGCCTCACCTGCCATAGACTTTTTACTCCAGAGTTTGGGCTATAAAAATTATTAGAATAATGCAAAGAAGATAATTCAAACAAATTATCAGTATTTTTCATATATTTTATTCAGTCAAAACTCTGGTTTAAACGTAAGTATGGCAGGAAAGGCTCTGCCTCACCTGCCTCACCCCACCGCACGTCACTGGTGTGTATGTGTGTGTGTATATACATACATACATACATACATACATACATACATACATACATAGTTTAGCAGTGAGGCACACCCTGCCCCAATAATACATTATATAACAAAAAGGCAAGACAAATTGTGCTGTCACCAGATAGTTAAAAATCAATATTAGGGGGTGATTCAATTATATTTTGCTAGCTAGACCCCAGGGTGCCATGGCACACAGTTTGAGAACCATTGGGCTACAGCCTACAGCATAGTATTTATATGGCAGAGAAGGTGAAGGTGAGGGAGCAAAGTCCACCTCAGGCAGTGTTAAAAACCGTCCCAATGCTATACAGCCTGCAAAGGCAAAATGCTTCACTTACTAGTGATTTCCAAAATTCAGTAATACGCCCACCCTAGGCCCCGACCACACTTACTTGCTGCATCTAAGCCAGCCATGGTCACCAACACCATACCCTCCAACTGTACCTTTTTAATAGGGACAGTACTTTTTTTTTTTCATGGTTTGTGCCGATTTTTGGCTCTCCAAACTTCCATTGAAAGTATAGGAAAAGGGGCGTTACCCCCGGCCACGGCCCTTTTCCGGATTTGTACCAATTTTTCTCTGTAAAATTTTGGAGGGTATGCAACACCCGTCACTCGGTAATGGTGCACAAGCCCGAAGAGTCTTCCTGTGATACAATAGCCGCATCCTGATGGACATCTGCCGGAGATGGGTGAGGTCACAGCTGTCGGATCATACATGTCAGTCTTAGTCACTGTCAAATGAATGCAGGAAGCTGCTGGTAGTAGTGATAATAATTACTGAAGGACATGTGTGATGCCCAGTAGCTGTCCCAGCCACTGCTGGACCCTTTCTACCCACCAGGGGTTAATGTGTCTGGCCGAAGGGCTAGCTGAAGGGGGGGGGGGGCACTAGGACCCAGTGCCTCCAGCCTCATAGGAACGCAGAGATTGGCTGCCGGAGAGCGGGAAAAAGAGGGCGGGATTGGCGCCTGAGGTGTGCTGAGCGGGAGAGAAGAGGAAGGTAGCCGCGAGGAGGAGCTGACCGGGGGAGCACAGAGACGCGGTGTGCGCCCTGAGGAGAGCCGCAGCCGTGCTGAGGAGAGTCGCCGGCTGTGATCAGCGAGCTGGGTTCCGACCGCGGCCACCAGTCTCCCTCTGCGCTGAGAAGAGCCGCCGAGCACGAGAGAGGACACGCTGCCGCTGACCACCAGGCAGTGAGGGGTGACGTCACGCTGCGGCCGGGAAAAGACTACTCTGCATAGAACCAGGAGCGAGACAGATACGGTTGGAGAGTGTTACAACGCAGTTGTGATCAGGTACCTGCTTCCCCAATGTTGTGCCCCCTGTAATAACTGGGACTCTATTAAAGGCAACCCCTTTCACTTTGTGCCACTGCAGGACTAGCTCAGTACAGTGCCTTGGACGCTGACAGCCTCCTATTAGCTCACACAGTGCCCCAAACCTCACTGCCAGTTAAATGCCGCTCACCCCAAGGAGGGACCTTTCCAGGGACACTCAGGGGTATACCTCTTTCCCCATGTTCGACATTCCTCTGATACTGCATGCAGCTACACAGGAGTAGAGAAAACAGAAGTCAGTGCCTGTACGTAGCGCAGAGCCGGCCCTAACCAATATGATGCCCTAGGCAAGATTTTGGCTGGTGCCCCCTAGCACCACCGCTGGTTCCGCCTCTGACCTTGCACCTGTTTCCCAGCACCATCACCCCTCACCCATAGCAGTCCTTATTTTGGTGTTTGTACCCCCTATATTTTAAATAGGAACAGTTCGCACATTTGGCGCACAGCCCAAAAAGGGGTGAGTTTTTGCTGGCAAGGGGCATGGACACACAATAGTAACCCCAATTCCAACACACAGTACTGCAACTTTATTCACATTTGATCATGCGATAGTGTCCATAATTCATATTACATCCCACAGTAGTATCACTTTACCTTATAAACGTTACTCCTCACAGTAGAGCCCCTTATTCACATTACATCACACTGAATTGCTCCTTATTCACATTACGCCACACCCTATTGCTCTTTATTCACATTAGACAACACAGTAGTGCCCTTTCTATATGCAAAGCCACACAGTAGAGAACCTTATACACATAATGCCACACATTAGTAATGCATTTATACACATAATTCCACACAGTAATGCGCCTTACACATATGAGACACATTATTAATGTCCTTATAAACATAATGCACCTTACACATTATGACAACCTTTATTAATGCCCTTTTACACATAATGTCCCTTACACATATGCCGCACATTATTAATGTCCTTATACACATAATGACACACATAGTGCCTTCTACACATTTGCTGCACATTATTAGTGCCCCTATACACTAGAGATGAGCGGGTTCGGTTTCTCTGAATCCGAACCCGCCCGAACTTCAGCTTTTTTTACACGGATCCGAGCGACTCGGATCTTCCCGCCTTGCTCGGTTAACCCGAGCGCGCCCGAACGTCATCATGACGCTGTCGGATTCTCGCGAGGCTTGGATTCTATCGCGAGACTCGGATTCTATATAAGGAGCCGCGCGTCGCCGCCATTTTCACACGTGCATTGAGATTGATAGGGAGAGGACGTGGCTGGCGTCCTCTCCATTTAGATTATAAGAGAGAGAGATTTACTGGAGCTTAGGACTAGGAGGAGTACTGTAGAAGTGTAGAGAGTGCAGAGAGTTTACTAGTGAGTGACCACCAGACAGTGCAGTTTATTTAATATATCCGTTCTCTGCCTAAAAAAAGCGATACACACAGTGACTCAGTCACATACCATATCTGTGTGCACTGCTCAGGCTCAGCCCAGTGTGCTGCATCATCTATATATATTATATATCTGTCTGACTGCTCAGCTCACACAGCTTATAATTGTGGGGGAGACTGGGGAGCACTGCAGTGCCAGTTATAGGTTATAGCAGGAGCCAGGAGTACATAATATTATATAGTGAGTGACCACCAGACAGTGCAGTTTATTTAATATATCCGTTCTCTGCCTGAAAAAAGCGATACACACAGTGACTCAGTCACATACCATATCTGTGTGCACTGCTCAGGCTCAGCCCAGTGTGCTGCATCATCTATATATATTATATATCTGTCTGACTGCTCAGCTCACACAGCTTATAATTGTGGGGGAGACTGGGGAGCACTGCAGTGCCAGTTATAGGTTATAGCAGGAGCCAGGAGTACATAATATTATATTAAAATTAAACAGTGCACACTTTTGCCTCAGGAGTGCCACTGCCAGTGTGACTGACCAGTGACCTGACCACACTGACCACCAGTATAGTTAGTAGTATACTTATATTGTGATTGCCTGAAAAAGTTAAACACTCGTCGTGTGACTTCAGTTGTGTGTTGTTGTTTTTTTTATTCTATAAAAATAAAACTCATTCTGCTGACAGACAGTGTCCAGCAGGTCCGTCATTATATAATATATAATATATACCTGTCCGGCTGCAGTAGTGATATATATATATTTTTTATATCATTTATCATTCAGTCGCAGCAGACACAGTACGGTAGTTCACGGCTGTGGCTACCTCTGTGTCTGCACTCGGCAGGCAGTCCGTCCATAATTGTATACCACCTAACCGTGGTTTTTTTTTCTTCTTTATACATACATACTACTACGACATCTCTTTATCAACCAGTCTATATTAGCAGCAGACACAGTACAGTACGGTAGTTCACGGCTGTGGCTACCTCTGTGTCTGCACTCGGCAGGCAGTCCGTCCATAATTGTATACCACCTAACCGTGGTTTTTTTTTCTTCTTTATACATACATACTACTACGACATCTCTTTATCAACCAGTCTATATTAGCAGCAGACACAGTACAGTACGGTAGTTCACGGCTGTGGCTACCTCTGTGTCTGCACTCGGCAGGCAGTCCGTCCATAATTGTATACCACCTAACCGTGTTTTTTTTTTCTTTCTTCTTTATACATACATAGTTACATAGATATCTCTTTATCAACCAGTCTATATTAGCAGCAGACACAGTACAGTACGGTAGTTCACGGCTGTGGCTACCTTTGTGTCTGCACTCGGCAGGCAGTCCGTCCATAATTGTATACCACCTAACCGTGGTTTTTTTTTCTTTCTTCTTTATACATACATAGTTACATAGACATCTCTTTATCAACCAGTCTATATTAGCAGCAGACACAGTACAGTACGGTAGTTCACGGCTGTGGCTACCTCTGTGTCTGCACTCGGCAGGCAGTCCGTCCATAATTGTATACCACCTAACCGTGGTTTTTTTTTCTTTCTTCTTTATACATACATAGTTACATAGACATCTCTTTATCAACCAGTCTATATTAGCAGCAGACACAGTACAGTACGGTAGTTCACGGCTGTGGCTACCTCTGTGTCTGCACTCGGCAGGCAGTCCGTCCATAATTGTATACCACCTAACCGTGGTTTTTTTTTCTTTCTTCTTTATACATAAATAGTTACATAGACATCTCTTTATCAACCAGTCTATATTAGCAGCAGACACAGTACAGTACGGTAGTTCACGGCTGTGGCTACCTCTGTGTCTGCACTCGGCAGGCAGTCCGTCCATAATTGTATACCACCTAACCGTGGTTTTTTTTTCTTTCTTCTTTATACATACATAGTTACATAGACATCTCTTTATCAACCAGTCTATATTAGCAGCAGACACAGTACAGTACGGTAGTTCACGGCTGTGGCTACCTCTGTGTCTGCACTCGGCAGGCAGTCCGTCCATAATTGTATACCACCTAACCGTGGTTTTTTTTTCTTTCTTCTTTATACATACATAGTTACATAGACATCTCTTTATCAACCAGTCTATATTAGCAGCAGACACAGTACAGTACGGTAGTTCACGGCTGTGGCTACCTCTGTGTCTGCACTCGGCAGGCAGTCCGTCCATAATTGTATACCACCTAACCGTGGGTTTTTTTTCTTTCTTCTTTATACATACATACTACTACGACATCTCTTTATCAACCAGTCTATATTATTAGCAGCAGACACAGTACAGTACGGTAGTTCACGGCTGTGGCTACCTCTGTGTCTGCACTCGGCAGGCAGTCCGTCCATAATTGTATACCACCTAACCGTGGTTTTTATTTCTTTCTTCTTTATACATACATAGTTACATAGACATCTCTTTATCAACCAGTCTATATTAGCAGCAGACACAGTACAGTACGGTAGTTCACGGCTGTGGCTACCTCTGTGTCTGCACTCGGCAGGCAGTCCATAATTGTATACTAGTATCCATCTCCATTGTTTACCTGAGGTGCCTTTTAGTTGTGCCTATTAAAATATGGAGAACAAAAATGTTGAGGTTCCAAAATTAGGGAAAGATCAAGATCCACTTCCACCTCGTGCTGAAGCTGCTGCCACTAGTCATGGCCGAGACGATGAAATGCCAGCAACGTCGTCTGCCAAGGCCGATGCCCAATGTCATAGTACAGAGCATGTCAAATCCAAAACACCAAATATCAGTAAAAAAAGGACTCCAAAACCTAAAATAAAATTGTCGGAGGAGAAGCGTAAACTTGCCAATATGCCATTTACCACACGGAGTGGCAAGGAACGGCTGAGGCCCTGGCCTATGTTCATGGCTAGTGGTTCAGCTTCACATGAGGATGGAAGCACTCAGCCTCTCGCTAGAAAACTGAAAAGACTCAAGCTGGCAAAAGCACCGCAAAGAACTGTGCGTTCTTCGAAATCCCAAATCCACAAGGAGAGTCCAATTGTGTCGGTTGCGATGCCTGACCTTCCCAACACTGGACGTGAAGAGCATGCGCCTTCCACCATTTGCACGCCCCCTGCAAGTGCTGGAAGGAGCACCCGCAGTCCAGTTCCTGATAGTCAGATTGAAGATGAAGATGTTGAAGTACACCAGGATGAGGAGGATATGGGTGTTGCTGGCGCTGGGGAGGAAATTGACCAGGAGGATTCTGATGGTGAGGTGGTTTGTTTAAGTCAGGCACCCGGGGAGACACCTGTTGTCCGTGGGAGGAATATGGCCGTTGACATGCCTGGTGAAAATACCAAAAAATTCAGCTCTTCAGTGTGGAGGTATTTCAACAGAAAAGCGGACAACAGGTGTCAAGCCGTGTGTTGCCTTTGTCAAGCTGTAATAAGTAGGGGTAAGGACGTTAACCACCTCGGAACATCCTCCCTTATACGTCACCTGCAGCGCATTCATAATAAGTCAGTGACAAGTTCAAAAACTTTGGGCGACAGCGGAAGCAGTCCACTGACCAGTAAATCCCTTCCTCTTGTAACCAAGCTCACGCAAACCACCCCACCAACTCCCTCAGTGTCAATTTCCTCCTTCCCCAGGAATGCCAATAGTCCTGCAGGCCATGTCACTGGCAATTCTGACGAGTCCTCTCCTGCCTGGGATTCCTCCGATGCATCCTTGCGTGTAACGCCTACTGCTGCTGGCGCTGCTGTTGTTGCTGCTGGGAGTCGATGGTCATCCCAGAGGGGAAGTCGTAAGCCCACTTGTACTACTTCCAGTAAGCAATTGACTGTCCAACAGTCCTTTGCGAGGAAGATGAAATATCACAGCAGTCATCCTGCTGCAAAGCGGATAACTGAGGCCTTGACAACTATGTTGGTGTTAGACGTGCGTCCGGTATCCGCCGTTAGTTCACAGGGAACTAGACAATTTATTGAGGCAGTGTGCCCCCGTTACCAAATACCATCTAGGTTCCACTTCTCTAGGCAGGCGATACCGAGAATGTACACGGACGTCAGAAAAAGACTCACCAGTGTCCTAAAAAATGCAGTTGTACCCAATGTCCACTTAACCACGGACATGTGGACAAGTGGAGCAGGGCAGGGTCAGGACTATATGACTGTGACAGCCCACTGGGTAGATGTATGGACTCCCGCCGCAAGAACAGCAGCGGCGGCACCAGTAGCAGCATCTCGCAAACGCCAACTCTTTCCTAGGCAGGCTACGCTTTGTATCACCGCTTTCCAGAATACGCACACAGCTGAAAACCTCTTACGGCAACTGAGGAAGATCATCGCGGAATGGCTTACCCCAATTGGACTCTCCTGTGGATTTGTGGCATCGGACAACGCCAGCAATATTGTGTGTGCATTAAATATGGGCAAATTCCAGCACGTCCCATGTTTTGCACATACCTTGAATTTGGTGGTGCAGAATTTTTTAAAAAACGACAGGGGCGTGCAAGAGATGCTGTCGGTGGCCAGAAGAATTGCGGGACACTTTCGGCGTACAGGCACCACGTACAGAAGACTGGAGCACCACCAAAAACTACTGAACCTGCCCTGCCATCATCTGAAGCAAGAAGTGGTAACGAGGTGGAATTCAACCCTATATATGCTTCAGAGGTTGGAGGAGCAGCAAAAGGCCATTCAAGCCTATACAATTGAGCACGATATAGTAGGTGGAATGCACCTGTCTCAAGCGCAGTGGAGAATGATTTCAACGTTGTGCAAGGTTCTGATACCCTTTGAACTTGCCACACGTGAAGTCAGTTCAGACACTGCCAGCCTGAGTCAGGTCATTCCCCTCATCAGGCTTTTGCAGAAGAAGCTGGAGACATTGAAGGAGGAGCTAACACGGAGCGATTCCGCTAGGCATGTGGGACTTGTGGATGGAGCCCTTAATTCGCTTAACAAGGATTCACGGGTGGTCAATCTGTTGAAATCAGAGCACTACATTTTGGCCACCGTGCTCGATCCTAGATTTAAAGCCTACCTTGGATCTCTCTTTCCGGCAGACACAAGTCTGCTGGGGTTGAAAGACCTGCTGGTGACAAAATTGTCAAGTCAAGCGGAACGCGACCTGTCAACATCTCCTCCTTCACATTCTCCCGCAACTGGGGGTGCGAGGAAAAGGCTCAGAATTCCGAGCCCACCCGCTGGCGGTGATGCAGGTCAGTCTGGAGCGACTGCTGATGCTGACATCTGGTCCGGACTGAAGGACCTGACAACGATTACGGACATGTCGTCTACTGTCACTGCATATGATTCTCTCAACATTGATAGAATGGTGGAGGATTATATGAGTGACCGCATCCAAGTAGGCACGTCACACAGTCCGTACTTATACTGGCAGGAAAAAGAGGCAATTTGGAGGCCCTTGCACAAACTGGCTTTATTCTACCTAAGTTGCCCTCCCACAAGTGTGTACTCCGAAAGAGTGTTTAGTGCCGCCGCTCACCTTGTCAGCAATCGGCGTACGAGGTTACATCCAGAAAATGTGGAGAAGATGATGTTCATTAAAATGAATTATAATCAATTCCTCCGCGGAGACATTGACCAGCAGCAATTGCCTCCACAAAGTACACAGGGAGCTGAGATGGTGGATTCCAGTGGGGACGAATTGATAATCTGTGAGGAGGGGGATGTACACGGTGATATATCGGAGGGTGATGATGAGGTGGACATCTTGCCTCTGTAGAGCCAGTTTGTGCAAGGAGAGATTAATTGCTTCTTTTTTGGGGGGGGTCCAAACCAACCCGTCATATCAGTCACAGTCGTGTGGCAGACCCTGTCACTGAAATGATGGGTTGGTTAAAGTGTGCATGTCCTGTTTTGTTTATACAACATAAGGGTGGGTGGGAGGGCCCAAGGACAATTCCATCTTGCACCTCTTTTTTCTTTTCTTTTTCTTTGCATCGTGTGCTGATTGGGGAGGGTTTTTTGGAAGGGACATCCTGCGTGACACTGCAGTGCCACTCCTAAATGGGCCCGGTGTTTGTGTCGGCCACTAGGGTCGCTAATCTTACTCACACAGTCAGCTACCTCATTGCGCCTCTTTTTTTCTTTGCGTCATGTGCTGTTTGGGGAGGGTTTTTTGGAAGGGACATCCTGCGTGACACTGCAGTGCCACTCCTAGATGGGCCCGGTGTTTGTGTCGGCCACTAGGGTCGCTAATCTTACTCACACAGCTACCTCATTGCGCCTCTTTTTTTCTTTGCGTCATGTGCTGTTTGGGGAGGGTTTTTTGGAAGGGACATCCTGCGTGACACTGCAGTGCCACTCCTAGATGGGCCCGGTGTTTGTGTCGGCCACTAGGGTCGCTAATCTTACTCACACAGCTACCTCATTGCGCCTCTTTTTTTCTTTGCGTCATGTGCTGTTTGGGGAGGGTTTTTTGGAAGGGCCATCCTGCGTGACACTGCAGTGCCACTCCTAGATGGGCCCGGTGTTTGTGTCGGCCACTAGGGTCGCTAATCTTACTCACACAGCTACCTCATTGCGCCTCTTTTTTTCTTTGCGTCATGTGCTGTTTGGGGAGGGTTTTTTGGAAGGGACATCCTGCGTGACACTGCAGTGCCACTCCTAGATGGGCCCGGTGTTTGTCGGCCACTAGGGTCGCTTATCTTACTCACACAGCGACCTCGGTGCAAATTTTAGGACTAAAAATAATATTGTGAGGTGTGAGGTATTCAGAATAGACTGAAAATGAGTGTAAATTATGGTTTTTGAGGTTAATAATACTTTGGGATCAAAATGACCCCCAAATTCTATGATTTAAGCTGTTTTTTAGTGTTTTTTGAAAAAAACACCCGAATCCAAAACACACCCGAATCCGACAAAAAAAATTCGGTGAGATTTTGCCAAAACGCGTTCGAACCCAAAACACGGCCGCGGAACCGAACCCAAAACCAAAACCCGAAAAATTTCAGGCGCTCATCTCTACTATACACATAATGACACACATATAGTAGTACCCTGTTACACATATACCGCACATTATTAATGCCCTTATACACATAATGACACACATACAGTAGTACCCTGTTACACATATGCCGCACATTATTAATGCCCTTATACGCATAATGACACACATAGTGCCCCTTACACATATGTTGCACATTATTAATGCATTTTTACATGACACACATAATGCTCCTTACACATATTCCAAACACTACTGCACAACCAACCCACTCACACACATGCACACAGCACTCACACTGCCACTAACACTGTGACCTCTGCCTCTGTTTGGATACAGATGTGTCCTCATAAATCTTGCCTCAATGCTAACGTAGGGCACCTTTTTTATGAAAATGCATCTTATTTGCATTGCTATGTGTCTAGGATGCACAAGCAGCTTCTGCTGATTAAAATGATATGCAGCATGCCTATATACTGTGTGAGACTGTGGCTGTATCTGCATATGAAATGCTACACACAGAATATAGGCATGCCGCATATCATTTTAATCAGCAGAAGCTGCTGATGCCCCTAGGCATATCAAATGCCCTAGGCAATTGCCTAGTTTGCCTATACCTATGGCCGGCTCTGACGTAGCGATTGACTTATATACCAGTAAAGGAGTCATACGTCCAACCCATGCACCCCTTGTGTGCCCACTGACATTTTCATTTGCCCCTGGAGCCCCAGGCAGGAACAGCGCATTAGGTTGTAACCTACACAGGACTCCGAGCCACCGCAGTGCCCTTGCCAGTGTAACCCGGGGTCACTACAGTACCCACTCATCGCTCAACCTTCCGCGTGGCCACTAGGGATCACTCAAAAGACTTTTCGCTTGGCGTTATCTGCCAGGACACATACTTGAGATACTCAGGGTTGAGTACAGGTCCTGAGACTATTGTTGCTGGATTCACAGCACCATCTAGTGGCATATTAATATACTAATGGAACAATCTTGAACCAAGGTTTTTGTGGAATGATGCTTTTAGTATTTGGAAATGCGTTCATGTTAATGTGATATGTCTACATTGCAATTGTTATGTGATAACGAGATGATGTACCTTTATCGTAGTGTGCCAGGTTTATTGACCAGTAACCCAAGTTACAAAAAGAAGACAGAGGCCACCTAATTGCAATAAATCTTTGTTACCGTATCCCACTGTGGTGAAGCTTGTTGGCCTTGGTGGAGGGGGGTGTTGTTCGTGCTGGGGTGTCTCCGTCCCCTCTGCCCAGGTCCCACGCAGGTGGTCTTACAGATTCCGGCAGACGTCGCGGCAAGTACCAGCAGGACGACACGACAGGCCGCAACTTGGTAGACGGAAAACTTAAGGTACTCTAATCCTATCACACATGTAACACCTGACTCCCAGGCAGCAGCCTTATTACTGATCTGTCCTGTCTGCTGTGTCACAGTGTAAGCTGGCAGTTATGACATCACAGTCACTCTGTCACAGCTGCACATGTCACTTCCTGACTCAACACTTATATTTACATTTATAAAACCAATTTGAATAAAGCAAAGATACTCTCAGCTATGAGGCTATCTAAACATCAACGTTAATTGTTTCGTTTTTACTAATCATGTATACAATGCAGTGTTTATTTCAACCTCTATCTTTTACCACAAATTATATTCTCATAACAGACGTTTATCAAAGGTTCTGCTTTGTATTTACCATCTTTATGGTGGTGCAAACAATCATAGGCCCTGCAGCTGGAGACAAAGATGAGTGAAGCAACAGTAGGTACAAGGCCGGCCCGAGCCTTATTTTTTTGGTAAGCGAATATATATTTTGGTGCCCCTTACTAGAAAATTTAGGGGTGTGTCTTCATGCGGAAGGGGCATCGTCACAGAATAATGGAGAGAGTTAAGGGTATATTCAATTAGGGTAAAAAACTGCCGTCTGTCAAAAAGACGGCAGTTTTCGACTTTTTAAGGTCGAATCGTGATTCGACCTATTCAATCCCTGCAGTTTTTATTCGACAAGTCCTGGAATTCGACTTGTCGAATAGTACGTGAATCGGCGGTATAGCTGCCGATTCACGTACTTTTGAGTGAAACGGGGCCGAATTCGACAGGATTTGGCCCCGTTTCCGACCATCTCAGTCCGACATAAAAAAATGTTGGACTGAGATGTGGGACCCAAAGGCGGAGAGGGGGGGGGGGGAAGCCGCGGGGAGACAGGGGAGAGAAGCGCTACAACACAGCGCTGCAGCAGGATGTCACACAGTCGCGCCGCTCACGGCAGCATCCACCCGGCTCCAGCAAGTGAGGTCAACTTGCTGGTGCCGGGTGGACACTGCCATGAGGTCTGGCGGCTGTGAGACATCCTTCTGCAGCGCTGCTGTAGTAGCGCTGCTCTCCTCCGTCTGCCCGTGGCTGTCCCCGCTGGTCTCCTCCCTCTCCGGTCGCTCCTCTCAATTGAGATGAGATTGAATAGGGGTTGTCGGATCCATTTTGACAAATGCATGTCTGAATGGATCCGACCCTAATTGAATATACCCCTTAGTATGGATTAAGGCAAAAAGCAATCAGCATATAACAAAGACAGTGGAAGTGGTCTGGATTTAGCAGGCTATTCAGAGATGTATGCAGCCACTGCGTTCGAATGCAGCGGCCGTATCCATTGGGTCTTCTGGGAATTACGGGCGGGTGTTGGTATTCTGACCGCTGGTAATATGTCGGCTGTCGGGATTCCGGAATCGGGCTTCTGAGCGCTGGGATCCCAACAGCCAGCATTATAACTGCATCCTCAGGCAGCATTGTCCATTTAGAATTTAGCATTAAAAAATACTCAAAATGCTCTTCTGAACATGCGCTTTAATTGAATTATTATAAATTTATTACATGTATATAAAGAACATTTTACAATTACACCTAACTATGGCCCTCATTCAGTATGGATCACTTGTGCAATCCCCTGCACAGTTTCCTGATTACCTGAATGACAGACAGAGGCGTTTTGGGGGATGGGGCAGCGGCGGAGTCAGCTGGCATTTCCGTGGGCGCTATACTGGGATTGCAAATGCAGCAAGGTGGGTTTAACATCTCCTACTGTATTTGCATTAGTATGGATAGCATTTGAAAAGCTGCCTGCGGGCATTATTACAAATGCGATCCATGCTGAATGAAGGCCTATGTCCTGAGTTAGGAGATCAGCCTACATTACCTCTGATGGTCAGTCTTACACATCTGATGGAATAATCACTGGACACACACATATATTCCACCTCTACACAATTAATATGCTCACTTCTCATTTCCATGTCATAGGGGGTGATTCAGACCTGATCGTAGAGGTGCTAAATTTAGCACATCTACGATCAGCTTCCCCGACATGTGGGAGGAAGCCCAGCACAGGGCTAGTCCACCCCGCATATAAGGCCCTACCCCGCCGCACAAGTACAAGAGCGTCGCACAGCGGCGATGCTTTTGTACTTGAAGAGTAGCTACCAGCCAGTGCAGCTCCTGCACGCTGGCAGGGAGCTAATCGTCATTGCCCGGGTCGCAGCGGCTGCGTGTGACGTCACGCAGCCGCCGTGGCCCGCCCCTCCAATGGTCCGGGTACACCTGCATTGATTGGACAGCGCCCCTAAAATAGCACCCAAACACCCCTCCGGCCCACCCCTTCCCGCCCAGCGACCAACTCTGCCTGCCAGTCAGGCAGAGGCAATCGCAGGGCTAACACAGCTGTCGGCTGTCTGGCATGCGCCGGTGCACTGCGGCGCCAGCGCATGCGCAGTTCAAACCTGATTGCTGCTGTGTGAAAACGCACAGCAGCGATCAGGTCTGAATTAGCCCCATAGAAACCTACACATAATAGTTGCATTTAATTTCTCACTTAGCATGTTTTATTTAATCTTTCCCGTTATTGTAATTTTGGGATAGGTGGAAAAAAGTGGGCACATAATTGTCTAATTCTGAACCTATACAATATAGAATCTTCTATATACGTAAATGCTACAAAATAAATGTACATACGAGTTCATCTTTTACTTTCAGTGGTCCTTTAAGAATGTTATATATATATATATATATATATATATATATATATATATATATATATATTTGTCCCTGGAGGATCTTAGGAAAGCTGGGAATAATAATAGATGAATTATCAGAGTCTGTGCAAAGGACTGTCTTGTAAGTTTGCATTTCAATTTGCTGAGCTAGCAAACAGAGGGGGGTAATTTGGACCTGATCACTCGTCTGCGAATTTGCAGAGGTTTGCGATCAGATGGTCACCACCCAGACAGAGTAAAAACCCACCCCGTGCAAGTCTGCAGACGCCTTGCAAAAAATAGGATTTTAATTACCTACCGGTAAATCCTTTTCTCGTAGTCCGTCGAGGATGCTGGGGTCCATTTTAGTACCATGGGGTATAGACGTTTCCACAGGAGCCATGGGCACTTTAAGACTTTTCTAGGGTGTGAACTGGCTCCTCCCTCTATGCCCCTCCTCCAGACCTCAGTATAGGAACTGTGCCCAGGGAGACTGACATTTCGAGGAAAGGATTTACTTTCAATTTAACGGTGAGATTCATACCAGCTCACACATCAACCATGCTGCACAACATGGCATTCAACATAACACATGACAACGGGCATGAACAATTGCAGCAACATGCTGAAAATAATCGTAACACAACACTTGTGCAACTACAAAACTAACAACTGCCCAGCATCCTCTACGGACTAGGAGAAAAGAATTTACCGGTAGGTATTAAAATCCTGTTTTCTCATACGTCCTAGAGGATGCTGGGGTCCACTTCAGTACCATGGGGTTATACCAAAGCTCCAGTATGGGCGGGAGAGTGCGGATGACCCTGCAGCACCGATTGACCAAACTTGAGGTCCTCATTGGCCAAGGTGTCAAACTTGTAAAACGTGTTTGCCCCTGACCAAGTAGCTGCTCTGCAAAGTTGTAATGCCGAGACCCCCTCGGACAGCCTCCCAGGATGAGCCCACCTTTCTAGTAGAATGGGCATTTACCGACTTCGGTATCGGCAATCCTGCTGTGGAATGAGCATGCTGAATCGTCCCTCTGATCCAGTGTGCAATGGTCTGCTTAGAAGCAGGACACCCAATCTTGTTGGGAGCATACAGGACAAACAGAGCCTCTGTTTTCCATATCCGAGCTGTTCTTGCGACATAAATTTTCAAAGCTCTGACCACATTATGAGACTTTGACGCAGTGAAAGTGTCAGTAGCCACTGGCACCACAATAGGTTGGTTTATATGGAAAGACGAAACCACCTTTGGAAGAAATTGTTGGCGAGTTCTCAACTCTGCCCTATCTTCATGGAAGATCAGGTAAGGGCTCTTGTCAGACAAGGCCCCCAACTCAAACACCTGCCTTGCGGATGCCAAGGCCAATAGCATGACCACTTTCCAAGTGAGAAACTTCAATTCTATGTCCTGTAGAGGTTCAAACCAATCCGATTGAAGGAACTGCAACACCACATTAAGGTCCCATGGTGCCACCGGAGGCACAAATGGAGGTTGGAGGTGCAGAACCTCTTTCACGAACGCCTGAACTTCTGGAAGGGAGGCCAATTGTTTTTGAACGAAAACTGATAAGGCCGAAATCTGGACCTTGATTGAACCCAATCTTAGGCCCGCATCCACACCCGCCTGCAGAAAATGGAGAAAACATCCCAACTGAAACTCTTCCATAGGAGCCTTCTTGGATTCACACCAAGACACATGTTTTCTCCAAATACAGTGGTAATGTCTAGACGTTACTCCTTTCCTGGCCTGAATAAGAGTGGGAATGACTTCTTTGGGAATACCCTTTCGGGCTAGGATCCGGCGATCAAACGTAGCCGCGGTAAGTCTTGATACATGCACGGCCCCTGCTGCAGCAGCTCCTCGCGAAGAGGAAGAGGCCGAGGATCTTCTATGAGCAACTCCTGAAGATCTGGATACCAAGCCCTCCTTGGCCAGTCTGGGACAATGAGGATCGCTCGAACCCTTGTTCTTATGAGCTTGAGAACTTTTGGTATTAGTGGAAGTGTAGGGAGGACATACACCGACCAAAACACCCACTGTGACACCAGTGCATCCACTGCTATTTCAGGGTCTCTCGACCTGGACCAATATCTCTGAAGCTTCTAGTTGAGACGAGATGCCATCATGTCTACTTGAGGAACTCCCCAAAGACTTGTCACCTCTGTGAAGACTTCTTGGTGGAGGCCCCACTCTCCTGGATGGAGATCTTGTCTGCTGAGGAAGTCTGCTTCCCAGTTGTCCACTCCCAGAATGAAAATTGCCGACAGAGCTCTTGCATGTCTTTCTGCCCAGAGGAGGATCTTTGTCACCTCTGCCATTGCCACTCTGCTTTTTGTTCGGCCCTGACAGTTTATGTACGCGACTGCTGTTACATTGTCCGACTGGATCTGCATGGGTTGATCTTGAAGAAGATGCACCACTTGTAGAAGGCCGTTGTAAATGGCTCTGAATTCCAGAACGTTTATGTGAAGACAGGTGTCAGGTTGTCAGGATTCTGATTTAGTCTGTTCCCGGAGGGGGCACTAGTGGGTCAGTGTTGGAATGACGTATGAAACGTGGAGACTGAATAAAGTCCTGCGCATATGCGCTAATGTTTAATAAACACAAAAGTCACAGAACAATAGCATTGGTAGTAGCAGAAATGAAATGATAAACGGTAACTGAATTCAACGTAATGATAAAAAGTCTTTGGCAACACAGATATATCTTGGTGATAAGTTGATGGCAGAATGCAGAAGGTTTAAAGCAAATAAAGTCTCTGACAACAAAACGTGAAAATAACTTGATAACTGGATGCAAATGGTTTTAAGCAACATAAAGTCACTGGTAACACAAATGTGAAATAACCTGGTAGCTGGATGTAAACGGATTTGTAAATAATAATTGAAACAAAGCAAAACTCCGGTAACGTGGAATAACTTGATAAATGCAATTGGTTTGGAAAACAGAACTCCAGTAATACTTGCAAAGCATACAGTCTCTGATAACTAAACGTGAAATGACTTGGCAAATAAATGTAAATGGTTTAGAAAACAGAACTCCGGTAATACTTGCAAAAGTACTCAGTCGCTGTAACATAACAGTTCTTTAGCCAAGCAAGGCCCAGGCAGGAGACAGTCCTAACTCAGCATGCTTGTTAAGTGCTGGATGCAATGCACAGAATGGAATGCTGGTAATAAGGTGCACAAGTTAGGCAATGAATGACACCTGAGGAGAGTCTCTTCTGGCCCGTACACACTGGTCGATATATCGTCCGTTCTCCTGAACGGCCGATATATCGCGGGACCCTCGGCCAGTGTGTACGGCCGATACGTCTGTGAACTCCGTTGTTCACAGACTTATCGCGTCCGCCCCGCAGCACAGCCGACGCGTCGCTGTGTGTGTACGGGGCGGTCGGCCGACCGCCGTACACATGCTGCGGCGGCCAGTGGTGATTGACAGATGAACTGGGCGGGCGTGCATACATGCCCGCCCAGTTCATGACGTCAGTCCCCGACGGATCGGGCAGTGTGTATGCACAGCACACTGCCCGATCCGTCCATAGATATATCTGCATATCAATTGATCTGCAGATATATCTATTAGTGTGTACCCACCTTTACTGCTGATGAACTGTGGCAGGCTGTGGCTGGAGTCTGGAACAAGCAGGAGAAATGCAGAATGATGAATGGAATGAAATGATAAGAGGAACCACGGGGAACCACTGGAGACTGGAACACGGGGAACCACTGGAGACTGGAACACGGGGAACCACTGGAGACTGAAACACGGGGAACCACTGGAGACTTGAGACACCAAATGTGACTCGTAGGAAAGCTGGAATGGATGCTGGTACTTGTAGTTCCACAGGAACACTGGAACAGGGAAACAACTTGGAAATGCCAGAAATAGGAGACCGCTGGAAACAGGGGATTGCAGACTGGAACTGGAACTGGAAACAGAACTGGAATGGAACTGCTGGAACCTGTAGTTCCACAGGTCCAATACACTGGGGAATCACTGAAGACAGGAGACGCCTGTTCAAAGGATGTGACGCGTTGTCCAAGGCGATGAGACTGAGCCAGGAACTGGAGTTTATACCCCTTGGTCTGTGATGATTGGATGTTGCATCTCTGTGAGAACACACCCCGCTGGATTGGGTGTTCAGATCAGCTGTGAGTTAGCTGAAGCTAATGATTCATCAGGAGAGTAATTCTGCAATGCACTGCTGATTGCTGGCTGGGCTCAGTAGTGCACCGGGAGTAAATGCTGTTAACTAGAAGCACTGTGTATTCCAGGCTGCAGTAGACTGAAAACTGGAACTGAACTGAACTGCTGGAACCTGTAGTTCCACAGTAAGTAATGCGATGGAGAATGCAGATTCCTGACAACAGGTTCCCTGACTTGACCATTTTCCTTGGAAGCTTTTTCCCTGTGTGACTGCTCCCCAGCCTCGGAGACTTGCATCCGTGGTTACTAGGACCCAGTCCTGAATCTCGAACCTGCGTCCCTCTAATAGGTGAGAACTGTGTAGCCACCACAGGCCCTGTGTGACTGCTCCCCAGCCTTGGAGACTTGCATCCGTGGTTACTAGGACCCAGTCCTGAATCTCGAACCTGCGTCCCTCTAATAGGTGAGAACTGTGTAGCCACCACAGGAGCGAAATCCTGGCTATGGAGAACAGGATTATCTTCTGGTGCATGTGTAGGTGGGATCCGGACCACTTGTCCAACAGGTCCCACTGGAATACTCTGGCATGGAATCGGTCAAACTGTATGGCCTCGTAGGCCGCTACCATCTTTCCCAACAACCGAATGCATTGACACTCTTGTTAGTTACAAAATCTGTTTGACCATTCTCCGGATTTCCAGAGCCTTTTCTACTGGAAGAAATACCCTCTGTACTTCTGTGTCCAGTATCATCCCCAGAAAGGACAATCTTGTCGTCTGTTCCTACTGCGACTTTGAAAAATTCATTATCCAACCGTGTTGTTGGAGTACTGACAGGGAGAGTGCAATGTTCTGCACCAACCGTTCCCTGGATCTCACTTTTATCAGGAGATCGTCCAGGTAAGGAATTATATTGACTCCTTGTTGTCGAATAAGGACCATCATCTCTGCCATCACCTTGGTTAATACCCTCGGTCCAAACGGCAACGTCTGGAACTGGTAATGGCAATCCTGTAATGCGAATCTCAGATAAGCTTGATGAGGAGGATAAATGGGAACATGTAAGTAAGCATCTTTTATGTCTGCTGACACCACGAAGTCTCCCTCCTCCAGACTAGAAATCACTGCCCTCAGAGATTCCATCTTGAACTTGAACCTTTTCAGGTAGAGATTCAGAGATTTCAGGTTTCAAATTGGTCTGACCGAGCCGTCCGGCTTCGGAACTACAAAGAGGCTTGAATAAAACCCTTCTCTCTGTTGTGACAAGGGTACAAGGACAATGACTTGATCCTGACATAATTTTTGAATTGCAGCTGTTACTACTTCTCTGTCCGGAATAGAAGCTGGCAAGGTCGATTGGAAAAATCGGCATGGGTTGACGTCTTGAAACTCCAGTTTGTATCCATGGGACACTATTTGCAAGACCCATGGGTCCAGGCCAGATTGAACCCAGAGCTGACTGAAAAGTTTCAGACGTGCTCCCACCCGAGCAGACTCCCGCAAGGGAGCCCAGCGTCATGCTGCAGATTTGGCAGAAGCAGGGGTTGATTTCTGCTCCTGTGATCCTGGAGACGCTGTGGACTTTTTTCCTCTTTCCCTCCCTCTACCTGCAAAGAAAGGGGAACCTTTACCCTTTTTGTATCTGTTGGGCCGAAAGGACTGCATCTGAGAGTGATGTGTCTTTTTTTCGCCGGCGCAGGAGCATAAGGCAAGAATGTCGACTTACCTGCGGTAGTCGCAGAGACTAAAGCATCCAGCCCATCTCCAAACAAGGCCTCACCTTTATACGGGAGAGCCTCCATATTTCTTTTGGAATCTGTGTCAGCATTCCATTTGCGAATCCACAACGCCCTCCGAGCTGAGACTGCCATGGTAGCGGCTTTTGAACCCAAAAGCCTAATATCTTTCATGGCTTCTAGCATGTATTCAGCAGCGTCTTTGATATGACCTAACGTTAAGGAGTATCTCGTCTCTATCGTGTCAATTTCAGATGACAAGTTGTCTGACCATTTTTCGATAGCACTACTCACCCACGCACAAGCAATGGTGGGCCTGAGCAGCGTACCATTGGCCACATAAATAGAATTTAACGTAGTCTCCAACTTGCGGTCTGCCGGCTCCTTTAGTGAAGCCATCCCAGGTGCAGGGAGAATCACCTTTTTAGTAGAGATGAGCGGGTTCGGTTCCTCGGAATCCGAACCCGCCCGAACTTCAGGTTTTTTTACACGGGGCCGAGCGACTTGGATCTTCCCGCCTTGCTCGGTTAACCCGAGCGCGCCCGAACGTCATCATCCCGCTGTCGGATTCTCGCGAGGCTCGGATTCTATCGCGAGACTCGGATTCTATATATGGAGCCGCGCGTCACCGCCATTTTCACACGTGCATTGAGATTGATAGGGAGAGGACGTGGCTGGCGTCCTCTCCGTTTATAGAGAAGAGAGTGAGACTAGAGTAGAGAGAGACACAGTATTTACTTTAGTAATTTTGGGGAGCATTAGGAGGAGTACTACTACTTGCTGAAGTGATAGTGTGACTGTATATCTGACTTGTGGGGGAGACAGTGGGGAGCAGTTAGAGTCTGAGAGCAGGAGTACATATTTTAACGTACAGTGCACACTTTTGCTGCCAGAGTGCCACACTGCCATTGTGACCACACTGACCACCAGTATATATTGTGATTGTCTGCTTAGGAGTACTACTTGCAAGTTGCTGATGGTGTGACCAGTGACCTGACCATCAGTTTAATTAATCACCACCAGTTTAATATATATATATATATATATATATATATATATATATATATATAATTGTATATAATATATATATAATTGTATACCACCTACCCGTGTTTTTTTTTTTTTTTTTTTTTTCTTCTTGATACATACTACTATAGTAGCTTACTGTAGCAGTCTGCGGTGCTGCTGAGCTGACAGTGTCCAGCAGGTCTGTCATCAGTCATTACATAATAAATATATATACCTGTCCGGCTGCAGTACTAGTGATATTATATATATATATATATATTAATTTCATCTCATTATCATCCAGTCTATATTAGCAGCAGACACAGTACGGTAGTCCACGGCTGTAGCTACCTCTGTGTCGGCAGTCGCTCGTCCATCCATAATTGTATACCACCTACCCGTGGTTTTTTTTTCTTTCTTCTTGATACATACTACTATAGTAGCTTACTGTAGCAGTCTGCGGTGCTGCTGAGCTGACAGTGTCCAGCAGGTCCATCATCAGTCATTACATAATAAATATATATACCTGTCCGGCTGCAGTACTAGTGATATTATATATATATATATATATATATATATATATATATATATATATACATTTCATCTCATTATCATCCAGTCTATATTAGCAGCAGACACAGTACGGTAGTCCACGGCTGTAGCTACCTCTGTGTCGGCAGTCGCTCGTCCATCCATAAGTATACTAGTATCCATCCATCTCCATTGTTTACCTGAGGTGCCTTTTAGTTGTTCCAAAATTAGGGAAAGATCAAGATCCACTTCCACCTCGTGCTGAAGCTGCTGACTAGTCCTGGCCGAGACGATGAAATGCCAGCAACGTCGTCTGCCAAGGCCGATGCCCAATGTCATAGTACAGAGCATGTAAAATCCAAAACGCCAAATATCAGTAAAAAAAGGACTCCAAAATCTAAAATAAAATTGTCGGAGGAGAAGCGTAAACTTGCCAATATGCCATTTACCACACGGAGTGGCAAGGAACGGCTGAGGCCCTGGCCTATGTTCATGGCTAGTGGTTCAGCTTCACATGAGGATGGAAGCACTCAGCCTCTCGCTAGAAAAATGAAAAGACTCAAGCTGGCAAAAGCACCGCAAAGAACTGTGCGTTCTTCGAAATCCCAAATCCACAAGGAGAGCCCAATTGTGTCGGTTGCGATGCCTGACCTTCCCAACACTGGACGTGAAGAGCATGCGCCTTCCACCATTTGCACGCCCCCTGCAAGTGCTGGAAGGAGCACCCGCAGTCCAGTTCCTGATAGTCAGATTGAAGATGTCAGTGTTGAAGTACACCAGGATGAGGAGGATATGGGTGTTGCTGGCGCTGGGGAGGAAATTGACAAGGAGGATTCTGATGGTGAGGTGGTTTGTTTAAGTCAGGCACCCGGGGAGACACCTGTTGTCCGTGGGAGGAATATGGCCGTTGACATGCCTGGTGAAAATACCAAAAAAATCAGCTCTTCGGTGTGGAAGTATTTCAACAGAAATGCGGACAACATTTGTCAAGCCGTGTGTTGCCTTTGTCAAGCTGTAATAAGTAGGGGTAAGGACGTTAACCACCTCGAACATCCTCCCTTATACGTCACCTGCAGCGCATTCATAATAAGTCAGTGACAAGTTCAAAAACTTTGGGCGACAGCGGAAGCAGTCCACTGACCAGTAAATCCCTTCCTCTTGTAACCAAGCTCACGCAAACCACCCCACCAACTCCCTCAGTGTCAATTTCCTCCTTCCCCAGGAATGCCAATAGTCCTGCAGGCCATGTCACTGGCAATTCTGACGATTCCTCTCCTGCCTGGGATTCCTCCGATGCATCCTTGAGTGTAACGCCTACTGCTGCTGGCGCTGCTGTTGTTGCTGCTGGGAGTCGATGGTCATCCCAGAGGGGAAATCGTAAGACCACTTTTACTACTTCCACCAAGCAATTGACTGTCCAACAGTCCTTTGCGAGGAAGATGAAATATCACAGCAGTCATCCTGCTGCAAAGCGGATAACTGAGGCCTTGACAACTATGTTGGTGTTAGACGTGCGTCCGGTATCCGCCGTTAGTTCACAGGGAACTAGACAATTTCTTGAGGTAGTGTGCCCCCGTTACCAAATACCATCTAGGTTCCACTTCTCTAGGCAGGCGATACCGAGAATGTACACGGACGTCAGAAAAAGACTCACCAGTGTCCTAAAAAATGCAGTTGTACCCAATGTCCACTTAACCACGGACATGTGGACAAGTGGAGCAGGGCAGGGTCAGGACTATGACTGTGACAGCCCACTGGGTAGATGTATGGACTCCCGCCGCAAGAAAAGCAGCGGCGGCACCAGTAGCAGCATCTCGCAAACGCCAACTCTTTCCTAGGCAGGCTACGCTTTGTATCACCGGTTTCCAGAATACGCACACAGCTGAAAACCTCTTACGGCAACTGAGGAAGATCATCGCGGAATGGCTTACCCCAATTGGACTCTCCTGTGGATTTGTGGCATCGGACAACGCCAGCAATATTGTGTGTGCATTAAATATGGGCAAATTCCAGCACGTCCCATGTTTTGCACATACCTTGAATTTGGTGGTGCAGAATTTTTAAAAAAACGACAGGGGCGTGCAAGAGATGCTGTCGGTGGCCAGAAGAATTGCGGGACACTTTCGGCGTACAGGCACCACGTACAGAAGACTGGAGCAACACCAAAAACGCCTGAACCTGCCCTGCCATCATCTGAAGCAAGAAGTGGTAACGAGGTGGAATTCAACCCTATATATGCTTCAGAGGTTGGAGGAGCAGCAAAAGGCCATTCAAGCCTATACAATTCAGCACGATATAGGAGGTGGAATGCACCTGTCTCAAGCGCAGTGGAGAATGATTTCAACGTTGTGCGAGGTTCTGCTGCCCTTTGAACTTGCCACACGTGAAGTCAGTTCAGACACTGCCAGCCTGAGTCAGGTCATTCCCCTCATCAGGCTTTTGCAGAAGAAGCTGGAGACATTGAAGGAGGAGCTAACACGGAGCGATTCCGCTAGGCATGTGGGACTTGTGGATGGAGCCCTTAATTCGCTTAACAAGGATTCACGGGTGGTCAATCTGTTGAAATCCGAGCACTACATTTTGGCCACCGTGCTCGATCCTAGATTTAAAACCTACCTTGGATCTCTCTTTCCGGCAGACACAAGTCTGCTGGGGTTCAAAGACCTGCTGGTGAGAAAATTGTCAAGTCAAGCGGAACGCGACCTGTCAACATCTCCTCCTTCACATTCTCCCGCAACTGGGGGTGCGAGGAAAAGGCTCAGAATTCCGAGCCCACCCGCTGGCGGTGATGCAGGGCAGTCTGGAGCGACTGCTGATGCTGACATCTGGTCCGGACTGAAGGACCTGACAACGATTACGGACATGTCGTCTACTGTCACTGCATATGATTCTCTCCCCATTGAAAGAATGGTGGAGGATTATATGAGTGACCGCATCCAAGTAGGCACGTCACACAGTCCGTACTTATACTGGCAGGAAAAAGAGGCAATTTGGAGGCCCTTGCACAAACTGGCTTTATTCTACCTAAGTTGCCCTCCCACAAGTGTGTACTCCGAAAGAGTGTTTAGTGCCGCCGCTCACCTTGTCAGCAATCGGCGTACGAGGTTACTTCCAGAAAATGTGGAGAAGATGATGTTCATTAAAATGAATTATAATCAATTCCTCCGTGGAGACATTGACCAGCAGCAATTGCCTCCACAAAGTACACAGGGAGCTGAGATGGTGGATTCCAGTGGGGACGAATTGATAATCTGTGAGGAGGGGGATGTACACGGTGATATATCGGAGGATGATGATGAGGTGGACATCTTGCCTCTGTAGAGTCAGTTTGTGCAAGGAGAGATTAATTGCTTCTTTTTTGGTGGGGGTCCAAACCAACCCGTCATTTCAGTCACAGTCGTGTGGCAGACCCTGTCACTGAAATGATGGGTTGGTTAAAGTGTGCATGTCCTGTTTATACAACATAAGGGTGGGTGGGAGGGCCCAAGGACAATTCCATCTTGCACCTCTTTTTTCTTTTTTTCTTCTTTGCGTCATGTGCTGTTTGGGGAGTGTTTTTTGGAAGGGCCATCCTGCGTGACACTGCAGTGCCACTCCTAGATGGGCCAGGTGTTTGTGTCGGCCACTAGGGTCGCTTATCTTACTCACACAGCTACCTCATTGCGCCTCTTTTTTTCTTCTTTGCGTCATGTGCTGTTTGGGGAGTGTTTTTTGGAAGGGCCATCCTGCGTGACACTGCAGTGCCACTCCTAGATGGGCCAGGTGTTTGTGTCGGCCACTAGGGTCGCTTATCTTACTCACACAGCTACCTCATTGCGCCTCTTTTTTTCTTTGCGTCATGTGCTGTTTGGGGAGTGTTTTTTGGAAGGGCCATCCTGCGTGACACTGCAGTGCCACTCCTAGATGGGCCAGGTGTTTGTGTCGGCCACTAGGGTCGCTTATCTTACTCACACAGCTACCTCATTGCGCCTCTTTTTTTCTTTGCGTCATGTGCTGTTTGGGGAGTGTTTTTTGGAAGGGCCATCCTGCGTGACACTGCAGTGCCACTCCTAGATGGGCCAGGTGTTTGTGTCGGCCACTAGGGTCGCTTAGCTTAGTCATCCAGTGACCTCGGTGCAAATTTTAGGACTAAAAATAATATTGTGAGGTGTGAGGTATTCAGAATAGACTGAAAATGAGTGAAAATTATGGTTTTTGAGGTTAATAATACTTTGGGGTAAAAATGACCCCCAAATTCTATGATTTAAGCTGTTTTTTAGTGTTTTTTGAAAAAAACACCCGAATCCAAAACACACCCGAATCCGACAAAAAAAATTCGGTGAGGTTTTGCCAAAACGCGGTCGAACCCAAAACACGGCCGCGGAACCGAACCCAAAACCAAAACACAAAACCCGAAAAATTTCAAGTGCACATCTCTACTTTTTAGTTAATCGTGACATGGCACTGTCTAAAACTGGGGGTGACTCCCACCTTTTCCTGTCCTCTGCCGGGAAAGGATAAGCAACCTGAATTCTCTTGGGGATCTGAAATTTCTTTTCAGGGTTTGCCCAAACTCCCTCAGAGAGAGTATTTAGCTCGTGAGAAGGAGGGAAAGTTACATTAATTTTCTTTTCCTTATAAAAAATAAGCCTTCTCCTGAGGTAAAGGAGGGGCTTCCGTAACTTCCAAGACCTCCTTTATAGCAACAAACATGTATTGAATGCTTTTTGCCAATTTAGGATCTATTCCCCTGGAATCACTAGTGTCGATACAGGAATCAGAGTCCGTGTCGGTATCAGTTTGTACTATTTGTGCAAATGGTCTCCTATGTGACCCAGAGGGGTCTCCTGTGGATGAAAAGGCAGAACTATGAAAAAATCACATCTTCCACTGATTTTCTCCAGTTTTCTGCATGAGACTCAGACTTATCCAATCTCTTAGTGATATGATTCACACTATCACGTAATTCTTTCACCCATTCAGGCTCGTGGTGTGCCGGCAGCGCCACCACATTACAACTCTGGCCCTCATTCCGAGTTGTTCGCTCGCTGCTATTTTTAGCAGAATTGCTAATAGGCTAAAATCCGGCAGTTCTGCGCATGCGAATGCACAGCAGGGCGCATGCGCTAAGTATTTTTACACAAAACTATGCTATTTTACTCACGGGCGAACAAAGCTTTTCAATTGCTCTGCTGATTGTAGTGTGATTGACAGGAAGTGGGTGTTTCTGGGCGGAAACTGGCTGTTTTCAGGGAGTGTGCTAAAAACGCAGGCATGCCAGGTAAAAACGCAGGAGTGACTGGAGAAACGGAGGAGTGGCTGGCCGGACGCTGGGCGTGTTTGTGACTTCAAACCAGGAACTAAACGGACTGAGGTGATCGCAATCTAGGAGTAGGTCTGGAGCTACTCAGAAACTGCAAGGAAATACTTAATAGCAGAATTGCTAATCTTTCGTTAGCAATTCTGCTATGCTAAGATACACTCCCAGAGGGCGGCGGCTTTGCGTTTGCATTTCTGCTAAAAGTAGCTAGCGAGCGAACAACTCGGAATGACCACCTCTGTGTCCCTAAAATGGCTCCCACAACCACACCACAGACACTCTGGGACTTATAGGGGACAGACCCACAGTAAAATCTGTCAGAAGGACACAGAAAGGATTTGCCAGTTCACAACTCAGCGCTAGTGATAAAAACCCTGTGTAACACAAAATGCCCACAGACCTGTAGCGCTTTTATAATGATAAATTCACAATACAGCACCTATTTACACTGTGCCCCCCCTGTTTTGCACCCTGATACTTGGTTCAGAAGTGGAGGAGGACCAGAGTTCTTCTCTGCAGCTTGCTAGGAGAAAATATGGCGCTGAGCAGTGTGCTGGCTGACTGAGGAGGAAGCCCTGCCCCCGTAATGGCGCGTTTCCCCTCAGAAAATTCAATACTATTTTTTTATACTGGCTGGAGTAGGACCGTGCCTCAGCATCTTATGTTCCCTTATTAGCCAGTTTTGAGTATGTTTCATGCTGCCCAGGGCGCACCCCCCCACCCCCCCGCGCGCCCTGCACCCTGCTGTGCCTGTGTTGATGGGTAGCATGGCCCGCAGCGTTCCCGCCCGCTGCGCGGTACCTTTTAGCCATTACGATGACTGAAGATCCTCTTCTGTAGACTCACCTGTCTTCTGACTTCTGGCTCTGTGAGGGGGGTGACGGCGTGCTGTGGGAGTGAGCGCATAGCCGCAGCTAGTGTTCAGTACCCTTCATGAGCTAATGGTGTCCTGTCAGCCAGAAGCAGAGCCATGAAACTATTCAGGAAGTTGGTTCCTACTTCTGCCCCCTAAGTCCCACGAAGCAGGGAGACTGTTGCCAGCAGTCCTCCCTGAAAATAAAAAACCTAACAAAGTCTTTCAGAGAAACTCAGTAGAGGTCCTCTGGAGTGCATCCAGTCTGCCTGGGCACATTTTCTAAACTAAGGTCTGGAGGAGGGGCATAGAGGGAGGAGCCAGTTCACACCCTAGAAAAGTCTTAAAGTGCCCATGGCTCCTGCGGAACCGTCTATACCCCATGGTACTGAAGTGGACCCCAGCATCCTCTAGGACGTATGAGAAACTTAGCAAATGTGTTTGCCCCTGACCAAGTAGCTGCTTGGCAAATTTGCAACGCTGAGACACCCCGGCAGCCGCCCAGGAAGAACACACTTTCTCTGGCTGGGTCCACAGGATTATCCACAGGATAACATTGGGATATGGTTGAGTGACAGCGGAAATGGCACCAACACGGTCACGAGCTTTCTGGCCTCCCAGGATGCATCGGGGCCTTCACCATATAGTCCCGCCCACTAACTCATTCAAATCATTTTTTTGCTTGGTGCGGCAGGAAGCCGCATGGTCACAGGGCTGCTGTAGTAAAGCAGCCTCAAGCTTTTTATTATTTTATTTTTATAGACTTACTATATATTTTTTGTGAGCGACTTTTCTTAACAGCGTCTTAAACGCATACTAGAAAGAGTCACTCCAACAGCCCCCCACCGGGTCGCAACAACGCTTACCTTCGCGGTATTAGTGCTGTCTCGACGGGCGTCTGTGTCAGATGTTCTAGCAGGTCCAGCAGACGTAACCAGGCTGTGGCCGGAGCATGTGGGGACGGTAAGTCTATGGATTTCCTCTTACTAGAGGGGTCAGGACACAGCTACACTGATTTGGTGGAGACTTCAAACAGTGTGTTGATGCGCCGAACATCTCGAGTGCGACAGCGCTATGCTCCAGGGATCATAGGCGCCAGGACTAGGTGGAGGCCGCGATCCTTAGAGTTTAAGTCAACAGGGGGATTCAGATGCTCTCCTGGCCGCCCCTCCTCCGAGTTCATGACCAGTTCCCGCATTTCTCTCGTCCATGAATTGAATGACCTCACTTCCGGCTCAGACGCTACCACGAGGGTACTCGGTCGCAGCTTAGACGCTGCGGTTGTGTACACTAGAAATCCCGCCTAGACCGAGTTGCAGGCCTTAGCGTCTGCATACACGTGGAAGTCGCTGAGCGTCCGTGTCCGTCAGTGAGCGACCGTGTCCGTTATCAGTTATCAAGAGCGGTAGTGTACATCAGTAGCGTCTGAATCCACTCAGCGTCTTACGAGCGTATTTGCTTGGATATGGAAGTGTGGTGGGTCTCCCTGTATCCCGCTCTCCGGAGGCAGGGTATACAGTACTAAAAATTCTCTCTACTACTTAGTATAAATTGTTAATTTTTAGTACCTAGTGCGTATGAGACCTATATATTACTGTGTTTTCTGCATGTTATGTTGAAAAAGAACCAGTTAAAAACAGAAGTACAATTTTCCTACTTATGTATAAGTTGTTATGGGGGCTGTATTCTCATATGACAATGGCCCTCATTCCGAGTTGTTCGCTCGCAAGGCGATTTTAGCAGTATTGCACACGCTAAGCCGCCGCCTACTGGGAGTGAATCTTAGCTTCTTAAAATTGCGAACGAAAGATTCGCAATATTGCGATTACACATCTCGTAGCAGTTTCAGAGTAGCTTCAGACTTACTCGGCATCTGCGATCAGTTCAGTGCTTATCGTTCCTGGTTTGACGTCACAAACACACCCAGCGTTCGCCCAGACACTCCTCCGTTTCTCCAGCCACTCCCGCGTTTTTTCCGGAAACGGTAGCGTTTTTTCCCACACGCCCATAAAACGGCCTGTTTCCGCCCAGTAACACCCATTTCCTGTCAATCACACTACGATCGCCTGAGCGAAGAAAAAGCCGTGAGTAAAAATCCAAACTTCATAGCAAATTTACTTGGCGCAGTCGCAGTGTGGACATTGCGCATGCGCACTAAGCGGAAAAACGCTGCGATGCGAAGAAATTTTCCGAGCGAACGACTCGGAATGACCTCCAATGTCTAATGCTTTAACATGTGACTGACTGCTAGTATGAGTGCTGACTTTTCTGTGTAACGCCAGTCCTGTTCTGACCCTCAGTTCAGGTGCACTGTGGTCAGATTGATCTCACTTCTATATACTCCTATATAGGTGATTTTCAGTCACAAATTGTGTAGTCATTAACAGATTATTACCATGTCTGTGAGTGACAAAAGTAACGAGGAGAATTTATCAAGCACTCCTACAGCCCTAACATGCTTATCTTGTAAGACAGGGTTAAATGATATGAACCAATTGGTCACTTATGAGGGTTTGTGTGCGAACTGTTTTGCTTTTCAGCAAAGTAAAAAACAGAAGTTGGTTCAACCACCAACAGAGCCACCATGGAATATGTTCGCAAAGACTCTATCTTCAATAGCGGACAGGTTAACTCCGGTAGCACCACCTCAAGGGTTAGGTTACACTATTAACCCATACATGCAGCTCCCTTCCTACGGCTTGGTTCCAGTAGCCTCTACAAGCAACCAAGGGACAGGTAAGACTAAGACAGATACGTCTATGTGGCAGACTACACAAGATGATACAACAGATGATGATACAGTATATTCAAATACTCCGTATGATGATCAGTCGCAGAGTTTTAGTTCAGAGGATGTAGCTGAACTTATAAATGCTGTGAAGGCTGTTCTCTCTTTGGAAGAGCCAGCCAAGACAGTGTTAAAATCTAAAGCACCTGTGTTTAAACGAACAAAATCAGTGAAAGCTGAATTCCCAGCGTCAGATGAGCTGACTGAAATGATGGATGAGTCTTGGGCTATGCCCAGTAAGAAATATAAGATTCCTAAAAGATGGGATTCTTATTATTCATTTCCAGCTGCGGATTGTTCGAAAAGAGAAGTTCCTCAAAAAAATAGGATTTTGGTACTTACCAGGTAAATCCTTTTCTTTGAATCCATAGGGGGCACTGGAGTACTCTTGGGATATGGACGGGCTTCTGTAGGAACAGCACTGAATATTTAAATTTAGAACACTCCACCCCTCCATATCCCCGAGCACCTCTCAGTGTTTTTTACTGAGCCGAACAGGAACTATAGAGATGTTGACAATGGAGTATTACATATAACATAACTGACAATAACGAAGTTAACACATAACGTTACTGACAACTAAACAGTTGACACCCTAACCAGCACTTGTAATTTGAACCAGTCGGTGAAAGTGTGTTACCATAAGATCCTCAGAACTAACCACAACTAGGTAAAACTGCTCTGGGTGGGCGTCCAGTGCCCCCTATGGATTCAAAGAAAAGGATTTACCTGGTAAGTACCAAAATCCTATTTTCTTTATCATCCACTAGGGGTCACTGGAGTACTCTTGGGACGTACCAAAGCTTCCCCCGTGGGCGGGAGAGCTGTTTGGCACTTGTAACACTAGACGGCCAAAGCTAGATGCTGATGCTGCAAACGTATCAAACTTGTAAAAGCGCACAAACGTGTGCACTGAAGACCATGTAGCCGCACGGCAAAGCTGCGTCGTAGAAGCCCCACGACCAGCTGCCCATGAAGTTCCCACAGAACGTGTGGAATGAGCGGTTACTGACGTAGGCGGTTGTAACCTAGCATGAAGGTAAGCCTGACGTATGGTCAGTTTTATCCATCTGGATAAAGTTTGTTTAGATGCTGGCCAACCTATCTTGGCAGCATCATAGAGAACAAATAACGTATCCGTCTTACGAACTGAAGACGTTCGGGATACATAAACGCGTAATGCGCGTACCACATCCAGAGTTCCAGAATGTGCTGTCAACACAGGAACTACTATTGGTTGATTGATGTGAAAAGATGACACTACCTTTGGTAAGAAGGCGGGATTCGTCCGAAGTTCCGCTCTGTCATCATGAAACACCAAATACGGTGCCTTGCATGACAAGGCACCCAAATCCGAAACACGCCTTGCCGAAGCTAAGGCTAGAAGAAAAATTGTTTTCCAAGTGAGAAACTTTATATCCACTTGCTGTAAGGGTTCAAAATATGAAGACTGGAAGAACTCTAAAACCAGATTCAAGTCCCATGGCGCTGTAGGTGGAATGAATGGAGGCTGTACTCTGAGGACACCTTGGAAAAAAGTGCGTATAGACGGCAATAGAGCCAATCGTCTTTGAAAGTAAATTGACAAAGCAGATACCTGCACCTTTAGTGTAGATAAACGCAGACCTCCATCTAACCCTGTTTGTAGAAACAACAAAAGGCGGCATAACTTGAAAGATGATGTCGGGAATTTCCGAGCTTCACACCAACCTATATAGGCACGCCATATTCTGTAATAATGAGCTGCCGTAACCGGCTTCCTAGCTCGTAACATGGTTGGTATAACTGAATCTGGGATGCCCTCCCTTTTTAAGAGGGCGGTCTCAACAGCCACCCCGTCAAACGCAGCCGCGCTAAATCGGGGTAAAGGAATGGACCCTGTTGTAACAGGTCTGGACGTAGCGGGAGCGGCCAAGGATCGTCTGCGAGTAATCCTCGGAGATCCGAGTACCAAGCTCTCCGAGGCCAATGAGGCGCCACTAGTATGACTGTGACCGACTCTCTTTTGATTCGTTTTAGCACCAGAGGGAGCAACGGAAACGGTGGAAACAGATACACAAGACTGTACGGCCACTCGACCGTGAGAGCATCCACCGCCACTGCCTTTGGATCTCTTGTTCTGGACACATACTGGAATGTCTGGTGATTGTGTCGAGACGCCATCAGGTCCACCTGAGGATAACCCCATCGCTGAACCAACATGTGAAACACTTCTGGATTTAATGCCCATTCGCCTGGATGAAAATCCCGACGACTGAGATAATCCGCCTCCCAGTTGTCCACTCCCGGAATGAACACGGCCGACAATATCACCTGGTGGCATTCCGCCCAATTGAGGATTCGAGCTACTTCCCGCATTGCCATGCGGCTTCTCGTTCCTCCTTGTTTGTTGATGTATGCGACCGCCGTCGCATTGTCCGACTGCACTTGGACAGGTTGAGAGCGAAGCATGTGCACTGCTTGTCGTAGCGCATTGTAAATTGCGCGGAGTTCTAGAACATTTATAGACAGCAATTTCTCGTGATCCGCCCAGAGACCCTGGAGCTGACAATTTTGAATTACCGCTCCCCAACCTCTGAGACTGGCGTCCGTAGTTAGAATTATCAAATTCCAACCTCCGAACCGTCTTCCTGCGGTTAAATTGTGTTCCTTGAGCCACCAGAGCAGAGATACTCTTGCTGTTGGCGACAACCTCACCCTGTGGTGAATCTGCAGATGCGAGCCCGACCACTGGGCAAGCACATTCAGTTGAAATGGACGAGAGTGAAATCTTCCGAACTGAAGCGCCTTGAAAGCTGCCACCATTGTGCCTAAGAGGCGAATGCACAAATGTACCGACACTGTGCGTGGCTTGAGCACTAATTGTACTAGATGGCGTAGCATTTGTACTTTCTGCTGTGGTAGGTAAATTCTTTGATTGACCGTATCGAGAATCATACCTAGGAACTGAAGGCGTTGAGACGGAATTAGATGTGATTTCTTGAAGTTGACAATCCAACCGTGGTGAACCAGTACATTGTATGTTAGCAGCGCATGTTGGAGAAGTATCTGTTGAGACGGAGCTTTGATGAGCAGATCGTCTAAATACGGAACTATTGTCACTCCCAGGGATCTGAGGTGAGCTATCATCACAGACATCACTTTGGTGAATACCCGCGGCGCTGATGACAGGCCAAACGGTAGAGCCTGAAACTGGTAATGGTTCTGGCGTATTGCAAACCGTAAGAATTTCTGATGAGGCTGCCAAATTGGAATGTGTAAGTACGCATCCTTGAGGTCTAGCGCAATCATAAACTCCTTTGCCTCTAACCCCGCAATCACCGAACGTAGAGACTCCATCTTGAATCTGTTGTAAGTTACGTACTGATTGAGCCCCTTTAAGTTCAATATTGGTCTGACTGAGCCATCCGGCTTCGGGACCACAAACAGACTTGAATAATAACCCTGACCCTGTTGGTGTACAGGGACCGGAATCAACACTGCCGAATCCAGTAGGGACTGAATGGCAATTTGCAAAACCGTCCTCTTGTCGTCCGACAGAGGCAATCCTGTCTTGAAAAACCGCAGAGGCGGAAGACAGTCGAACTCTATTTTGTAACCTTTTAACACTAAATTGCGGATCCAGCCATCCGCGGATGTGTGGAACCACGCCACATGGAACGTCTGAAGGCGTGCTCCCACAATTGGAGAACCGAGATGGGCTGGTAGCCCGTCATGCCACTGGCTTGTCGGTAACCTTAGCGTCTTGGCGAGTTGTGTTGGTTTGATGGAAACCACGTCCGCGACCACGTCTAGCAGGCGTGGCTGATCCTCTGCCACGTCCTCGAAAGGGCTGAGGTCTAAAGGATTTGAACGAAGGTCCAGCGTACCTTCTTCTTGGAACCGGTGGAGGCAATGGTAAGAAAACAGACTTACCTCCCGTAGCCTCCGCAATCCATGCGTCCAATTCTGGACCAAACAACTTCTTGCCATCGTAAGGCAACGCCTCTATACTTCGTTTGACCTCTGCCTCCGCATGATAAGTACGCAGGTAGAGTGCTCGTCGTGCCGTAACTAGCGACGATGAAATACGAGAAGTGAGCTGACAGACGTCAGTAGACGCTGTACAGAGATACTCTACAGCCTCAATCATTTGATTTACAAGAATTATCAGGTTTTCGTCATGTAAATCAGATTTGAGTTCTGTAAGCCATATTATGAGCGCCTTAGTGACCCAAATGCCAACCAATCCAGGTCTCAGCATCACACCTGCTGCTACATACATGGATTTTAGCATAGTTTCTATCTTGCGATCTGAAGGATCCTTAAGCGTAGTAGCTGCTGGCACTGGTATGGTTAATTTCTTGGTAAGCTTGGATACTGACGAATCAACTATTGGTGGATTCTCCCATGTACACGTTACCGAGTCTGGAAACGGATAACTAGACATAAATCTGCGAGGTATAGAAAACCGTTTATCTGGATTCTGTCGTGTTTCTACTAACATCTGATTTAGAGAATCCGACACAGGAAAACTTATTGGCGTCTTCCGTCGTTTAGTAAATACGACCTGATCATTTGTGAGAGGCTCCTCAGTTTCAGGAAACCTCAGAGACTGACGTACCGCTCTGATGAGATCATCAATGCCGGAACTGTTAACATCCTCGCCATCTGACTCCACTTCGCCCTCCTCACCCTCATGTTCCGTGAGGTCTGGCATGGAATCGTCAGAATGCAACATAGCAGACACTGGAAAATCATAAGACATATGAAATTTATCGCGTTTACCCAAAATGGATTTGGACCTTACGCAAGGCTGAGACGCCTACGGTAGTTCTGGCGGTCTCACCCTAGACTCAGATCTTACCGTTTCCCGCTCCTGACGAGCGGCGGTCAATTCTGATTGTAACCTATCCAGTACATTTACTAACATACCCCACGGAGGGTCCGGTGAGGAAATTGGTTGTAAAACAGGAGCAGAAATGGTATTCTGAACCGAATTCACAAAACATACTGTACATGTGGTAGATCCATCCGGTAATACACTGTTACAGACTTTGCAATTATGCTTTTTCGTTTTTGCTGGTGCCTTACTCATTATGGCGACAGACAATACAATACACAAACACAGACACTTGCACGACTCAGTAAAATAGCATTAAGGTGTCTCTGTATATAAAACTGGCCAAATGCAGTACACGTGGCCAGTACTCTGAAATGTGATCCCAAATTCCCACTAACACCCCTGCGCCTCCGGTGGAGTAGAGATGTAGGACAGGAACGTTCTGGAATCACAGCATGAAGACACAGAAACATGGTTAAAATGGCTGCCATGCTTATACATATGATCACAGTGCAGTTTCATACTGATATTATTAACAGCCTGTGTATTATTATAAAAACTCCTCCCTGGCAGTATAACATCATGATATATATGTGCTATACTATCCCCAGCCTGTTGCTGCTGTCTTCCCCCCCCCCCTCGCATCTGCTCCATAGCTTGCAGTGTGGGCTGGGCAGCGGCACCCCGGGCCCTGGGAACGCGTGTCAGCGCTATGGGACCCGGGCAGCAGCGTTGAAGAGGCGGCCGGAAGTTGTGGGAGAAGCGGCGGGCGGACCCGTTGAGAGACTTACGGGTACCCTGTGGGAAGCGCCAGAGCAGCGGGAGAAGCGGCGACCGGACCCTTCAAAGACGCGGGAGCAGTGTAGTACAGTGGCGCTATGTTCCCCGGCGGCCGGCCGCAGCATACAGCAAAAGCCACCAGCGCCTTCCCCACACGTCGGGGCGGCAGCGGAAGCTGACCGCCTCCGTTCTACCCCCTCACATACCTGATTATGCGTCTGTCATGAGGCTCCGACGGGGCTTCTTAGTAAGCGCCGGCCAGCCTGTGCACACATGATTCTTCAAGTAATCGTGACTTCAGTCACAGAGCTGTTGCTACGTGTAGCACAGAAAAAACACTGAGAGGTGCTCGGGGATATGGAGGGGTGGAGTGTTCTAAATTTAAATATTCAGTGCTGTTCCTACGGAAGCCCGTCCATATCCCAAGAGTACTCCAGTGACCCCTAGTGGATGATAAAGAAAGTAGATGCACATGTTCTGCGACTTGTGCATAAATCTGCTTTACAACTGTCATCTACCTCACTAAATGATGTCACAGACAGAATGGTAGATAGCCTTTTGAAAAATATATTTTCTGTAGTAGGAGCAGTGGTAAGACCTGCTATGGCTTCGGCCTGGGTAGCAAAGGCAATGGGCGAATGGATAGAGGAACTAGAGAATGACATCTCTTCTCCTACTAGGGAGCAAGAGGATTGTTTTAGCCGTTTAAAACAATCTGCCCAATACTTGGAAGAAGCAGCAATTGATATAGGTGCAGTTGCTTCTAAAGCTTCAGCCTTGACAGTAGTCGCTCGCAGAGCAGTTTGGCTACGTACCTGGAAGGCAGATGTAGAATCCAAGAAGGAATTGGAAGCATTGCCTTTCGTTGGTAATATATTATTTGGAAAACCTTTATCGGATATCCTAGAATCAGAGGCTGAATCAAAGAAGGTCAGATTTCCGGCTACCTATAACCCTAAGTCCAAGGGTCTAAAATTTCGCTCTTTTCGTTGGCAAAGCAAAAGCTAAAGAGGAGCCTAAGCAACCCCAGTTTAAAACCAGGGATAGGAAGCAGTGGGCTAGCAAAAAGCCAGCTTCCAAGCCTGAACAGAAACAGTCAGTCTGAAGAGACGGGCCTCTGCCTGGAGGATTCCAGGGTTGGGGGCCGACTCCTTCATTTTGCACACATATGGCAACAGTCGACGACAGATGCTTGGGTGCAGAAGGTGGTATCTCAGGGGTATGGGTCCCCATTCAGGAGGCAGCCTCCTCAAAGATTTTTTTGCACCAGCCCATCTCGTATAGAGTCGAAGGCCATTGCCCTGCATGAAGCAGTCCAAAAATTACTGCAGTCAGGTGTGATTGTCCCAGTACCTCCATCACAAAGGGGACAGGGGTTTTACTCCAATCTATTTCTAATCCAGAAGCCAAATGTGTCATATCGACCAATTCTCAATCTGAAAATGTTGAACAAATACATTTGGATCCCGAAGTTCCACATGGAGACGTTACGCTCTATAATGTTGGCTATGGAACCGGGAGATTACATGGTATCTCTGGATGTACGGGTTGCTTACCTACATGTGCCTATAGCACTGTCGCATCAGTGCTACCTCAGGTTTGCCATCCTTCAGGAACATTTTCAGTTCCAGGCTTTGCCCTTCGGGCTAGCAACAGCAACCAGGGTTGTTATGGCAGCTTGTCTGCGCAAACAGGGGATAAGAATATTACCATACCTCGACGACCTGTTAATTTTAGCACATTCGCAAGATTTACTGTTGAGCCATCTTCAACAGACGATAGTTTGTTTACAGAGACACGGGTGGCTGATAAATTGGGAAAAGTCGTCTCTGAATCCGTCACAGTGGATGGTTCCTTTGGGGGCCAAATTGGATTCAGACATACAGAAAGTTCTCTTACCAGAGAAAAAGATAGTCAAGGTGCAGGTCATGACTCAGGAAGAATTGCACGCCCAGACAATGTCAGTCCATGCAGCAATGCAACTGTTGGGTCTGATGGTATAAACCTTCGACATGGTGGAATATGCGCAATTCCACTCCAGACTATTGCAGCACCTTATTCTGACCAAATGGAACGGAAATCATCAGACGATAAAAAAGCAGATGATAAAGTTTCCAGTAAACGTAAAAAGGTCTCTAGCGTGGTGGCTACAGACAGACCATTTAAACAAGGGGAGACCCTTTTGGATAAAAGAGTGGAAAAGTCCTGACAACAGATGCCAGCCTGCAAGGCTGGGGGGGGCGGTACTCGGAAGCCGGTGGTTCCAGGGAAAATGGACCGCAAGGGAAAGTCACCTCCCAATAAATCTGTTGGAAATAAGGGCCATTTACTTGGCTCTAGTTCAGGCAAAGGATAGTCTGCAAGGAAGACCAGTCCAGATTCGCTCAGACAATGCGACAGCAGTAGCATACCTCAATCATCAAGGAGGTACTCACAGCAAGAGACTGATGGAGGAAGTAATTCCCATTCTAAGATGGGCAGAACTCCATCTCCCAGCATTGTCAGCAGTATTTGTCCCAGGTGTACTGAACTGGAAAGCGGATTTTCTCAGTCGACACACCATTCAGGAAACCGAATGGGCATTACACCCAGAAGTGTTTCAGACACTAGTGAACAGATGGGGTCTACCAGAGAGAGACCTCATGGCGTCTCATCTAAACAACAAAGTTCCAAGGTACGGATCGAGAACAAAGGATCCCGGAGCGGTCCTTGTAGATGCACTGTCAGTAGAATGGAAATTTCATCTGGCATATCTGTTCCCTCCAATATCTGTTACCCAGAGTAGTGAGAAAAGTGAAGCAAGCAAAGGGAGAAATAATTCTAATAGCTCCAGCTTGGCCAAGAAGGCATTGGTACACAGATCTGCTAAGAATGTCAGGGGAAGCACCGATATTGCTCCCTCAACGTACAGATCTGCTAATGCAGGGTCCTTGTTGTCACAGCCATCTGGATCGCCTGTCTTTAACGGCGTGGCTGTTGAAACCTCTATCTTAGAAGCTAGTGGATTTTTGAGTCAAGTAATCCAAACTATGCTTAGAGCAAGAAAGCCTTCTTCGGCCCGTGTGTATCATAGAATATGGCAAGCCTATATTCATTGGTGTACTGGAAAAATTTGAATCCAAGATCTTTTAAAGTATCCAGGATTTTGGATTTCCTTCAAGCAGGATTGGATAAAGGTTTGAAAGTTGCTTCCTTGAGAGTTCAAGTATCAGCGTTAACTGTATAGTTTCAGCGAAAGATTGCTGATTTACAGGATGTACGTACTTTCTTTCAGGGAGTTGTACATATTCAACCTCCATTTGTTCCTCCTACAGATCCCTGGGATTTGAATTTAGTTCTTAAATTTCTCCAGGGTCCTCCGTTTGAACCACTTAGGAGAGCAGATCTTAAGTGGTTAACGGCTAAAGTGCTTTTTCTACTGGCAATGGCGTCAGCCAGAAGAGTGTCAGATTTAGGAGCGTTATCGTGTAAGTCTCCTTTCCTAACTTTTTTTCCAGACAGAGCAGTTCTCAGAACGAGATCTGGTTATCTTCCAAAGGTGGTTTCAAAGTTTCACCTCAATGAAGAGATTGTAGTCCCAGCTTTTCAGGTATCGGGACTATCTGCGGGAGAAGCGTCGCTGGACGTGGTCCGAGCTTTAAGAATCTACAAAGATCGTACTAGGGCCATCAGGAAAACAGAATCTCTCTTCATCCTCTATGGATTTCATAGAAGAGGATGGCCTGCTAGTAAACAGATGCTGGCGAGATGGCTCCGAATGGTAATATCAGAAGCTTATTCTAATGCAGATCTCCCTACGGCTAATGTCTCTGCACACTCCACACGTAAGGTAGGTCCTTCATGGACAGCACAAGGTGCTTCAGCAGAACAGATATGTAAGGCAGCCATATGGTCTTCCGTAAACACATACATCAGACATTATGCCTTGGATACTTTTGCCTCTCATGACGCAGACTTTGGGAGAAAGGTCCTCCTGTGTAATCAGGAGCGTCCCCACCACTAGAATCGGCTTTAGGAATCCCAGTGTTATCCTGTGGATAATCCTGTGGACCCAGCCAGAGAAATATACGTTATGGTAAGAACTTACCGTTGATAACGTGATTTCTCTTATGTCCACAGGTATCCACAGGGATCCCACCCTGACGCACCTGATTTGAGGATCTTGACAATCACTAAACCTCTTCCTTCTTGTATGGAAGGGTGTGCATGTGTGTTCTTATCGCCTAAACAGGTCTCTACCTGATGCTCCTGCCTAAATCGCTGTGGAAAGAACTGTTTTGACTGAGTCAGTGGGCGGGACTATATGGTGAAGGCCCCGATGCATCCTGGGAGGCCAGAAAGCTCATGACCGTGTTGGTGCCATTTCCGCTGTCGCTCAACCATATCCCAATGTTATCCTGTGGATACCTGTGGACATAAGAGAAATCGCGTTATCAACGGTAAGTTCTTACCATAATGTATATTTCCTTGTAGAGTGGGCCTTTACCGAACTCGGTAACGGCAATTCTGCCGTGGAATAAGCGTGCTGAATGGTACCTCTGATCCAGCGCGCAATAGTCTGCTTAGAAGCAGGACCCCCAATCTTGTTGGGGTCATAGAGGACAAACAAAGATTCTGTTTTCCATATCCGAGCCGTTCTTGCAACATAAGTCCTCAACGCTCTGACGACATCCAAGGACTTTGAAACGGCTGAGGTGTCAGAAGCCACTGGCACCACCACAGGTTGGTTGATATGGAAATAAGACACAACCTTTGGAAGAAAATGCTGACACGTCCGCAGTTCAGCTCTATCTTGATGAAAAATCAAATAAGGACTCTTGTGTGACAGAGCCCCTAATTCAGACACTCGTCTGCCTGAGGCCAAGGCCAACAGCATGACCACTTTCCAAGTGAGAAACTTCAACTCTACCTCTTGTAGAGGCTCAAACCAGTCCGATTTAAGGAACTGCAACACCACATTAAGATCCCATTGCGCCGCAGGAGGCACAAAGAGAGGTTGGATGCACAGAACCCCCTTCATGAATGTCTGGACCTCAGGAAGGGAAGCCAACTGTTTCTCAAAGAAAATGGACAAGGCCGAAATTTGGACCTTGATAGACCCTAATCTCAAGCCAGCATCCACACCCGCCTGTAGAAATAGGAGAAGACGTCCTAATTTAAACTCCACCGCAGGAGACTTCTTGGATTCACACCAAGATACATATTTTCTCCAAATACGATGGTAACGTTTGGACGTTACCCCTTTCCTGGTCAGAATAAGTGTGGGAATGACTTCATTGGGAATACACTTACGGGCTAGGATCTGGCACTCAACAGCCATGCCGTCAAACGCAGCTGCGGTAAGTCTTGATAAACAAACGGCCCCTGCTGAAGCAGATCCTCGCGAAGAGGAAGAGGCTGAGGATCTTCCAGTAATAACTCCTGAAGATCTGGATACCAAGCCCTCCTTGGCCAGTCTGGAGCAATGAGAATTGCTCGAACTCTTGTTCTTCTGATGATCTTGAAAACTTTTGGTATTAGTGGAAGTGGAGGGAACAGATACACCGACTGAAACACCCACTGGGTCATCCATTGCTATTGCTTGTGAGTCTCTCGACCTGGAACAATATTTGTGAAGCTTCTTGTTGAGACGTGATGCCATCATATCTACTTGAGGAACGCCCCAACGATCTGCTACCTCTGCAAAGACTTCTGGGTGGAGGCCCTATTCTCCTGGATGGAGATCATGTCTGCTGAGGAAGTCTGCTTCCCAGTTGTCCACTCCCGGAATGAAAATTGCAGACAGAGCTTATGCATGTCTTTCTGCCCAGAGGAGTATCTTTGTCACCTCTGCCATTGCCGCTCTGCTTTTTATTCCGCTCTGGCGGTTTATGTAAGCTACTGCCGTTACATTGACTGGATCTGTATGGGACGACCTTGAAGAAGGTGTGCCGCTTGATGAAGGCTGTTGGACACAGCTCTCAATTCCAGAATGTTTATGTGAAGGAGTACTTCTTGACTTGACCATCATCCTTGGAAGCTTTCCCCTTGCGTGACTGCTCCCCAACCTCGGAGGCTTGATCTGTGGTCACCAGGATCCAAGTCTAAATCCCGAACCTGCATCCCTCCAGGAGGTGAGAACTTTGAAGCCACCACAAGAGTGAAATACTGGCTTTTGTTGACAGGATTATCCTCCGGTGCATGTCTAGGTGCGTTCCGGACCACTTGTCCAGTAGGTCCCATTGGAACACCCTGGCGTGGAATCAGCCAAATTGTAGAGCCTCGTAGGCCGCTACCATCTTCCCCAGCAGGCGGATGCACTGATGAATCGATACGCGTGCTGGTTTTAAAACTTGTTTGACCATCCTCTGGATCTCCAGAGCCTTTTCCACCGGTAGGAATACTTTCTGTGCTTCCGTGTCCAATATCATTCCCAGAAATGATAACCTCATTGTGGGTTCCAATTGTGATTTTGGGAGGTTTATGATCCAACCATGCTCTTGAAGCACCTTCAGGGAAAGTGCAATGTTCTGCACTAGTTTCTCCCTGGATCTCGCTTTTATGAGGAGATCGTCCAAGTATGGGATGACTTTGACTCCTTTCTTGTGAAGAAGAACCATCATCTCCACCATCACCTTGGTGAATATTCTCGGAGCCGTGGAGAGCCCGAAAGGCAATGTTTGGAACTGGTAGTGGCAGTCCTGCACCGCAAACCTCAGGTATGCCTGATGCGGTGGGTAGATGGGAACATGTAAATAAGCATCTTTGATGTCCATCGGTACCAGAAATTCCTTTTCCTCCAAGCTGGAGATCACCGCTCTTAGAGATTCCATCTTAAATTTGAACCTTTTCAGATAAAGGTTCAGAGTCTTTAGGTTTAGACTCGGTCTGACCAAGCCATCCGGTTTCGGCACTACAAACAGGCTTGAATAAAACCCTTTTTCCTGTTGTGACACAGGAACTAAGGAAATTATGTTGTCTTGACATAATTTCTGTATTGCGTTCAGCACTTTTGCTCTGTCCTGAACAGAAGCTGGAAAGGCTGATTTGAAAAATCGGCATGGGGGAAGGTCCTGAAATTCCAATTTGTACCCTTGGGATACTATCTGCAATACCCAAGCATACAGATCTAAGTGAACCCAGACCTGGCTGAAAGACAGTAGACGTCTATGTTAACAGGCAAATTGTCAGACCATTTTTCCACAGCGTTACCTACCCACGCACAAGCAATGGTGGGCCTGAGCACCGTTATGTTAGCCGTATATATGGATTTTAGGGTTGTTTCTAATTTACGGTCAGCTGGATCTTTTAAAGAGGCTGAACCAGGGACAGGCAAAACTATTTTCTTAGACAGCCGAGAAACTGAGGTGTCTATCATTGGGGGTGTCTCCCATTTGTGCCTGTCTTCCTCAGGGAAAGGGTACGCTACACGTATCCTTCTGTGAAGGGTAAATTTCTTCTCTGGGTTAGCCCAGGATTCTTCAAAGAATGCATTCAAATCCTTTGAAGGAGGAAAAGTCACAACCTGCTTTTTATTTAATTTAAAATAATCCTTTTCCTCAGGGACCAGTGTTTCAGGAAACTCCAACACGTCCTTTATAGCGACTATCATACATTGTATGCTTTTGGCTAATTTTGGGACTAACCCCTATCAAATCCCCAGTGTCGACGTCAATGTCGGAATCTGTGTCTGTGTCCCCTTGCATTATCTGGGCCAGAGACCTTTTCTGGGAACTGGATGGGATCCGAGTGGATATGGAGGGGTCAGTAAGCAGTGCATCCTCCACAGACTGCCTCCAATATTTATTCTGTTGTTCAGACTCAGAGAATTTCTTTTGCAACATTCTCACCCACTCCAGCTCCTTCTGAGAGGAAGGGCCGCCACATTACCCTCTTGTGTATCTAAAATGGGTTCTTCCTGGGAAGAACCCTCCCCAATGTCTGACATGTTACACACACACACACACACACACACACACACACACACACACACACACACACACACACCTATCACACAGGGGAGCTATTGGGGACAGACCCACACTAAAGTCTGTCAGAGAGACACAGAGGGATCTGCCAGTCCACACACTGCGCCTTATTGGCCCTCATTCCGAGTTGTTCGCTCGCTAGCAGATTTTAGCAGCATTGCACACGCTAGGCCGCCGCCCTCTGGGAGTGTATCTTAGCATAGTAGAATTGCAAACGAAAGATTAGCAGAATTGCAAATAGAAAATTCTTAGCAGTTTCTGAGTAGCTCGAGACTTACTCCTACACTGCGCTCAGCTCAGCCCGTTTCGTTCCTGGTTTGACGTCACAAACACGCCCTGTGTTTGGCCAGCCACTCACCCGTTTCTCCAGACACTCCCGCGTTTTATCCTGGCACGCCTGCGTTTTTCCGCACACTCCCAGAAAAAAACGGTCAGTTTCCGCCCAGAAATACCCACTTCCTGTCAATCACACTCCGATCACATCAACGATGAAAATTCTTTGTTCGGACGTGAGTAAATCTACTAAGTTTTGTGCTAAAATACTTAGCGCATTCGCACTGCGTACCATGCGCATGCGCATTTTTGCCTTAATCACTCCGTTGCGAAAATCGGCAACAAGCGAACAACTCGGAATGACCCCCATTGTGAATTGTGGAAATATTACCCACTTACAGCGCATATACCAATAATCGGCCCACAGACCTAATTATAATGAATACTCTCTGCCCCTTCTATAACACCCTGTACTTGTATCAGCGTTGTCATGATGAGAAACAGCGTTCAGGAGCTTCACACTGGAGTTTCTGCAGGAGAAAATGGCACCCAGTGCGTGTTCTGGCAAGTCTGAGGAGAAGCCCCGCCCTTCAGCCTCAGCAATGTAATATTTATACTGGCTGGGGATGGCACATCAGCGGCTGTACATGTATGTACCCTTTATGCCAGTGAGAGTAAGGTTTTAAAACATGCCCTCAGAGCGCGCCCCCCCTCCCCCCGCGCTCTGTACCCTTGTGCTGAGAGACATGGTGCGCGCTGCGCGTGTACCTGTATGCTGCCAACGATGACCGGAGGATCCCCTCTCTGCAGGACTCCGGTAATATACTCACCAGCCTTCTGACTTCTGGCTCTGTTAGGGGGTGGCGGCAGTGCTGTGGGAGTGAACGCTGGCCAGGCTTGGGCTGTGTCAGAGCCGCAACTAGGGGGGGGCTAAGGGGTCACATGCCCCGGGTGCGGGAGTCGAGGGGGCGCTGCCGGGGAACTCTGCCTGGCTCCCTGACAGCTGCTCCCTTACCCCCCCCCCTGCGATTGTCACCCGCAGCCGCGAATGGCGCCGTCATGGACCCACCGCGGCTGTGTCTCCAGTGGCCCAACCACTGAGTGCGCCTCCTGCAAGCCCCCCCCGCCCGCATCTTTACCACCTGGCGGCTGCTGTTTCCGGTGGACGGAGACACGGCTGTGCGCGCACCGTCACATGCCGCCCCTCTGACCTCCGGCACCTGCTGCAAGCCCCAGACACTGGCCTCACTCACTGCACCGCGGGTAATGATTGATCTACAGCGGTGAGTGGAGAGATTTTATTTATTTATATATATATATATATATATATATACTTGCAAAGCAGTCGGCACTCCACAGCTCTTGTCAGCAACTTGCTCCATGCCAGGACAAAGTATTCACATAGATCCAGAGAAGAACGGCACTGGAGACAGCAATATGCAACAAAGATTTGTATTCACAGGCAACAGCCGTTTCAGGGCATCAGCCCCTTCCTCAGGCCCAATACAAAGTGGTAAAAACAAACATGCATAGAACACTTACCCACCTATATACCTCCCGGGCACGCCAGCTGCCTCCTCTCCTCCTCGCGTTCCTGCTTCCGGGTGTCGAGCCGCCACGTCACTTCCGCCCGGCGCGTCACTGTTGCCATGGAGACCCGGCGCTTGCGTGTCAGCCAGGCCCAGCCGCACATCAGTTGGGTGTCACAGGCCACTTTCCCCGCTGTCAGGTGCTGTGTGGAGGTGGGCTGCTGAAACGCCCCCTGTGCAAAAAAACCAAGCAAGCAAATACATAAAACTACTGACATTAACACAATAACATTAACACATGTAATTTAAAAACAATACCCATAGTAAGATGGAAACAACAGACTATGCTCTCATAGATACTTCATCATAGATAATTTGTCATAAATAATTAACTGTACTCAAAAGGGTCATTTCCAAAAGGATCATCACCTACAACATCCTCTATACTGTGGAACAGTGAACACAATTCGGAATATCACTGGTTGTTAGAATACTATATAAACACATTCCAATTAATTTTGTCATTGAGACCCCGAGGCCAGAAAGTATCTAGCCTCATGATCCACCGGGTCTCTTTTTCTAATAGCATCTTGGCCCTGTCACCTCCCCTCAAAGTAGCCGGCACATGTTCTATACCAAAGTATTTTAAGGAATTCATGGTATGTTTAGCTGAATGGAAGTGTCGGGCCACCGGTTGATCTACCAGTTTGCCCTCCAAAGTTAGTTTTATAGCTGAACGGTGGGCCGCCATACGCTCACTGAGTTTGCGCGTAGTCTGCCCAATGTAATAAAGCCCACACGGGCAGACTACCACATAAACCACATATGACGTGCTGCATGTAATCACTTGTCTAATAGTAAACCTTACATCCCGATACGGATGTTTAAAATCTTTACATGCAATCATGTGTTTGCACGTAGCACATTTAGGGCAGCGGTAACACCCCGGAGGTTTTTTCTGAATTTTTACCTCATCCAGACCCTTCATACATGAAATATCCGTCTTTACGACCAGATCACGAAGGTTCGCACCTCTCCTAAATGCTGTAACAGGTTTAATTTTTTTAAAAGATACCAAATCTGGATCAGAAGCCACTATCGGCCAAAGGGCTTGAGATGCCCTACGAACGATAGGACTGGCTGTAGAAAAATCACTAGGCCAGGGAAAGATATCCCTGGTTCTTTTTTCCGGTACTGGGTGCAGTAATTCTTTCCTGGACATTTGGAGGACCCTACTCTTTTGTTTTTGTAGTAATGATTCCTTATACCCCCTAGCCAGAAATTTAAAGATCATATTATCTAGAAGGTCAGGGATTTTTGTTCTGTCACTTGTGATGCGCGCCACACGCATCATTTGGGACAGAGGCAGGCCCCGCTTTAAAGGTTCAGGGTGGTGGCTGGAGGCCATCAATAACGTATTCCTATCTGTGGGTTTAGAGAATATTTCTGTAGAAATGACACCTTGTTCTAAAGTGATTTTTACATCAAGGAAAGTAGCTTCCCTTTCATCACAGGTATATGTAAATTTAATGGGTGAGGGTGAGGAATTAATATTCACCATAAGATCTTCAAATGCCTCCTTTCCACCACCCCACAGAAGGAAGACATCATCAATATACCTGGTGTACATTATGATATTGTCAGCCACTCTATAGTCCAGGAAAAACATCCTGTTCTCTTCCGCAAACATAAAAATGTTAGCATACGAGGGTGCTACCGATGATCCCATCGCGCACCCTCGTAGCTGCAAATAAAACTCACTGTCGAACAAAAAATAATTCCTATAAAGTGTAAGCTCCAAAAGTGTGAGAAACAAAGTGTGATTAAATGCCGTTGTAGACAAATTTTTATCAAGAAAAACCTGCATCACCCTCATCCCATCATGATGCGGGATGGAAGTATAAAGGCTACACACATCTAGGCAGCATATTAACGTGCCTGGCGCCAATTTTGGTAGATCCTGTAGTTTAATGATAAATTAATTAGTGTCCTTGAGAAATGTTTTTTGAACCGGTAGAAGGGGCTGGGAGAATGCTATCGAGGAGTTGTGACACAGGTTCATATAGAGAATCTCTTGCAGAGATGATCGGTCTTCCCGGGGGTCTTGTTTGATGTTTATGGAGTTTTGGAATTGTATACAGCAATGGGCTTCTTGGATGGGCTACACACAGAGCTTTAAACACCTTTTCTGGTAAATGCCCCTCATCTTTCGCTTTTCCCAAGATGGCAAAGAGTTCCTGCTGATACTCTATAACCGGGTTTCCCCGTAATTTGCGGTATACTCCTTCCTCCATCAATTGTGACAAAGCCTCCTCCCGGTAATACTCAATATCCAAGATGACTATGGCCCCGCCTTTATCGGCGGGCCGGATAACAATGTCACTATATGATTGCAGATCAGTAAGAGCCCGTCTCTCCTCGGTAGATAAATTCCGCTTGATTTTAACAGGAGCTGCCACATACTTATTGATGGAATCATCCATAAGTCTGTTGAATGTCTTGATGGAGGGGTTGGATGAAACAGGGTCAAAGTTTGACCTCAATTTTTTTCTTCAAAAAAGTGTCAAAAATGGAGGTTTTCCCAATCTCCTGTGGTGTGTTTTGAAAGAATTCTTTCAACCGAACTTTCCTTGTGAATCTATGAAGATCACTAGACCAGGCAAATGGGTCATGTAGGTTGGTGGGCACAAAGCTAAGTCCCTTACCGAGGACAGAGATTTCATCAGATGTCAGTGTTCTTTGAGAAAGATTGAAAACTAATTGTAAGTCTTCTTTTGGGCCACCCTTCTGACGCCTTTTGTTCTGGCCACCCCTGACCTTCTAGATAATATGATCTTTAAATTTCTGGCTAGGGGGTATAAGGAATCATTACTACAAAAACAAAAGAGTAGGGTCCTCCAAATGTCCAGGAAAGAATTACTGCACCCAGTACCGGAAAAAAGAACCAGGGATATCTTTCCCTGGCCTAGTGATTTTTCTACAGCCAGTCCTATCGTTCGTAGGGCATCTCAAGCCCTTTGGCCGATAGTGGCTTCTGATCCAGATTTGGTATCTTTTAAAAAAATTAAACCTGTTACAGCATTTAGGAGAGGTGCGAACCTTCGTGATCTGGTCGTAAAGACGGATATTTCATGTATGAAGGGTCTGGATGAGGTAAAAATTCAGAAAAAACCTCCGGGGTGTTACCGCTGCCCTAAATGTGCTACGTGCAAACACATGATTGCATGTAAAGATTTTAAACATCCGTATCGGGATGTAAGGTTTACTATTAGACAAGTGATTACATGCAGCACGTCATATGTGGTTTATGTGATAGTCTGCCAGTGTGGGCTTAATTACATTGGGCAGACTACGCGCAAACTCAGTGAGCGTATGGCGGCCCACCGTTCAGCTATAAAACTAACTTTGGAGGGCAAACTGGTAGATCAACCGGTGGCCCGACACTTCCATTCAGCTAAACATACCATGAATTCCTTAAAATACTTTGGTATAGAACATGTGCCGGCTACTTTGAGGGGAGGTGACAGGGCCAAGATGCTATTAGAAAAAGAGACCCGGTGGATCATGAGGCTAGATACTTTCTGGCCTCGGGGTCTCAATGACAAAATTAATTGGAATGTGTTTATATAGTATTCTAACAACCAGTGATATTCCGATATTGTGTTCACTGTTCCACAGTATAGAGGATGTTGTAGGTGATGATCCTTTTGGAAATGACCCTTTTGAGTACAGTTAATTATTTATGACAAATTATCTATGATGAATTATCTATGAGAGCATAGTCTGTTGTTTCCATCTTACTATGGGTATTGTTTTTAAATTACATGTGTTAATGTTATTGTGGTAATGTCAGTAGTTTTATGTATTTGCTTGCTTGGTTTTTTTGCACAGGGGGCGTTTCAGCAGCCCACCTCCACACAGCACCTGACAGCGGGGAAAGTGGCCTGTGACACCCAACTGATGTGCGGCTGGGCCTGGCTGACACGCAAGCGCCGGGTCTCCATGGCAACAGTGACGCGCCGGGCGGAAGTTACGTGGCGGCTCGACACCCGGAAGCAGGAACGCGAGGAGGAGAGGAGGCAGCTGGCGTGCCCGGGAGGTATATAGGTGGGTAAGTGTTCTATGCATGTTTGTTTTTACCACTTTGTATTGGGCCTGAGGAAGGGGCTGATGCCCTGAAACGGCTGTTGCCTGTGAATACAAATCTTTGTTGCATATTGCTGTCTCCAGTGCCGTTCTTCTCTGGATAGATATATATATATATATATATATATATATATATATATATATATATAATATTGTAGTGATTCATTCTTTTTATATATATATATATATATATATATATATCAATATGTCTGTGTGTATGTATGTATGTATGTGTGTGTGTGTGTGTGTGTATATATATATATATATATATATATATATATATATATATATACTGTAGTGATTTATTCTATATATATATATATATATATATATATACATACATACTCTCCTGGGATGCGGTACTCCTGGCAATTTCAAATAATCATGCCTGTTTGAAGTTTCTTATTTGAAGCCGCCAGGAGTGCCGCATCCCAGGAGAGTATGTGTTTACATTTATGGAGATACCCGGCTGCATTACTGGGAGAGCCAGGCATTTTGGTCGAATATATATATATATATATATATATATATATATATATATATATATATATTCAAATAAGTCCAGCACTCTCCTCTTAGCAGTTAACCTCTTGAGTGTCAGTGCAGCTGTGAATATACTCCGCAGGTTCTCAATGATAGAAAACATGCACTACACTGCAGATCTGTTTAGAAAGGAATATTTTACTGCATGCTAATTATGATGTTTCTGGGATTGCACAAATGTATGCTTCCTGAAGACTGGGGCCAATATTTACTAATATTCGTGTTTGAGTCGGTTTGTGTAGTGTTTAAACTCGTTTTGTATCGGGTGCATCATGCAACTTTTTGAATCCATATACGCCAAGTTACTAAGCATTCGAGTTTATTGTTTTCGTGTTTTTCGATGTCGATGCCAGTCGGGTTTTTTTGGCACATTTGCGTCCGTCATTGTCGTTTGCGTACGTGTTTTTGTTGTTTTTGCTGGGTTCTTTTCTAAGTTAAACGCGGCAGGGTTTTTTTTTTTTCGCGGCCGCATTTTCACTTTTAGTTTAATTTTCATCCCCGTTCGTGATTGGTTGTGTTTCAGATGGTAGGAGTGTCTGTGCGCAACCATATAAATACGCCCCAAACCGTCCGCACCTCGTGGGTTTAGTTAGTGGTGAGGAGGGAGGTTGTGCTGTGGAGGTTGGTGAGTAGTTGGTTTGGTGAGGAGTTTTTTGGGCGATTTCTGAGTGTAGTATTGTGCTTGAAAGTAGTCTTGTCATTCTTGTAGTTTTGTATTTTGTGGTTTTGTCTAATTTTTGGTCCAAGTAATTTTTTTTATAGTCCCTTGTCACTGTGTGTGTGTGTGTGTGTGTGTGTGTGTGTGTGTGTGTGTGTGTGTGTGTGTGTGTGTGATTTGTGCAGTGGTAGTGGAGGAGTGTGTTTGTCTTTTTCTTTTTCTGTGTTAGGTGTTTAGACACACAATTATGTGTGACTCAGAGGTGGAGGGTGTGAGTGAGGGGGAGGAGGTCGGTCAGGTGGAGGAGGTGAGTGTGAGTGAGGTTAGTGAGGTGGAGGAGGTGGGTGAGGTTGCTGCAGCAGCCTCAAGTGACAGTGATAGTGACAGTCAGACAGCTCCGCAGCCATGCACCACTACTAAGACTGGGCGGAATGTCAAGTTTAGTTATACAGAAAATGTGGCATTGGTGCGGGAGCTGATGAAGTATCAGCGCAAGCTATTTGGGCCTGAGTCAGCCAAGGTGCCAACACGGAAGAAGACGGTGTTGTGGGCGAAAGTAGTTGCTGCTGTAAATAGTGAGGGGGTGGTGAAGCGGACGGAGGACACGTGCCGCAAACGGTACTATGACATAAAGCGACGTGTCAAGTCCAAAATGGCCAAGGAGGCGAAGTCAGCTCGCAAAACCGGTGGAGGTCCGCCCTTTATTGCCACATATCTGGACTATGAGGATCCCATGCGGACTATAATCTAGAGATGAGCGGGTTCGGTTTCTCTGAATCCGAACCCGCACGAACTTCATGTTTTTTTTCACGGGTCCGAGCGACTCGGATCTTCCCGCCTTGCTCGGTTAACCCGAGCGCGCCCGAACGTCATCATGACGCTGTCGGATTCTCGCGAGACTCGGATTCTATATAAGGAGCCGCGCGTCGCCGCCATTTTCACACGTGCATTGAGATTGATAGGGAGAGGACGTGGCTGGCGTCCTCTCCATTTAGATTAGGAGAGAGAGAGAGAGATTGACCTGAGGCTGATACTGTAGAAGAGAGTGCAGAGTTTAGTGACTGACCACAGTGACCACCAGCAGTGCAGTTGTTTTATTTAATATATCCGTTCTCTGCCTGAAAAAAACGGTACACACAGTGACTCAGTCACATACCATATCTGTGTGCACTGCTCAGCCCAGTGTGCTGCATGCCTGCATCATCTATGTATATATTATATATCTGACTGTGCTCAGCTCACACAGCTTATAATTGTGGGGGAGACTGGGGAGCACTGCAGTGCCAGTTATAGGTTATAGCAGGAGCCAGGAGTACAAGACAGTCACATACCATATCTGTGTGCACTGCTCAGCCCAGTGTGCTGCATCATCTATGTATATATTATATATCTGACTGTGCTCAGCTCACACAGCTTATAATTGTGGGGGAGACTGGGGAGCACTGCAGTGCCAGTTATAGGTTATAGCAGGAGCCAGGAGTACATATTATATTAAAATTAAACAGTGCACACTTTTGCTGCAGGAGTGCCACTGCCAGTGTGACTGACCAGTGACCTGACCACACTGACCACCAGTATAGTTAGTAGTATACTATATTGTGATTGCCTGAAAAAGTTAAACACTCGTCGTGTGACTTCACTTGTGTGGTGTTTTTTTTTTTATTCTATAAAAAACTCATTCTGCTGACAGACAGTGTCCAGCAGGTCCGTCATTATATAATATATATACCTGTCCGGCTGCAGTAGTGATATATATATATTTTTTATATCATTATTTATCATCCAGTCGCAGCAGACACAGTACGGTAGTTCACGGCTGTAGCTACCTCTGTGTCGGCACTCGGCAGTCCATCCATAATTGTATACCACCTACCCGTGGTTTTTTTTTCTTTCTTCTTTATACATACATACTACTACATCTCTTTATCAACCAGTCTATATTAGCAGCAGACACAGTACAGTACGGTAGTTCACGGCTGTGGCTACCTCTGTGTCGGCACTCGGCAGTCCGTCCATAATTGTATACCACCTAACCGTGGTTTTTTTTTCTTTCTTCTTTATACATACATACTACGACATCTCTTTATCAACCAGTCTATATTAGCAGCAGACACAGTACAGTACGGTAGTTCACGGCTGTGGCTACCTCTGTGTCGGCACTCGGCAGTCCGTCCATAATTGTATACCACCTAACCGTGGTTTTTTTTTCTTTCTTCTTTATACATACATACTACGACATCTCTTTATCAACCAGTCTATATTAGCAGCAGACACAGTACAGTACGGTAGTTCACGGCTGTGGCTACCTCTGTGTCGGCACTCGGCAGTCCGTCCATAATTGTATACCACCTAACCGTGGTTTTTTTTTCTTTCTTCTTCATACATACATACTACGACATCTCTTTATCAACCAGTCTATATTAGCAGCAGACACAGTACAGTACGGTAGTTCACGGCTGTGGCTACCTCTGTGTCGGCACTCGGCAGTCCGTCCATAATTGTATACCACCTAACCGTGGTTTTTTTTTCTTTCTTCTTTATACATACATACTACGACATCTCTTTATCAACCAGTCTATATTAGCAGCAGACACAGTACAGTACGGTAGTTCACGGCTGTGGCTACCTCTGTGTCGGCACTCGGCAGTCCGTCCATAATTGTATACCACCTAACCGTGGTTTTTTTTTCTTTCTTCTTCATACATACATACTACGACATCTCTTTATCAACCAGTCTATATTAGCAGCAGACACAGTACAGTACGGTAGTTCACGGCTGTGGCTACCTCTGTGTCGGCACTCGGCAGTCCGTCCATAATTGTATACCACCTAACCGTGGTTTTTTTTTCTTTCTTCTTTATACATACATACTACGACATCTCTTTATCAACCAGTCT